>NC_080052.1:14725877-14950877 GCF_026212465.1 Amaranthus tricolor
TCATTCCTCAACGTCTATCTATTTTGATATGATATGGCATGGTGTAAATATATAACCATTTTCATACCTTAGCTTCTTGAGCATAAATTTTATAAATGGTATATAACGGATAAGATGATAGCAGAGCTTAACTTGTAGACATTGTGGTTTACATTTAAGCTTTTGAGGGGGATCGTGTGTACTTATGTGGTTTACTTGCATGATAATTTTCAGTCCTAATTCTTAAACAATCACCCTGTTTCGACAGTATTTTAGTACAAATTTATGTTATGAAAGTTTGAGAAGCTTACAAGTAGTGTTCATTTTATTTATTGTTGCGTTAATATTCTTTATGTACAAATGATGATTTAAGGTTGAAAGGATAAGATGTAGGAAGATATAACAAATAAAATAGAGCAATTATGAGGGTAGAACAAATAATTTTAGATGTTATACTTAAATGATGATTCAGCAAATGTGAGTCATGAGTTTTACGAAAATACCTTAGAAACACAAAAATAAAGTTGGGTTTTATTATATGAAGTATTTTTTCTTAGATGTATAGTAGATTAGTAGTAGTGTTTTTTTTAATAAAAAAAAACTAAAAACTAACAAGTATTTATATGAGTTTTGTCATATTAATTACAACGTGAAAGTTACTCGAATAAAAACCAAAGATCGAATAAATAAAAAACATTAAGTAGTAGTTCACTTTTCAAACTGGCTAAACCTCTAGATTTGGTGGTCTCATCTCACTTACTACTCTTGTGAAAGACTGTCTTTCGGTGAGACGATCTTAAATGAGAAAATAAAATGCATAATAATATGAAAGATCAATTGTTGAATAATACTTTCATACCCTTTTGAAGTATGATTTAATTTTCAAATTTTAGTTTATGCCCTTTTAAAGTATGATTTATTTTCAAATTTTAGTTTTAATGCAATTGTAGAATAATAAGAAAATATGAGAACTAGCTCAATGAATTGTTATTGGTTGTTTATTTTGCAAACACAACTAAATCGAAACTTTTACAGGATTTTTTACTTCAACACGATGTTATCTAAAATTTTGGATCCTAGATCCACCACCTAGTGAGTATCCTTATTATCTTAGTTATTCTTCATTTACATAATCTCCTTAACCAGTTGGATCCTGTAGGAACTAATACAGGGGCAACATCATTTACATACACGTATAAACATTGACTAGTAAAAATTATGATTTTTTTTTTCAATTTCTTTTAAAATGAGACACTTACACTTTTTCCGAATAATTAAAAAATACATTAACCGTAAAAATATTAAACACAAAAATGTACAAAATAAAAGGTTTATGCTTTTTTTAGATGAAAAAATATGCTTGAATATTCGTTCATAAACAACAAAAACACTACAAAGTTCACCTCATAATCTAACGAATCTATAAAAAGTAAAAAATTAAGTTTAAACTGCATAACTTGATTAAAAAATATGCATGTTAAAACTAATTTGGGAGTAGATGACAAGTCCGCAAAAGAAAAATTACACTTCTTTTAATTGATGCAAATATAACTCTGATTTCTCTGGAATTTCTTCTCTTTTAAAAAGAATGATTTGGTGCAAGTTGACGGCCATCAACATCTAATTTGAAAGAATATGAATACACTAGAAAATAGACCTAGTTAACAAGTGAACCCTTCGATGAATGGTACATAAACCCATGACGGAGAAGTATAGTTTCAGCCAAGTTGTTCCAGGCGCTTTGCACTGTTCACAAATTTTGCGCTCTTATTAATACCTTGTAGCAACAGTATCCGCACTGCCTCCAATCCAAATTGTAACGTCAGATCCAACTGCACATTATCAATGGTTAGTGTTAGTAAACAAAACTTCAAATAAATCAATGTTGATAACCAGAGATCATCTTGAGGAGTGCTCGAATACTTTTAGATCATAGGTTTATCACCAATCAACCTTCGGTTCAGTTTTACTGAAAGCAAAGCTTTTCCTATATAGGCCAAATTGTTCTATTTTACAATACAAATCACCATACTAGAGTCAGGAAATTTGTCTCTTCTCATGTATACAGTATACACCTGACAGCAATATGCAATTTAGAGGAAATATTATAATACATAATAGTTAAATAAGAAAAACACTCCTTTAAAGAGATTTAAGGGTATGTTTAATCCAAGTCTTGGACTGACTGAGCTTTGAGATAAGATTTGTGTCAACTTGGGATGAGAAGCCAAGTCTGAGACAAAGTCTAGTGAGTTTGATTTTCTAGTCTTACCTTAACATCATGTTTGGAAATAGGAATGGATAAAAGGAAATCGAGGGAAAGAAAGGGAAGAGAATTGGAGGAATTGCATTTACCTCATTTAGACACGAATAGGCAATAGGGGAAAGAAGGGAAATGGAGGGAAGGGAAATGGAACATAAAGCTCCTTTGCATTATAAATAAAACAACTGGAAAGATTTACATGGAAAACACACCAATCTCCTCCTCCTCTCCCCTCCTTCTTTCTCTTCCAAAATTGTTATCTAAACATAGCGTAAGTCTTTTGTGTGCCCCAATGCATTAGCCATGACTTAAGTCTACATTGATTCTAACGATTAATACTAATTAAGAAATGGCTCCAAATGTCAAAATGGGATGAATTGTATTCAATAACTTTTCAAGAGTATTGAAATGTCAAGTATGAATGAAATGTTTACAAGTTTTAACAAGTACGTAAAATCTTATGAAAAGCTGACGTGACAGAAATCAAAGAAAAGTTTGAGCACCCTAAGAGACAAGTTTCTAATACAGGAAACACGAAGAAAATGATATAGTTTTGTTTTCAATGATAGTTTAAGTGTGTACATTACAACAAAAGGAATTTTTTTAGCAAACACTGCTACAAGGCAAAATGTATGAAGTGAGAGGGTGATCTTTCAACAAGTTTGAGTACAATCTCACCCTAATGATGGCCACGGGGCGGGATTACCCAGCACCGAATCGGTCCTAAACCGTAGAAGAACCGTTCCGAAACCGGAACCGTCTAGGTTTTAAACTAGCCCAAACCGCAAACCGTTAACGTTCCAAAAGAAAATCTGACAGACTAGTGGAATCGTTAAAAAGAACCGTTAAAAAGAACCGACCCGCAGAACCGCGAATCGGGTCACAAAATTATTGATTAATCATTTTTTTTATAATTTTATTTTCTTTCTTTTTAGTAAATATTTTTATAACGATTGATAAGCAACTAATTTCGACAATAATAATTATAGGCACGTCCACATTATTACAATACTTTATATGAGTTTTAATATTTATTTTTAAAGCAAAAAAATAATTGAACTGATGGTCCGACTCGTCCAACCCCAACCCAAGAGTTGAATCGCTAAGAACCGCCAAGGAACCGTGCAGAACAAAAACCGGAACCGAAACCAAAATCCAACAGCCTGGCTCGAGTTTCAGTTTTTAGAAATTGAAACCGGATGGAACCTAAATCGAAACCGTCCCTATCCGGACCATGGCCATCTTGTACAGGAGCAAGCTTAGAGTGAACTACTTTTGGATGTCAATAGACAATGAGGAAAAACCTAATCATGAGTCTTCATGATGAATTTTGGTTTTAATTTTCAAAAAATTGTTATGCCATTCCCGTGGTAATAAGTTCTACCCCTCAAACATGTATTTTCCCTTATGATTTTCACCTAAATATCACCTTTCCAAAACGTAATGAATGAGAATGGATTTTGTGAAGAAAAAATTAATAACAATAGAACAAGCATATGATCATAAACTATGTTAAGTTGTTTTCCTAGATAAATTATGTTATATTTTCACTATCTTTTCCACCATTTAATACTATCAACCAAACGAGTCATTAGTTCCCCCAAATATCATGAGAAGAATTCATTAATAAGATTATTGTACATAATCCAGTACTCCAATGACTATTCTAATTTCATAAAGATGAACTTAGTACACTTAAAGAGGCGAGACAACTGAATAATGGTGTAATAGACTGCATAGGTCGTTGTTGGACTATTAGTTGATAGGCGAAGCAGTATCAAAATGGCAAGAATCGTGAGTATGGCACGATTAAAGAGAGAATGTAAATGGATATGTATTTTTGTAACTATGGATTACAATAGATTGATTGCAACAAAAAGCATTTGAGCGGCTTGCACTTTCCTAAGACATGAGCATGAAACTCAATAAATGTCAATATAATTCTCCTATCATTCTGTACCCCCATCCTTATTTATACTAATTATCCTCTTCTAGAATATACTAGCTAACTAACACATACTATAATACCCCATAATACCCTTATATCCCATATATGACAAATGCTTTTCATTTATTTTCTTTAATCTTTAACCTTCAAATGTCCTATAACATACAGCCACCCATAATTTCCTCTAGCTTGAAAACCGACCTAAATCACATTCTCTACCTGGATATTAGACAACATCAAGCAAAAGGCACAAACTTGGACCCTTTACAAATTGATTGGGAATAAGTAAAGGTAACTAACAAAAAGCAGTTGTTAACAGCAAAGTTGTTAACAATGTAATTTAAGCAATGAAAAGAGAGATTGAGATGTGGGACATGGAGGCTTGTGAAATGTGAACGTACAACTTTCAATATAAAAAAATTGGCAAGAAAAAGGAAAGTAAAAGGTGTGAACAACCTAGAGCACATGCCACACGCTTGCACAACCAAGCAAGCAACCCAATTACTTGAGATTTGCTTGATCGGAAAATAGTATAGACCATCATCCCCTTGTCCATTTCTTAAATATCCCCAATAATCAATTGTCTATAAATGTAAGATTTAATCCAACATCTTCCTATCATAAATCAATTTGATTTTTCTTTAAAAAGCCTCATCCAGTATTTTAAAAACGATGTATGATTCCTTGATAAGACAACAACTAATGAAATATTGGTCAAGTAAAATTTCCACCTTTGTGAGCTCAACATAACTTGCTTGCAAGAAGCCAGAAAACTTGTCATGGTTCTAACATCTAATTGCTATAGAAAGATACATGTAATATTCTTTTTTACACTTCGATGAAATTATCATTGGCAACAATTACATGACAATCCTCAGGTGACGTGACATTGAGTTGATTATATATTCACCAATTACCATTTACATCGAAAATCTTATATGTTTTTTATACATAGCTATATTCATGGACAATTTTTTACATTGATTCACCCATAAATATTCTTAAAACCAAGTTCATAGGAGCAAGTCTTTAAAAATTCAGAAACATATCAATCAATCCTTTTGACAAGGTTCTACACTATAGCACACATCTTAAGATAAGCAAAGCAGTGAGATAAAAAATTATATGGGTTATAATCAGTCCAAAGAAAAAGTTTTAACCGAAATAGAATAAGTAGGCTGTAACACCCCGAGATTTTAACGACGTAATTTTTTAATATTTTAATGATTTTAGAGATTTTATAATTGTATTAAATTTTTTTTTTTGAATTAGTTTTTAATAAATCTCTTTTATATACGAATTTAAACGTTAACGTATATATATATATTAAAAATATAGTACAATTTCTAAAATAAAGAGGTTCGAATCAAAATTATTATTTAATTTTAAGTGTGGGAGCACACAAAAGTGAGTTTCTTAGTTGGGTCTCGCGAGAAAATAAATCTAGCGAAATAAATAAATAAGTAAATAGACAAAATAAAAAAAATAAAAAAAGAGATGGGTTAGAGTTTTAAGTGAGATACTTGCCCTCCCATTCAAAAAACACACGGCTCACATTCAAAAAACTCGATATTAATAAAGAAGAAAGAGCTCATTTTCCCAGGTGCCTAGTGCATGAGCTCAAAACAAATAGAAAACAGGCTACACACCTCTTCCCGTTCTTGTTTACTAAATTGACGACGAACAAAAGTTGCACAGTCCATCTTTCCAGGAGGGCGACCAATTCCTGCAATAAAAATCCACAGAGATTGATGATACTAATAAATGAAAATAAACATTAATCTTTCAATCATAGAAGTATGTTAATACTTAAGTACCTATTCGTAAACGTGGAAAGTCACAGCTTCCTTTGAAATGATCAATAATACTCCTCATCCTGCAAGCACATCAAAAAAGAAGGTTATAAGCAATCTTAATGGTTTACAAACAAATTGATATTTTGAATAAAATGAAAATTCAATATATGTATTAGCATAAAGGAACAACATATAAGTAGTTTTGACACTGCAAACTTGACTTGCAGGCTGACGGGGTTGATTTAACCGATCCTAAAAACGAAATTGTCAGCAACTATTCCCTTCTGAGTGAGACCTAGTAAATAGATTCTCCATAGCCAGTTCAGAATGTAACTCAAAACATAATCCTAACTAAGAACTAAAAGCATGACCAAGATAAATACCACCACAGATACCATTGTTAGCAACTAAACATAGCAGAGAAAGCAATTAAAAGGGAAATTACCCATTGTGTCCGCCATGACCACCTTTGGGTAACAAACGCAATTTTGCAAAAGGCAAATCCAAATCATCATAAATCTGTAAGAAAATGGAGCATCTATTAAAATTACTATTTCAACAGGTAACTCGGCAAGACATGTACGTCATCACATTACCACTAGCACTTGATTTAGTGGGATCTTATAATACGAAACCATAGGACCAACCTACAAAAGAATCATATAAATTGACATCACCATAACCAGAAATAGAGGGAACAATAACATTTTAGCTTCTAACAGTAATGGAACTTCCAAGGAAAGCTACTTACAGACTCACAACTGACATTCATAAATGTTTGCGGCTTGGAAAGGATAACAGGAACATTACCAATATGACCTGAGGGCAACACAAATAAAATGAATCAGTTAACGATTAACATGCACTAGATAAAAACAAAGTTCAGGATATTACAACACATTCTAATACCTTAACTAGCGGAGGTGTAAAACCCCTGAATTTCCGACCCCTTAACGAAACCAAAACCGTAAAGGACGGGAGGAAATTCGGATGTTACATAAAAGAAAAGGAAAAGGATTTAGATAAATGTTAAATATTAACTTTAAAAAGGTGAGTGGAAATTTCGACATCTCTTCTAAAAATCGAACATGTGGTAGAACAATTAGCCCAATAAAAACATTAAACTAATCTAAGGCATCATTGCCTTTAAAATCTCACACCACGACGGAATGATTTGTCGCCGGCTTCTCAAATCAACATGCCAAGCATGGATCGTGGTTCCAGTGTCGATGTTTGCGTTTTAAAATGACTTAACTCCTTAAAACCATACAGAGTTATAAACTACGCAGCGGAAATACAAATATACAAGGGAGGACACAAGGCCTCATAACAAAACATATACAACCAAAGTTTACGAAAGATAACAAGAGCTACAAAATCGAAAGATAACGGTATGACACAGGTTATGCTTCGCCCTCATCACTCTCCCTCAATGCAATGCAATGCAAAAGAAGCTCCAATACTGCTACACCTGTCTATGATCCTCCTACTGTTCGACATTAGACCAAAGGCCAATATGTCATAGCAGGACAATCATAGAAAGTCATCAACAATCAAACATAAACACAAACATGTACACGTCAGTAACTAGCAGCAAATATAATAAGGCCAGCTACTAGATAACATTATATTATAAAATAACATAAGAAGATTTCATAAGACACAAGCACAGATAGTAACAGTTTATCGACCACTTATACTTCTTAATCTCATTACGTTCTTTCCAACCCGAACCATGTGTTCTTGGGTAGAATGCAGGTCTTCACGCTCCTCTTTTCAAAACATAAACTGTTGCAAAACGCGCATAGTATTAACTCAACCAAGGCATTAACAGAATACCTAACACATGACCTTATAGAGCTTGTCTATCTTAAGGTAAGTGTGATCATAGTCTGTAATACCCTCGAGGTAACTTACTTGGGCACACTTCTCACAAGCATAAACTATTCTATCAATGAGTAGATATTTTACCAATGAGTAAATGTTCTATCAATGTGTAAGCTTTCTATCAAAGAATGAACCTTCTATCATTAAATAACTTTCGATCAATGAATAACCTTTCTATCACTGAATAACATTCTATCAATGGATCTTTTCTCTACTTCCTGGCATAGTGACACGGGCGTTATCAGCCATCCGGCGCCCATGACAAAGTATGAGCTCATGCCCCCTCCAGCTGACCCTCTCGGGTCCTACTTTTGGGAAAAACTAACACACTGGGGTACTAAACCAGTGAAGAGGCAACCATATTGGGGTTTGCAAGGCCCGCATGGTAACACCTTGGTAAAGGGGTATCGGCCATCCGGCGCCCAGTGACCCAAGCATGCTCATACCCCCCTTACAGTGATCCCGTCGGATCTCACCTAGGGGACAACTAAATCAACCGGACATAATCCAGTTAAGTTACGCCAGCTAATCATAATCTAATATTTTATAAGATGGGAATAACTTCCACTTTCGACTATTAATAGCACCCTGGGATAGCAGCACGCCAAAACCCACTGAGCCACTCAACAAAATATGAAATTCACCTATAAAGAAGTCATTCTAACTCCAAGTAAGGCATAATCCAATTCTTAGATAAATAAGGGGGTGGTCCCCGCCTTCTACTAACACTCTCATTCGAAATAACTATTCTAAGCGCAAGAATTTCATAATCGATAGCTCTTCGTTTTAAGTGTATTCACTAGTACCACATAGTTTCGATACAATGCATATTATCACAATAAACAATAATGTCTTAAAGAAAATTGTATATAAGGGTTCGTTACTGCGTGTACGTACTTGTAAGCGTCACTGCACGACCAAAAGTTACAAAATTCACCCAACTAAGGTTCTATTTTCCTCTTATGAACTGGAAACCTATACAAGTTAGGAATAAAACTAATAAATCCCCTTAACTACTTTGTCATACCAGCTAAATATCAAAGTAACCACTATCACCTATTCAACATGAGTTTCTCGATTACTCTAGCACGTACACAACTCATTCAACACAAGTCAAAATCATTAACTCAACACAACATAAGTCTTTTCACCAATTAAATGTGAATCGTTCCTTTCCATGTACTAATTCTGTGTATATCGGTTCGCGTTACCCAAAAATAACTAATCACAACTAAGCCTTGCAATTTTAATATAACACTTATACAACAATAAGGCAAATTTAGAGTTATCGAATCGCGATATCATTTGTAACATTCTCCAAAGCTAGAAAGAATTATAATCAAAACACGACAAGTAACATTAGCAACCATCGACGATAAGTTGACATTATGCTCTTGGCTTACTAACATTAAGCATTATGACTCCAATAACAACTTAATAAGAGTACTTGTAATTGACAACAATCAAACCAAACAATTAGTAACTATTATTCCCAATTTAACAACCAAAAATCACTTCCATAGTCAACTAAAATCATCACCATTACTAATTATCACAACAATAACCAATCGACTAAGTCTTAAAACAACTTTTAAGGTTATTTAATCAATTATCACCAAAATATAGCATAAAACACACGTCATTAGTAATTTCATTTCTAAATGCAAACCCTAGTCATTTCATGTTCAAAGATAATACTGTTAACCATTATCCATAGCAAGAATCAATAAACTAATACACCACCATAACGTACATGAAAGCCCACACTATTACTAATTTTAAAGATAACACCTTTAATTGTTATTCATAGTAAGATTTAAAGAAACTAACACACAATCAACACACAACCCATAATTTCTAATCAGACTTCGAACCCTAAACCATGAATATGTTCAATTCATCCATCAAATTGTTATCCACAAAAGGATTCAATGAACTTAACACAAAACCAACATCAAACTCAATACACTAAATAAAACTCCAATTAAAACTAGAAAATTAATTAGAGATGGCTTACAATGTTAAAACTAGCAAAAATGGTGAAGAGGGTAAGTGTAATGGTGGATGGAGTCACAGCTCAGGGCTGCTGCTGTCACAGTAGCTAGTTGCTGGCCGCAGGGTTGAAGCGGTTGCTGGTGGTGGAAGGGTGGACGGCTGTTCACTGTGTTGTGCCTGCCGATTGGGAAAAACGCAGCGCAGCTGCTGTGGTGAGGGTCAAGATCTAAGGCCAGGAATTGGGGAATCTTGCAGGAGGTGCCGTGCAATTGGCCGGCAATCACAAGGGGCGGCACAACAACCAGCCCTGGCAGCACAATAGAGGGAGAAGGGAAGGAAGGAGGGAAAGAAAGAAGGAAGAAGGAAAGGGAAGGGAGGCGTGTGAATTGAGTGAGGGAGGGAGTACTCACAACCCTAACACATCCTTTTATTTTATTTATACACTCATTTATTTATTTATTTACCTAGGATCATCTTCTTGCAAGGCCCAACTAAGAAACTCACCTTCGTGCTCACACATTTTAATAAAATAATTATTTTGATTAAACCTCTTTATTTAGAAATCGTAATTGTATTTTTTAATAGAAATATGTTAATATTTAAATCCGTATATAAAAGAAATTTATTATAACTACATCTAAATTAATTTAACATAATTATAAAATCCCCAAAAGTTATTAAAATATTAATTAATGACGTCAGAAAATCTCGGGGTGTTACAGGAGGAGTAAACTAGATTCCATAGTTGTTGCTCTAGAATTTTACCTATGTTAATCAAGATTATATAATACATAAAAGAAAGGCGCAAGGGGGCCAACCTTTCCCAAACGAAGCTTTAAAAGAAACACTATTCATAGAAATCCCCTCCGCTTCTGCTATGGCGTCCACCATCTTAAATCCAACCTGAAAAACACAAAAAAATGAGCCTACCAAAAAAAAACAAGTTTCCTCCAGGAATGATGAAGGATCAGATACTATGACAAAGCAAAATGATGAAACATTATAAATATGTGAACATGGGAGTAGCCACATTTGTACAACAATAAAAGCTTCCTCATGCAATGGCACTAAACTAGCAGATGTCCTATGCATCGATCTTTCCTTTGGAATAACAAAGACAAGATCACAAGACTGCAGGAATAGGCCTGTGTTAGAATTACATATATACAGGTCAAAAACCTCTTGACCCGAAGCCTACTCGTTTAGTTCATTGGGTAAATATCACAACCCTGACCTAATTACCCGTGTAGAGTTTGCTTTTATCATTTAAGAGTTTTTAACAAGAACGGCATCTTATCTTTTAAGCCTAGTTTTTAACTTTTAGTTTACGAGTTGTTTATTTTCAATTCGCTACAAAAACATATAAAAACATTAAATGAATTAAGTTCAGGTGATACTGAATGACTTGAGTCAAAACTAACTTAATTAATTAAATGGGTCATGGTTTGTTTCCGGTTTAGAATTATAACCTGAACCTAACTTATTTAATAAACTAACATGGGTCAAGAGTTTCAACCCAAACTGACTCATTTCACACTAACCTCAAGTCGAGTTAGCTAGTCGGTCAGCTTTCGCCTGGCCTATACAGGATGCTTGCTTGCCCTTAAATTGCAAGATTAGCAAATGTACATTAACAAACAACTCCCTCCTATTCTAATCAAACATCCTATTTATTTTTTGGCACTATTCACCAATCGAATTTAGTTTGTTTCTTTATTTATTTTATCATTTAATAGTGTCAAACAATAACTACATCTTATCTTTTAAATCCCATTTTCAAACTTTTAATTCACGGGTTCTTTATTTTCTATTTACTACAAAAAATATGAAAATATTAAATGAATTAAGTTCAAGTGATACTGATTGACCAAATTCAAACCTAACTCAATTAAATAAATGGGTTATACATGTTCTTTTAGGTTTAAAATTTTAAACTTAACCTAACTTATATAATAAACTGATCATATTGGGTCGATATATTTATTTAATTGGGTTAAAAGTATCAACCCAAACTCACTCTTAAATTGCAGGATTAGCAAATTTAGTAGATCAGGTTAGGCCTATATAATAGGCTTGCTTCACTCTTAAATTGCAGGATTAGCAAATTTACACTAACAAACAACTCCTCCTATTTTAACCAAATGTTCTATTTGTTTATTGACACTATTAACCAATCACTTAGTTTGTTTTTTATTTTGGATCTATAAGTTAAAACATAGTCAAATGGGATCTTTTTTGAATTATTTTAAAGTAAATTTTATTAATATAATCTTTTTATAATCTTTAATTATGCACAATTAGAGATAATAAAAATTAAGCTAGTGCATCGGCAAGTGTGCAAAACCAAATGGAGCATTTCATTAGAATAGGAGGGAGTATTGAACTATGTTGTCGAAATGAGTGAAATGCTATCATTTAAATGAGGATCATTGTGGTTACATAACCTCCCATGTCCCTTTAAATTTATTACATTTACCATTTGAGTAGTCTCCTTTAGTGAACGACATTTCTAAATTTGGCAATGGACTCAGATTTCCAATCCTGATCTAATCCACAAACTCAATCTTGCAATTCATCTACAAACACACTTTCTCTTCCACTGAACTACACATTTCTTCCATAAACTTCAATTCTTTTGAATTCTTTGCCCAAAAAAAGATAAAATTGTGTAGCCATTTCGAGGGGATAGAGAGATTACGAATTTTATACCACTACAATATACATCCTTGACCAAAAATGTTGAAGTATTCAGCTCATTTGCAGTTGATTATAAGTATTATAAAAAAGAATGATTTACAAATTGTAGCCGCAAAGTTTAGGTCATTGTTAATTATAGCCACAAAAATCAATATTTACGAGTTATAACCACTATAAATCAAAAAGTGCAACCATTGTAGCCATTTCACCGAATTCCGATCATTGAAAACTAAAATGACCTACTTAACTCTAAATAAACCTTTGACCAAACCACCTTTGACCTTTAACCAACCTAGTGAATCTATCTCATCTTCTCATTCTTTCCCATCTATCTCATATCCACTTTGAAGCTTCAACAGTGGCTTGTCAAAGGTTAAAAAACCGGTTTTATGGGTCATTTCAAACACCAGTAACCGGAATTCGATAATATAATTACAATTATTACATTTTACAATTTATAGTCACTATAACTTGATAATATTAAACTTTGCAGCTATAATTAATAAACGATCAAAACTTTGAGGCTATAATTAATTTATGATTCTACAAAAAATACAACCTAATACTCATCATATGTAAATCAAAGAGAAGAAATACAGGCATTCACATTGTGCAAAATAACTGAACTCACACAATATCAAATAATGCAAAACCATTTTTTCAAAAAAATATTAATGCAAAACCATCGAACCCACTAATTATCAATATAACATCACTATAATAGCATGAAAATTCAACAAAATATTACAAATACACATAAATAATATCAAATTTTTCAAATAGGGAAAGAAATAGGTTACATTATGGCGAGTGGCGTTGAACTTTTTCCCAGGATATCCGAGCCTAACAAGAAGCCAAGGCTTCGGCTTTGGCTTAATATGCAGAGGAGCATCGATAGAAGACAAAGTCGTATTTGAATTATCAACAACAGAAGATGAGAAACAAGCAAAATTTTTTATATTCATAGTCCTTTTTATGGGCATAGAACTGGGATACACAGGACAAAAATTTAGGATTTTGGGGATTATAGAAAAGGGAGAAATTGATGACAAGCAACTGCTACGAAAATAATCAGAGTAATTAAAAGAGGATATGTGCATTGGAATTCCAATTGTGCCAAATTTCTTCATTGTTAAAGAAAAGGAAGTCAATCAGGAAAAATTTTGAAGTTAAATATTACATTCTCGTTGTCGCAATGAAGCAGAATCTTTAGCAGTAGTCATGCCATCTTCTCCCCAATCCAAAAGCTTCACTAAATAAACAAATATTAATTTAGTCAAAGAAATAGATAATCACAACATTACACCTATTTATGTTCCTTATAAGCACATAGAAGTTTCTAAAGAAAGCAAGAATCTTATCTCCTAAAACATTCAAAGCCTTTGATCATTGAGATAAGTCAAAATTTAGAAGAGAAAAGGTAACATTATGATATAAAAGCCTCCTCCCACCCTCCGAAAAAGCGCGCTTTCATAATCCCTTATGCATAGCACTTTCACCCTAAAAACAATTGAGATAAGTCAAAATCTAGAGGAGAAAAGGTAACATCATGTTATCAAAGCCTCCTCCCACCCTCTGCAAAAGTGGGCTTTCATAATCCTTTATACATAGCACATCAACGCACCCTAAAAACAACTCTTAAAAAGGAAAGAACCCTATAAGGAACTTCATAAAAACATGAAACAAAAAGGGGCGCACTTTGGATGTATGTAAGAATGTTTCATCTACTTCCAAAAAAACTTAAAGATAACAACCTTAAAAAAAGGATAGAAGATTTCAAAGAACTTCATAATAACATGAAACGTAAAGGGATTAACTATAGATGATGCAAATATTCTCCATCTACTTGGCAAAAAAAGATCAACGAGGCTATTATATTGCCAAAGAAGCTATTTCACGTTACATTGTAGCACTACCACGACAACGATGAATTAATCATAAAAAATAAAGAAATCCAATTACAAACAAACCACAAAGAGGGGAGAATATATAAAACAAATCAGCTACAAAACAAAAGCAAAAGAAGAATTGAAATCCAAAAATCGAAAATCCAATCATTTAAAAAGTGAATATTTTGTCGCTATACCTTTCATCCAAAATAAACCCAATGTTTTAGCCCAATTGATTGATTGTTGAAGATGATACTCAAACCCAAAAAACATTAATTAACCGTGTTAGACCGAAAAATTGAAAGCCTAATTTTCACCCAAATTGATTGAAATTAGGAAAGAGTACAAACAAATAATAAATCATAATATCCATATGATAAAAATCCATTCTTTATCAAAATTACATCTAAGAAAGGGAAAAATCAAGAGGAAAGAGTACTCAGAACCAGTGGTGGATCCAGGATTTAGAGTCCCCTGGGGCACCACTAACAAATGGACGAAATTTCAACAGAATTTTAGTTGTAAAATTGACAAAAAATGTCCTTGTCTCAATAAGTTTTATGGAAAGTTCATTAAGAGTCTTTATATCCAAGAATCACTCGTCGTTTCCTCACATCACTAATAAAATATCTAAGTGATTCCTCAAAAATCATAAATCAAGATCACTAGGACAAAACATCATAACTCAAGATCACATTATTATTGTCATTTTGTAGACCAAGATCCAAGAACCAAGAATCAACCATCTTGAAAATCAAATTGCCTTTATTACTTATGTAATCACATCTCTGAATCAAAACCAGGAATTAGGCCAATCATCCACAATCACTCCAACCTCTTAACGAAAACAGAACTGAGCATTTGGAAATCATAAATCAAGATAATGGTTTAGAAATTTTTTCTTGATTATGATTGTAAGGAGTGCTTGATTGTGGATGATTATTAATTATTAATTGATTGTGAATGATTTCTGTCTTGATCATGAAGCACTCCAACTGCTCAGATTATCAAGCACTCCTTGCATTTATTAACTTAAGCATATGATCTTCCACTCAAAAAAAAAGCATATGATGTTCTTCCATTAAGAAACAACAACAGTACAACATTGGTTTAGAAATTCTTAATTAGTAATGCTTAATTTCATTATTCTTAATAAACTCCAAATTATCTTCTGGATATGGCTCGAAGCACATATATCTAAAATCAAGAAATATTCAATAATTCAACTATTCAAGATAAACAAATACATTAACAAACACATTAACAATAACAAAGATTCAATCACTCAAAAACCATAAACAAAAAAAAAATCAAGAAACAACATTCTAATAAAATTCAAGAATCAAAATTAAGAATAAAGATTAGAACAACAAGAATAAGAATTTAAAGATTAAGATAAAGATTACGATTAAGAGTGAAAATACCTAAAAAAATCAAAATTTTGATTTTTAGGGTTTTTGTAAAGAGAGTAGAGGACAGTCGACCCTCGACTTTCGACTAAGGAAGTGAGGCGTGAGCAGGAGCGAGCATGAGCAGCGCCAGACAGCAGCGTCTGGGCCACCGGAGGCAGGCAGTGACGGTGAGGGTGGCAGGCGGCAGGGGCTGAATGACGGCTGTAGAGTAGAATTCTTTTAGGTTTTTTTTTCAGAGTAGAGAGAAGGGGAGTAATGTAGTGTTTCTGAAAATTGTGTTTTGACCTCGTAGCATTCGAAGAACATAATTTTCTTTTTTTTTTAAATTTCGCCCCGGGGCACGTGCCCGGGAGGCCCATACGTAGATCCGCCCCTACTCAGAACCAAATAAGGTATAAAATAGATGAGAAAACAAAGAAGTTAAGTAGCGTTTGGAAACCAAAAATTGAATTGAAAATTCAGAATTCAATTTTGAATTTCAATTTCAAATATATTATTTGGAAAATCTTAGAATTTACAATTTCATAATTACAAATCGTAAAATTTGTTTGGAATCAATGAGATTTTCAATTTCTAAGTTTCAAATTCTAACATTGTTTGGCAAAAATGAGGAATTACAATTCTTGAATTCAATAGTAACATTTAATAAAACATAACGGTTCAAAATTTTTTTTGGAAAAATATAGTCAATACCACTCTAAACACATCCAAACTGTCCATATAAACAAAAATAAAATCTGAAAAAAACTACTCAAGAGTTAAGACATAGTAACACTCAGTCTAATTTCTCATTTTCTGGTACTTTTTTTAACATAACAAACTCTTCTGTATCCTTCAGAAACAGCTTTGTTGCCTTCAAGACTTCATGTCGATCTAGTCCGGCAACCTTTGAAACAACATCATAAACCTCTTTGGAATCGGGCTTAGGTGGAAGTTTGTTTGATTGTAGATAATTTTCAAACGACTCTGTAAATCTAGATATAGCATCCACGATAGAATCTTTCGTTGACCTCTTGTTAGATGATGCAGAGTTTGCCTCAGATGCACTGCAAGTTTCATTTTCTTTCTCCATAGCTGCCACAGATTCTTCATATTGCTCAGCTTCTTGACCCGTAGCTCTATCCATGGCAAATAGTGTGCATATTTCATCCCAATGATCGATATTCTTATTTCTATAAGCAGACGCCACGGGATTGACCTATTTAAAAAAATGACTAGATAAATATTATAAAGATAAAAAATACAAGTTATTTATACTTCTATTTATTTACTATAAAAAGTATCACAAGCACTGACAATAATATAAAAACCAAGGGCCGAAAACAATACAAAAGACAAAGACAAGCAAAGACTGAAAATAAGGTAGAGAATTTTAATAGATGATAATATGAAATTGAAACTAATTAAGAACATAACTAGCAAATATTTAGATGAAGTCAATTTATGAGATTGTACCTTACAATAGGCACTCCATTCCTCGTGGTCTTCAATTGGGATAATAAGCATCTTCTTATCATCATCCCACTTAAACTTGGTGTAAGTGCGAATATCTGTGATAACTGAATGATGTTTCTTCCAAACTTTGATTCGATTCTTTACATGTTCGGTATTAGCCAATAAACCCAATTGGTTCCTTAGGTTATCAGCAACAGCTTGATATGCTTGTGGTTTGAATTCTCCATTCCCCTTATTTCCTTCACGGATATGCTCAAACAAAGTGGAGATAAGTATAGCATCCATTTGTTGGTTCCAAGTAAGATAAGATCGTTTTGGTTGTTTTTGTGGTACCATTGGCTCTTTTTCGGATCTCTTCATGATGAATGCTAAAAGTATGTCTCAGCAAAGGCAATCAACATTAATAAGCATGTCCTCAACAATATAAAGACAAATTACAGAATATGCAGTAAAACAATTACATATGAACAATTACGAGTAGCAGTGCAAATAAGGAAGCCATATGATTTTAAACAAGTCTTCATGTACCCAACAAAACAACCTACTTTAAAGGCTTTAGTGCAAATAACAATACATAATTAAGTTGTTCTTTCAAATAATACTTAAGAGAGTAATAAGACTTCCAATCTAGCTTAATATCTACAAGCATTTAAGACATTTAGGACAAAGATCTCCTAACTAAAATCTCAAGTAACATGTCTCCTTCGCAGTTGATGTTCTTCAAACATCTTTTGAGCAAGATTATCTCATTACTTGATTGCGTACTAATAATGTAATCATCTTCTACATCTTCTTCATCAATTGTCTCTATATTTAGTAAATCTTCATCTACCTCATTAACAAGACTTGTTTCATCCATAATTTCATCCCTCAAAAAGTTATCAAGAATAAAACAAGCGTTGATAATTCTAATTTGAGTCTTTTTATCATAAAAACATGGATCTCTAAGTATACTCCATCGCTTTTTCAATAACCCAAAAGCCCTTTCAATTGTGTTTCGAGCTGAAGAATGTTGTAAATTAAAAAGCTCTTTGTAATTTGTTGGAGTGGTTCCTCTCCACAAATTCAAATGGTACCTCGTACCTCTATAAGGAGCTAGAAAACCTTCAGCTTTAGCAAATCCCAAATCCACAAGAAAATACTTATCTGCATTATATAATTATTATACATATATTAGCATTTCATTTTACATTTGGTGTAAATTATTAGGTTGTTGTTACACATATAAAGTCTTACTTCTAGGAATCTTCAAACCATTAGGCCTTTGAAGAGCATCACGAAGAACGCGTGGATCCGAAGCAGAACCTTCCCAACCAGGCAAAACGTAAGTAAAATAAAGATTTGAATCACATGCAGCTAAAACATTGGTGCTAGTGTCCCCCTTTCTATCTCGGTAGCGAGCTCAATCTTCAATAGGCACAGTCATTTTAATATGAGTCCCATCGAGAGCTCCAGCAACGCCCTAATATGGTTTATGCTAGTTAATACTACAAATCAAACCTCCTAAGAAAGTAAAGACATAAATTTATTTTTAATACTATAACTTACCTCAAACCTATTCCACTTCGTATCCTTTGTGTAATTGCTCTGGTTATTACATGGTTTTATGTAATACTTTCCAAGCTTGAGTAGTGCTTTAAGGACTACATTAAATTGTCGACTAATAGTCTCTCCAGAACGAGCAAAGGTTGCTTGTATTGTTCTATTTTTCAAATCATGTGCAAGAACATGAAGAAACATTGCAACAATTTCTTTCACTGTAACATATCTTGTAGTCACTAAACCACCCTTAGATTGTAAAATATTGCACAATTTTTCAAAACAACGTTTGTCTAGACGTAATTGCTCCCTACATATTCTATCATTCATCAACGTGTCCATCCAAATTGTTCGTCTATTCATACGTTCTTGTTGATTGCATGTTATTTCCTTTACTTCATACCTCAAATCAAACCAAGCCACAATAATAGTCATGAAAAAACCTACAACCGCCATAACAACTTTCTTATCTTTATCCACATTCTCCCTTGCACGTTTTCTGGATTCTTGAATGCTAAGTTGATCAGACATTTTTTGTCTTCCCACAAAAAAACTATTTGTCACTTAGGTTACATGGGAGTATTTTGCAATTAATAAGTACTTACAAATTGTATAAATTATTATTAACATTAAGAATATTTGACACTTCTAGTAGAAGTATAAGATTTAACTTTTAACCCCTTAATAATGTAAATGAAGTATATGATTTAACTCCTTACAAATTGCAATTAATAAGTTACCACTAATAAGTGATGGACAACGAAGTATTGCAAATCTCTAGAAATTAATGCTAATACACCATTTGTGCTTTTGAGAATGATAGTATATCCTATTAAACTTATGCATTAGAATAAAAGGGTAATAATCAAAAGAAAAAATTCAAAATCAACAACTTACAAAAATATATAAAAACTAAATAAAAAAACCCAAATTTGTAAAGAGGAAATGCTACAGCCTACAACAATCAAAAGCAAAAAAAAAAAAATAAAGGAAGAAGAAATCCAATTAAATGGAAACCTAGAATTCAAAATTGATGTACATGGCTTTAACAGTCATAATAATAATAATCCCTGCAATTTTAGGGTATGTGATTATTATGAAATGGTTGAGAAGAAAAAAATACCCACTAGTAGCAGGTACCATGTTTAACCAGCTTCTTAATTTCAAAAAACTTCAACATTATATGACACATCTTGCTGCTAAAAACAAAACTTACAGATTATTAACCCCTTTTCGAAATGAAATTTACACTTCTGATCCCTTGAGTATTTCCTTAATGACCATTACAACGTTGTATAATTAGACTTTTCCGGATAATTTTAAAATCTAAACAGAAATTTAAGAATTTTATTCCTGAAATACCTCGAAAAATACTAACTCAACAATTTAACCATAGAAACAATGGGGTAAGAACAGTTAATGACAAAAACAAGGACAAAGCATACCAGAAGAGAAATAGAAAGTAAGAGATGAAGCATACCTGAAAAGTAAGGACAAAAAGATTTGGAGCAATGAACACCAACAACAATGGTGGATCGAGGCAGATTGGATTGGAATTGGGAGAACACAATAGAGATAGAAAGATGAAAATAAGTCTGAAAGTGGGAGAGGCAACCTGGATTTGAAATGATAGGTTATGGGCTTTCATTTTAACAAGGGCTAAAAAAAAGAGTTTTGGAATTAGATTGGAATTTGGCCAAATTCTAGAATTGAAATTTATGACCTCCCAAACAAGTAATTTGAGGCAATTCAGGATTTATAAATCAAATGTCCATTCCCAAACAAAGCATTAAAGAAAATGAATGCAAAGAAATCACCTTAAGCTTAACTATGAACCGACAAACAGACGATCTGTTGTGGCGTGCGGGGAAACAAAAAGAAGAAGCATAAGCAATGCCCTTCAGCTGAGATGGAGTAGTCAGTAATTGTAGGAGTAGGAGAAGAAGTGCGTGGAAGAATTTAAGGGAAACAGGAGAAACGTGTCAGCTTAATAGAAGGCAACTAGTCATTAAACTAAAATGTGAACACTACCCTAATACGTTCTGTTTTCTACACCGATCAACCAAGTATACATCATAAAATCAACAGTACTATTCAAAATTCACCCACAAAATCAAATAATACTTCATAGCTTAACAAAACTCAACTATAATGAAATCAGCAAGTGAAGCAAAGAATATCTACTTAAAACTAACTTACATGTCATAATTTCAATTCTACAAAATATTCTCAAAGAAAAGAATAACAATCTAATTTTTTTGTAGGAAAAATCAAGCAACATGCTAATCATGAATAGTGTAAGCAACATTTGTTCAACAAGTGAATCAATTATTGATATTAAAAAATTGATCAATAATACCCAAAACAACACTACAAATATGCTGAAACCCATCTTCTCTTGCCTTCAGCAAAGCACGATAAGTGACCTTACATAGTCTTGTAAAAGCATTATGACAAACATTAGTGTTAGCAACAACACCCATTACATGCATTGTTGAATAATCATAATTCTCTAATCCCAAATCTTGTAATGAAGATTTTAAAGAATCATTAGCCAATGAATATTTTGAAGCACACAATCGAAACACTCTTACCGACTTATTACTATTATGATCATGACTTACAATACTGTTGCTTGGAAGTTATGATGATAAATATGTGTAACTTTCTGATGCATTTTCCATTCCGTCTTGTGCGATACCGTCTCAATATGAGACGGATAGCCAATTAGCCTAAAAATAGTTTTCTTCAATATGCACTCAATACTTGATCTATTTAAAGGTCATAATTGATACTTATAAGGTCAAAATTAATTTTTCAATTGGTCATTTTAAGGTCTGAGTTGATCATTTCTAAATCAAATTGAAATTTTTTACAACAAAGCAGCCATGAACTCTTTATCATTTTCAAACAGCATTCATTTAATGGATCATTCAAGGTCTAAATTGATCATTTTTAGATCAAAATTGAAAATTTTATAACAAAGCAGCCATGAACACATGATCATTTCCAAGAGCATTCGTCGAATCATTTGGCAAAAACATAACTCGAGATCGACGCTTTCTCTCCCTTCACATCAAGGGTAAGCAAACACTACACCTACAACTTTATTTCTAAGCCCATTATGATTAGAAACTGTTGAGGAAAAAGCAATTTCACTATTATTGATCGATGATTAAAGAGTACAAGTACTCTTCGTTTAAAAATACTTTTGAGTAAAATAATTAACATGTAATAGTTCAAGTTCGTAGTGACGTTAAGAAGACGACATTTAAATTGACTTCGATCATTATTGCAGCGAATATGAAGAACTTGAATGAAGCGTTACATTAAAAGTTCAAGCACCTAATCAAAAATAAAATAAGTGCCAAGTAAACATGGCATAAGAGTAGAAATTTATAACAAAATAGACAAATTCTTGGAAATTTTACCACCCAACAACTTTAGTTTTGTTAAAGAGGGGCATTAACTTTTGTGATCGTCTCTCTATTTTAATACCTAACAATCGATAACAATAACACTAACGGTCTGTTTAGTTAGTGGTACTAAAAGGGTAGTAATGAGAATGATTTATAATGTAAAATTTCATTTAAAGTTTCATGTCATTCCCATGGTGATGAAACTTTGATCACAAAAAAGTTTTTTGTTTACAAATTTCCTTTTTCACCTAATACCACCTCTCCCAATGGTAATGCATTGGAATGAATTTTATGAAGAAAATGACATGATTGAAGTTGGACAAGCATGACCTTCAAGGTAGCCAAGAGATTTTTCAACCAAAATTACACTAGTTTTCATTACCATTAGCACCGTTTATTACCAACTACCGAACGGGTCATAAACACTATCCACACTCTTGAATAAGGCACATTTTGAAAAAAATCCATACTCTTGAATAAGGCACATTTCGAAAAAAAAAAAAAAATCCATACTCTTGAATAAGGCACATATCCAAGACCACAATTATGTTTAACAATATTAATAGAAACAAGTAAACAACATATATTTGATGATAGTTTATTATGCAATTAAGTGAAACATTAGTTGTACATTTGCATACATAAGAAATAAGGTCATTTGGGAAAATTTAAAATAAGTAGTGGTAAAATTAAAAAGCATGTTAGTGATAAAAGTGGTAAAACCAATTATAATGTAGTAAATGGAACTTGTCACCTTGGTCCACTAAAATGTCTTGCCATCTTCATACTAAAGAGTAAGAATAGGATCACCTTACAAAAAAAAATCCAAAAGGTTTTGCAAACGCTTTTAGGAAATTAAAATCACCTTACATGAATGACACATCAAAACTCTTTGTTCAAGAAAAAAGTTATAAAACATTATGAATTATGAAGATAATAAAGAGAGACATATAGAATTTGAAAGATCCTTAAAAAATAACATCATAACATTCAATGATGACAACCTAATATGTACATCACTAATAATCGTAAATTTCTATATGCACTCACAACCTACACTTCAAAAAATCTATTTTCTCATAAGTCCTTACCCTATTACATCTTACTGTTCATCATCAAAAGATAGAATAATGACCATATATAAAGAAAATAAGTTGAACGTCACATGAAATATAGCAATACTTAGTAGGAACATATGTGATAAAACAATGAACATATCTAGTGACTCTAACATACCCAAAACATAGCAATAATTAGTAAGCAAGACAAGTTTTCCCCTTCGTAATCATATTACCTTTGTGATTAATGAAAACACGCAACCATTACCCCTTCGTAGTTAGTCTGTAAATTCAGTCAATTGGTTGTGTTTTTAAGGATAACATCAAATAATGATGACGGTGAAAAATAAAAATTGAATGCAAATTATCAAATTATATTATTAATTAATAAGCAAAAAGTGCATACATGCTTACTAATTATTTAAACTTATTGTGTAAATTCAGTTTTCCTTGTATGAGTTGATGCATTCTTGATGAAATTATAAAGGATGCATATAAGAAAAACGCGATCACCGTTAACAGTGAGCGGGTTCAACAAATTTGAGATTTCTTTATATGTTGTGTGCATCAGCTTTGATGATACTCTAGCTTTTACAGAACCATAGAAATAGAACATTCATTAGTACTAAACCTTGTTGTGGCAGTGAGGTTACTTATTAGTGGTGTGTAACAACAACAGTTTTGTTTGGAATCTGCTCTTTGCATGTTGTTGTCCAAACTAAGGCAATGAAGAACTTACAATTTGTTTTTTTACACTCCTCTAGGGTTCGTATGAATAGGCCTTGGCACCTAATCTGCATCAACACAAAAGTAAGTCAAGGAAGCAACATATTCTGTGAATTTCTCAAACCTTAACATTTGGTTTTGATTTTTCTTGAAGAGAAAGTGTGTGGAGAAGGACAGACACAAAAAAGGTTGAGCCCATTTCATTAGAGAAAGGACATTTTCCAAATACAGTAGTTAAAATTAATGTGAACTGTGAACGTCCAGATCAGTGGGTGTTGAGGTCACAAATAGATACACAGGGAAGCATCTGATATTATATTTTGGAAAAGACACACAAATGTTCACCTGAGACATCACAATGGACAATTTGCTTTGGATGTAGATAGCTTAGGCTGTCAAAATATTAAGAACAAATCAAGATGAAATTTATAGAAAATAAAAGGGAAAAACTGAAAGATTTCAAGTTTAACTCACTTTCTAGCAAGATCTAACGCAAGCTGAATCACAACGTTAAAAGCAAGCTTTTTCTTCCTATTTCTTATCAAGAACTGCTTAAGAGTTCCCCTAGGAATATACTCAACAACAACACAGCATACCCTAGATGAAAGAGCGCGGGGAGGATTTAAGGATGCTTTTACAGGTATTTTGAGATTAGATGTTCCCATGGAGGCCCCAACATACTATAATTTCTTCATATTAGGGGATAAGATGATAAATTTTAACCATAAAGTTTGAGACATGTCACTTTAGCATAAGAGGGCGTCCATGAAATTCAAAATACAATGCAACACTTTTCTCAGTCACTTTAATAGAAATGTCACAAAGCAAAGTATCAAGTATAAAAATCAGCCAAAAAAGGATCAGTTAGCAAGAAAATTACTTTAGTAACATTTAGATGGTCAAGGTTTTGGTAAACAACAACTTCTTGCTAAAAGGCCGCTCGCAATGAAGCAGAATCTTTAGTAGTAGTCATGCCATCTTCTCCCCAATCCTAAAGCTTCACTAAATAAACAAATATCAATGTAGTCAAAGAAATAGATAATCACAACGTTACACCTATTTATGTGCCTTATAAGCACATAGAAGTTTCTAAATAAAGCAAGAATCTTATCTCCTAAAACATTCAAAGCCTTTGATCATTGAGATAAGTCAAAATTTAGAAGAGAAAAGGTGACATTATGTTATAAAAGCCTCCTCCCACCCTCCGAAAAAGCGCGCTTTCATAATCCCTTATACATAACACTTCCACCCTAAAAACAATTGAGATAAGTCAAAATCTGGAGGAGAAAACGTAACGTTATGTTATCAAAGCCTCCTCCCACCCTCTGCAAAAGCGGGCTTTCATATTCCTTTATACATACCACTTCCATTCACCCTAAAACCAACTCTTAAAAAGGAAAGAACCCTATAAGGAAATTCATAAAAACATGAAACAAAAATAGGTGCACTTTGGATGTATGTAAGAATGTATCATCTACTTCCAAAAAAACTTAAAGATGACAACCTTAAAAAAAGGGTAGAAGCTTTCAAAGAACTTCATAATAACATGAAACGTGAAGGGATTAACTTTAGATGATGCAAATATTCTCCATCTACTTGGCAAGAAAAGAACAACGAGGCTATTATATTGTCGAAGAAACTATTTCACGTTACATTGTAGCACAACCACGACAACGATGAATTAATCATAAAAAATAAAGAAATCCAATTACAAACAAACCACAAAGAGGGGAGAATATATAAAACAAATTAGCTACAAAACAAAAGCAAAAGAAGAATTGAAATCCGAAAACCAAAAATCCAATCATTTAAAAAGTGAATATTTTGTCGCTATACCTTTCATCCAAAATAAACCCAAAGTTTTAGCCCAATTGATTGATTGTTGAAGATGATACTCTGAACCTAAAAACATTAATTAACCGTGTTAGAGTGATGAAATTGACAGCCTAATTTTTCACCCAATTTGATTGAAATTAGGAAAGAGTACAAACAAATAATAAATCATAATTACCCATATGATAAAAATCCATTCTTTATTAAAGTTACATCTAAGAAAGGGAAAAATCACGACGAAAGAGTACTCAGAACCAAATAAGGTATAAAATAGATAAGAAAACAAAGAAATTAAAGAAAATGAATTTAAAGAAATCACCTTAAGCTTAACTATTAACCGACGAACAGTCGATTTGCTACGACATATTAGTTAGTAGTTGAAGGAGCAGGAGAAGAAGTGCGTGGAAGAATTTAAAGGAAGAAGGAGAAACGTGTCAGCTTAGTAGAAGGCAACTAGTCATTAAACTAAAATGTGAACAATACCCTAATGCGTTCTGTTTTCTACACCGATCAACGAAGTTTACATCATAAAATCAATAGTTGGATTCAAAATTCACCCAAAAAATTAAATAATACTTCATAATGAAATCAGCAAGTGAAGCAAAGCATATCTACTTAAAACTGACTTACATGTCACAATTTCAATTCTACAAAATATTCTCAAAGAAAAGAATAACAATCTGATTTTTTTGTAGGAAACATCAGGCAACATGCTAATCATGAATAGTTTAACCAACATTTGTTCAACAAGTGAATCAATTATTGATATTAGAAAGTTAGTCAAGAATACCCAAAATAACATTACAAATATGCTGAAACCCATCTTTTGATGCCTTAAGCAAAGCACAATAAGTGACCTTACATAGTCTTTTAAAAGCATTATGACAAACATTAGTGTAATCAACAACACCCATTACATGCATTGTTGAATAATCATAATTCTCTAATTCCAAATCGTGTGATGAAGATTTTAAAGAATCATTAGCCAATGAATATTTTGAAGCACACTGTCGAAACACTCTTACCGACTTATTACTATTATGACCATGACTTACAATACTGTTACTTGGAAGTTGAGATGATAAATATGTGTAACTTTTTGATGCATTTTCCATTCCTCTGTTGATCATTATCTTTAGGGAACCTCTTACGACCCATTGAGTCAGTAAGTGTATACGAAAGGTTGCCTAACCATTCTCTTAAAGTGCACAATGACCTTTTGATCTAGAGAAGGACTATTAGGGCTTGCTTGCGAATGTGAGATCCTTGGTTTAAGAATTATGTAAATGCTTAAGAATGCTTGGATGATTAGGATTGCTTAAATGCTAAGAGTTAACGTACATTTGGTAGTGCATGACACTTTATAGTTATAGTAGTGGGCTTAGAAAGAGGTTTCCAAAACCCTAATTGCATACCAGACTTTTTATATTTGTGAAATCTAGGGATCATTGGAAAGGTGTAGAATGTTCTCATATTATATGTGGAAATCATTGATTGTCTTATTCCCACTTTACAGTTGTCCTTTTGTCCTTTAGCGGTGAATTTAGCTGTATAAATACGTGGTAGGTAGTGGTGTCTTACCTTATACAAATGTGGCATATTTTATCACGTGACTACAACTGTCATTAGACATGTCATCTTAACCGTTGTAACCTTTTCAGGGTGATATTACTTCTGTATGAATTTGTTTCCTTATTAAGATTAGTTTGTCTCTCATGTGGGTCATGTCACCTTGGGGTCTTCATGTCTGGTTGTCTTGACCTTACAGAAGGTTATGGTGTTTTCTTAAGAAACTGGGACCTCTGAGGAAACCTCCATTAGTTCCTTCTTATTCTACTCAAAGGAGCAATATTAGAGGTCCTCTTTCCCCTGAAAATGTCTTAGAAGGTCTCAGGGAACTAGCACGTATAATTTCTATTTTCTACCATCTTAATAGGTATAAAATATTTTATTTTTTGCAATTAAGGAAAGGATTGAGTATATATATAGTTAATACTCAACAACTAGGTGCATGCAATTAAGTATTAATGCGAATTGATTTAGCATTTAGTGACTGCATTGGCGGACCTATTCTAGAACCATGGGAAGCATTAGCTACCCATTCTTTAAAAAAAAAAAATTATATTATTGACTGATAATTGCTACAAAAAGTAAGGAGTTGAAAAAATGTTGTCTGATGATGTTTAAGCTTTGATTCAAATGATGAAATCAATTTCTCCAGAGAGAAGTTTTAGATGGAAATCAATGGATTTGATTGCTACTGGTATTAAAAGTCCGATAGTTTTCAAGAGGTTGACTGTTTGTTGATCTGTTGAATAAAATAAGTGTAATCTTTGTCAATGACAATGTATTTATATTTGATTCATATCGTCGATACTCAATACTTTTATATTTGTTTTTAATTGTAAGTCATTCCTCAACGTCTATCTATTTTGATATGATATGGCATGGTGTAAATATATAAATTGTATAAATAGAATATATCGGATATGATGATAGTAGAGCTTAACTTGTTGACATTGTGGTTTACATTTAAGCTTTTGAGGGGGATCGTGTGTAATTATGTAGTTTACATGCATGATAATTTATAGTCCTAATTCTTAAACAATTACCCTATTTTGACAGTATTTTAGTACAAGTTTATGTTATGAAAGTTTGAGTAGCTTACAAGTAGTTTTCATTTTATTGTTGCTTTAATATTCTTTATGTACAAATCATGATTTAAGGTTGAAGGGATAAGATGTAGGAAAGATATAACAAATAAAATAGAGCAATTATGAGGGTATAACAAATAAATTTAGATGTTATACTTAAATGATGATTCAGCAAATGTGAGTCATGAGTTTTACGAAAATACCTTAGAAACACAAAAATAAAATTGGGTTTTATTAAATGAAGTATTTTTTCTTAGATGTCTGGTAAATTAGTAGTAGTGTTTTTTTTAATAAAAAAAAAATTAAAAACTAACAAGTATTTATATGAGTTTTTTTATGTTAATTACAACGTGAAAGTTACTCGAATAAAAACCAAAGATAGAATAAATAAAAAACATTGAGTAGTAGTTCACTGTTCAAACCGGCTAAACCCCTAGATTTGATGGTCTCATCTCACTTACTACTCTTGTGAAAGACTTTTTTTCGGTGATACGATCTTAAATGAGAAAAAAATAAAGTGCATATTAATATGAAAGATCAATTGTTGAATAATAATTTCATACCCTTTTAAAGTATGATTTATTTTCAAAATTTAGTTTTGATGCAATTATAGAATGAAATGAAAATATGAGAACTAGCTCAATGAATTGTTATTGGTTGTTTATTTTGCAAACATAACTAAATCGAAACTTTTACAAGATTTTTTACTAAAACATGTTGGTGCTATCTAAAATTTTGGATCCTAGATCCACCACCTAGTGAGTATCCTTATTATCTTAGTGATTCTTCATTTCCATAATCTCTTTAAGTAGTTGAATCCTGTAGGAACCAATACAGATGCAACATCATTTACATGCACGTATAAACATTGACAAGTAAAAATTATGAAGATTTTTTTTTTCAATTTCTTTTAAATGAGACACTTAAACTTTTTACGAATAATTAAAAAAATACATCAATCGTAAAAATATTAAACACGAAAATGTGCAAAATGAAAAAGTTTATGCTTTTTTGTGGATGAAAAAATTTGCTTGAATATTCGTTCATAAATAACAAGAACACCATAAAATTCACCTCATAATCTAACGAATCTATAAAAAGAGAAAAATTAAGTTTAAACTGCACAACTTGATTAAAAAATATGCATGTTAAAACTAATTTGGCAGTATATGACATGTCCGCAAAAGAAAATCTATAAAAAGAGCATAATTAAGTTTAAACTGCACAACTTGATTAAAAAATATGCATGTTAAAACTAATTTGGCAGTACTTGACATGTCCGCAAAAGAAAAATTACGCTTCTTTTAATTGATGAAAATATACCTCTGATTTCTCTGGAATTCTTCTCATTTAAAACGAATGATTTGGTGCAAGTTGACGGCCATCAACATTTAATTCGAAAGAATATGAATACACTAGAAAATAGACCTAGTTAACAAGTTAACCCTTTGATGAATGGTATATAAACCCATGACGGAGGAGTATAGTTTCAGCCAAGTTGTTCACAAATGGTATATATACCTTGTAGCAACAGTATCCACACTGCCTCCAATCCAACTTGTAACGTCAGATCCAACTGCACATTATCAATGGTTAGTATTAGTAAACAAAACTTCAAATTGTTAGATCCAACCAGAGATCATCTTGAGGAGTGCTCGAATACTTTTAGATCATAGTTTTATCAACAATCAACCTTCGATTTAGTTTTACTGAAAGCAAAGCTTTTCCTTTATAGGCCAAATTGTTCTATTATACAATACAAATCACTAGACCAGAGTCAGGAAATTTGTCTTTTCTCATGTATACAGTATACACCAGACAGAAATATGCAATTTAGAGCAAATATTATAATACATAATAGTTAAATAAGAAAAACACTCCTTTAAAGAGATTTAAGGGTATGTTTAAATCCAAGTCTTGGACTGACTGAGTTTTGAGATAAGATTTGTGTCAACTTGGGATGAGAAGCCAAGTCTAAGACAAAGTCTAGTGAGTCTTTGATTTTCTAGTCTTACCTTAACATTATGTTTAGAAATTGAAATGGATAAAAGGAAATTAAGGGAAAGGAAGGGAAGAGAATTGGAGGAATAGCATTTACCTCATTTGGACACGAATAGGCAATAGCGGAAAGAAAGGAAATGGAGGGAAGGGAAATGGAACACAAAACTCCTTTGCATTATAAACAAAACAACTGGAAATATTTACATGGAAAACACACCAATCTCCCCCTCCTCTCCCCTCCTTCTTTCTCTTCCAAAACTGTTATCTAAACATAGTGTGAGTCTCTTGTGTGCCCCAATGCATTAGCCATGACTTAAGTCTACGTTGATTCTGACGATTAAAACTAATTAAGAAATGGCTCCAAATGTCAAAATGGGATGAATTGTATTCAATAACTTTTCAAGAGTATTGAAATGTCAAGTATGAATGAAATGTTTACAAGTTTTAACAAGTACGTAAAATCTTATGAAAAGCTGACGTGATAGAAATCAAAGAAAAGTTTGAGTACCCTTTAAAGCAAAAAAATAATTGAACTGATGGTCCGACTCGACCAACCCCAACCCAAGAGTTGAATCGCTAAGAAATGCCAAGGAACCGTGTGGAACAAAAACCAGAACCGAAACCAATATCCAACGGCCTGGCTCGAGTTTCAGTTTTTAGAAATTGAAACCGGATGGAACCTAAACCGAAACCGTCTCTTTCCGGACCATGGCCATCTTGTACAAAAGCAAGCTTAGAGTGAACTACTTTTGGATGTCAATAGACAATGAGGAAAAACCTAATCATGAGTCTTCATGATGAATTTTTGTTTTAATTTTCAAAAAATTGTTATGCCATTCCCGTGGTAATAAGTTCTACCCCTCAAACATGTATTTTCCCTTATGATTTTCACCTAAATATCACCTTTCCAAAAAGTAATGGATGAGAATGGATTTTGTGAAGAAAAAATTAATCAGAGTAGAACAACCATATGATCATAAAACCATGTTAAGTTGTTTTCCTAGCTAAATTATATTATATTTTCACTATCTTTTCCATCATTTAATACTATCAACCAAACGAGTCATTCGTTCCCCCAAATATCATTAGAGGAATTCATTAATAAGATTATTGTAAATAATCTAGTACTCCAATGACTATTCTAATTTCATAAAGATGAACTTAGTACACTTAAATAGGCAAGACAACTGAATAATGGAGTAATAGACAGCATAGGTCATAGTTGGACTATTAGTTGATAGGCGAAGCAGTATCAAAATGGCAAGAATCGTGAGTATGGCACGATTAAAGAGAGAATGTAAATGAATATGTATTTCTGTAACTCAAGATTAAAATAGATTGATTTCAACAAAAGCATTTGAGAGGCTTGCACTTTCCTAAGACATGAGCATGTAACTCAATAAATGTCAATATAATTCTCCTATCATTCTGTACCCCCATCCTTATTTATACTAATTATCCTCTTCTAGAATATACTAGCTAACTAACACACCCCATAATACCCCATAATACCCTTATATCCCATATATGACAAATGCGTTTCATCTATTTTCTTTTATCTTTAACCTTCAAATGTCCTATAACATACAGCCACCCATAATTTCCTCTAGCTTGAAAACCGACCTAAATCACATTGTCTACTTTGATATTAGACAACATCAAGCAAAAGGCACAAACTTGGACCCTTTACAAACGGATTGGGAATAAGTAAAGGTAACAAACAAAAAGCAGTTGTTAACAGCAAAGTTGTTGACAATGTAATTTAAGCAATGAAAAGAGAGATTGAGATGTGGGACATGGAGGCTTGTGAAATGTGAACTTACAACTTTCAATATAAAAAAAAATTGGCAAGAAAAAAGAAAGTAAAACGTGTGAATGACATAGAGCACATGGCACACGCTTGCACAACCAAGCAAGCAACCCAATTACTTGAGATTTGCTTGATCGGAAAATAGTATAGACCATCATCCCCTTGTCCATTTCTTAAATATCCCCAATAATCAATTATCTATAAATGTAAGATTTAATCTAACATCTTCCTATCATAAATCAATTTGATTTTTCTTTAAAAAGCCTCATCCAGTATTTTAAAAACGATGTATGATTCCTTGATAAGACAACAACTAATGAAATATTGGTCAAGTAAAATTTCCACCTTTTTAAGCTCCACATAACTTGCTTGCAAGAAGCCAGAAAACTTGCCATGGTTCTAACATCTAATTGCTATAGAAAGATATATGTAACATTCTTTTTTACACTTCGATGAAATTATCATTGGCAACAATTACATGACAATCCTCAGGTGACGTTACATTGAGTTGATTATATATTCACCAATTACCATTTACATCGAAAATCTTATATGTTTTTTATACATAGCTCTATTCATGTATAATTTTTTACATTGATTCACCCATACATATTCTTAAAACCAAGATCATAGGAGCAAGTCTTTAAAAATTCAGGAACATATCAATCAATCCTTTTAACAAGGTTCTACACTATAGCACACATCTTAAGATAAGCAAAGCAGTGAGATAAAAACTTATATGGGTTATAATCATTCCAATGAAAAAGTTTTAACTGAAATAGAATAAGTAGGCTGTAACACCCCGAGATTTTAACCAAGAAATTATTTAATATTTTAATGATTTTAGAGATTTTATAATTATATTAAATTTATAATTATATATATATATATATATATATATATATATATTAAAATATAGTACAATTTCTAAAATAAAGAGGTTCGAATCAAAATTATTATTTTATTTAAAGTGTGGGAGCACACGAAAGTGAGTTTCAATGAATCTAGGGAAATAAATAAATAAGTAAATAGTTAAAAAAAAAAAACAGATGGGTTAGGGTTTAAAGTGACAGACTTGCCCTCACATTCAAAAAACACACGACTTACATTCAAAAAACTCGAGATTAATAAAGAAGAAAGAGCTCATTTTCCCAGGTGCCTAGTGCATGAGCTCAAAACAAATAGAAAACAGGCTACACACCTCTTCCCGTTCTTGTTTACTAAATTGACGAAGAACAAAAGTTGCAGGGTCCATCTTTCCAGGAGGGCGACCAAAAGCTGCAATAAAAATCCACAGAGATTGATGATACTAATGAATGAAAATAAACATTAATCTTTCAATCATAGAAGTATGTTAATACTTAAGTACCTATTCGTAAACTTGGAAAGTCACGGCTTCCTTTGAAATGATCAATAATACTCCTCATCCTGCAAGCACACCAAAAAAGAAGGTTATAAGCAATCTTAATGGTTTACAAACAAATTGATATTTTGAATAAAATGAAAATTCAATATATGTATTAGCATAAAGGAACAACATATAAGTAGTTTTGACACAACAAACTTGACTTGGAGGCTGACGGGGTTGATTTAACCGATCCTAAAAACGAAATTGTCAGCAACTATTCCCTTTTGAGTGAGACCTAGTAAATAGATTCTCCATAGCCAGTTTAGAATGTAACTCAAAACATAATACTAACTAAGAACTAAAAGCACGACCAAGATAAATACCACCACAGATACCATTGTTAGCAACTAAACATAGCACAGAAAGCAATTAAATGGGAAATTGCCCATTGTATCCGCCATGACCACTTTTGGTTAACAAACGCAATTTTGCAAAAGGCAAATCCAAATCATCATAATTCTGTAAGAAAATGGAGCATCTATTTAAATTACTATTTCAACAAGTATCTCGGCAAAGCATGTACGTTATCACATTATCACTAGCACTTGATTTAGTGGGATCTTATAATACGAAACCATAAGACCAACCTACAAAAGAATCATATAAATTGACATCACCATAACCAGAAATAGAGGGAACAAAAACATTTTAGCTTCTAACAGTAATGGAACTTCCAAGGAAAGCTACTTACAGACTCACCACTGACATTCATAAATGTTTGCGGCTTGGTATTAACTTAACCAAGGCATTAACAGAATACCTAACACATGACCTTATGGAGCTTATCTATCTTAAGGTAAGTGTGATCATAGTTTGTAATATCCTTGAGGTAACTTACTTAGGCACACTTCTCACTAGCATAAACTATTCTATCAATGAGTAGATATTCTACCGATGAGTAAACGTTCTATCAATGTGTAAGCTTTCTATCAAAGAATGAACCTTCTATCATTAAATAACTTTAGATCAATGAATAAACTTTCTATCATTGAATAATTTTCTATCAATGGATCTTTTCTCTACTTCCTTGGCATAGTGACACGGCCAAGGGCGTTATCAGCCATCTGGCGCCCATGGCAAAGTATGAGTTCATGCCCCCTCTTGCTGACCCTCTCGGGTCCTACTTTCGGGAAAAACTAACACACTGGGGTACGAAACCAGTGAAGAGGCCATTATATTGGGGTTTGCAAGGCCCGCATGGTAACACCTCAGTCAAGGGGTATCGGCCATCCGACGCCCAGTGACCCAAGCATGCTTATACCCCCCTTACGGTGATCCCGTCGGATCTTACCTAGAAGACTACAAAATAAACTGGACATAATCCAGTTGAGTTACGCCAGCTAATCATAATCTAATACTTTATCAGATAAGAATAACTTCCACTTTTGACTATTAATGAGCGCCCTGGGATAGCAGCATGCTAAAACCCACTGAGCCACTCAACAAAATATGAAATTCACCTAATTTCAATTCATTTAACCCGTTTAGAGTTTGCTTTTATCATTTAAGAGTTTTTAACAAGAACTGCATCTTATCTTTTAAGCCTAGTTTTTAACTTTTAGTTTACGAGTTGTTTATTTTCAATTCACTACAAAACATATAAAAACATTAAATGAATTAAGTTCAGGTGATACTGATTGACTTGAGTCAAAACTAACTTAATTAATTAAATGGGTTAAGGTTTGTTTCTCGTTTAGAATTATAACCTGAACCTAACCTATTTAATAAACTAACATAGGTCAAGAATTTCAACCCAAACAAATTGACTCATTTCATACTAGCCTTAAGTTGAGTTAGCTAGTTGGTCAGCTTTCGCGTGGCCTATACAGAATGTTTGCTTACCCTTAAATTGCAGGATTAGCAAATGTACATTATTAACAAACAACTCCCTCCTATTCTAATCAATATCCTATTTATTTTTTGGCACTATTCAACAATCGAATTTAGTTTGTTTTATTTATTTATTTTATCATTTAATAGTGTTAAAAATTAACTACATCTTATCTTTTAAATCCCATTTTCAAACTTTTAATTCACAGGTTCTTTATTTTCTATTTACTACAAAAAATATGAAAATATTAAATGAATTAAGTTCAAATGATACTAATTGACCAGACTCAAAACTAACTCAATTAAGTAAATGGGTTATATAGGTTCTTTTAGGTTTAAAATTTTAAACTTAACCTAACTTATATAATAAACTGATCATATTGGGTCGATATATTTATTTAATTGGTAGTTTCAACCCAATATCACTCTTAAATTGCAGGATTAGCAAATTTAGTAGGTCTGGTTAGGCCTATACAATAGGCTTGCTTCACTCTTAAATTGCAGGATTAGCAAATTTACACTAACAAACAACTCCTCCTATTTTAACCAAATGTCCTATTTGTTTATTGAAACTATTAACCAATCACTTAGTTTGTTTTTTATTTTGGATCCATAAGTTAAAACATAGTTAAATGAAATCTTTTTTGAATTATTTTAAAGTAAATTTTATTATTATAATCTTTTTATAATCTTTAATTATGCACAATTAGAGATAATAAAAATTAAGCTAGTGTATCGGCAAGTGTGCAAAACCAAATGGAGCATTTCATTAGAATAGGAGGGAGTATTGAACTATGTGTTCGAAATGAGTGAAATGCTATCATTTAAATAAGGATCATTGTGGTTACACAACCTCCCATGTCTCTTTAAACTTGTTACATTTAACATTTGAGTAGTCTACTTTAGTGAACGACATTTCTAAATTTGGCAATGGACTCAGATTTCCAATCCTGATATAATCCACAAACTCATTCTTTCAATTCATCTACAAACACACTTTCTCTTCCACTGAACTACACATTTCTTCCATAAACTTCAATTCTTTTGAATTCTTTGCCCCAAAAAAAGATAAAATTGTGTAGCCATTTCGAGGGGATAGAGAGATTACGAATTTTATACCACTACAATATACATTCTTAACCAAAAATGTTGAAGTTTTCAGGTCATTCGCAGCTGTTTATAAGTATTATAAAAAAGAATCATTTACAAATTGTAGCCGCAAAGTTTAGGTCATTCGTTAATTATAGCCACAAAAATCAATATTTACGAGTTATAACCACTATAAATCGAAAATCGCAACCATTGTAGCCATTTCACCGGATTCCGATCATCGAAAACTAAAATGACCTACTTAACTCTATATAAACCTTTGACCTTTAACCAACCTAGTGAATCTAACTCATATTCTCCTTCTTTTCCAACTATCTCATATCCACTTTGAAGCTTCAACAGTGGCTTGTCAAAGGTTAAAAAATCGGTTTTTTGGGTCATTTCAAACGCTAGTAACCGGAATTCACATTTAAATCATCATATGTAAATCAAAACTTTGAGGCTATAATTAATTTATGATTGTATAAAAAATACAACCTAATAATCATCATATGTAAATCAAAGAGAAGACATGCAGGCATTCACATTGTGCAAAATAACTAAACTCACACAGTATCAAATAATTGAAAACCATTTATTAAAAAAAAAATAATGCAAAACCATTAAACCCACAAAGTATCAATATAACATCACCATAATATCATGAAAATTCAACAAAATATTACAAATACACATAAATAATATCAAAATTTTCAAATAGGGAAAGAAATAGGTTAGATTATGGTGAGTGGCGTTGTACTTTTTCCCAGGATTTCCGAGCCCAAGAAGAAGCCAAGGCTTCGGGTTTGGCGTAATTTGCAGAGGAGCATCTATAGAAGACGACGTCTTATTTGAATTATCGACCATTTAAAGCCACTGGCCACAGCTGAAATGGGAAAACACTTCTGTCTTAAACCAAGCCGTCGGGTAAAAAAAAAGTCAACAAAAATTAATCTACGCCGATCCCATGGATCGAACCTGGGTCACCCACTTGACAGGGAAGTATACTCACCACTATACTCCATCGAATTTTGATTAACAACTTGAGAGTAATTCATATTATTTGGATCGCATGTAGGATTTTAATGTTGTTAGAATCGTGCGATCTTAATCAACTCCAAAATTTTGGTGCTAAGATAATTAGTTTGCTACAATCCAACGATTCGATCCTACAAGGATGGTTTCAATCATATAAAAAATTCATATAATCCAGATTTTACTTATGTATAAATATGCATATATCTACTTAATTGTATCAATTAGACTAAAATTTAAGTTTTTCTTGATTCGCAAATTAAAAATGTATTAAAAGTATTCTTTTTTAAAAATTAATAGTTGAAGGCATAAAAGTTTTTATTTACCCTTTCAAATATAATAAATGAACAAATGTGACTGATAATTAGTTTGCTAAAGCATATTAATGCATACTTTTAAGATCACACGATACTACGATTCGATTTTACCGATTTCGATCCTACCCCCTCAACGATCCTACGTAAAATCCTGATCCTAACAACCTTGGTTTGAATGCATATTAATGTGACTGAAAATTTTACCCGCCATAGGTGGTGGGTAGGTAAATTTTAGGTGGCTATAGGTATGGGTAGGAATAGGCATGGGTCTTGGACCCTAAGGGTCTAGATTTGACCCGATCCTAATTTTAAGTGTCTGGGTCCATGTATTTTTGAACCCTATGGATCCGGGTCGGATCTGGGTTCATGACCTTAGGGTCTGGGTCCGGGTTTACACGTTTGAGATACAGATCCGACGCATGGACCCATTTACATCTTTTTTAAAAAAATTATATATTAGCTATCATGTTATTTAATTGTTTGATTTGAAATTTTATTATATTGTTGAACATTACATGATTTTGAACTATGTCGGTTCATGTAATTTAAAATGTGGTCGTTGTATCTATATTTTAAAATAAAAGACTTGATAAATATTATATTATAAGAACTTGAATGTTGGAAAACTTCATATATTTAGCTCAATCAGTATAAAGTATTAGAAGATCCTCGTTAGTCGAAAAAGTTTAAATAATTTATGCGAATGGCCGAAAATTGTACTTCATAATATATTATTAAAAAATTTTTGGAAAAAAAAAAATTGTTCTGAAACCAGATCTAGACTTTAGACCCGCCAGACCTTAAGGGTCTGGGTCCCGGTCCAAAATTTTTAGAACCTACGGATCCGGGTTCGGTTTTGGGTCCAATAAAAATAATTAGGGTATGGATCTGGGTCTTGCTGGACCCGACCCAGATCCGACCCATGCCCATCCCTAGGTATGGGCCTATGGGGAGGGCATACCGCATCCACTCGCCCATATGAAGAAAGTCAAAATCGAAAAACTATTTGATAAATGGTTTTTATGAAAACACGAACATAAACTTCCATCCTACCTCGATTAACAAGTATTAGTGGAAAGTAAGGGATTATATCCATAAGGATAGTTAGTTTTGAATCAGCTAAATGACTTAAGGGATACATTTGGATTTGATGAAAATTGCACAAAATTCAACTAACAACTAGTTGTAAACTAAATAATTAATTATTGCTCTTTACCTTCTTCTTTATTTTTATCTTTATTTTTAGTTATTTATATGAATTTTATTTATTCTATTTGTAAGGTGCAGGTTTCTCTCCCTTTGAAAACCTTTCTCGACCCAAGGGACTCTTTGACCGCTCTCCTCTATAGGTATGAGCTGCCGTCTTTCTTCTATCCCCAAACCCTGATCATAGTTTTCTATGAGCGGGATACACTGGGTATGATGATGATGATGATGATGATATAAGGTAAACATGCATATTTATAACGAATCTAATAAATGGTCACCTTCATTTCAGTGACAAGGATTGGTAATCTCGACTACGAGTCACGAATTATTTGGCCTTGAACTATTTTCATGATCTTCAATTCAACATCTAACACAATTTTTTTTTTTAAATTGGGAATATTATTAATACAAACACACTGTAATTAGGAATGATCATGGCTCTCTATTGGACTAGCCCAGACCAGTCACTTTTTTAAGGGTTTGGGTCTCATTTTTTGAGACCCATCGAATTCGAATCGAGTCTAAATCCCAAAATTGAATAAGCGGTCTAGGTTCAAATCCAGACCCTCAGACCCAGACTTGGACTCACACTGGACCGTTAAACCCAAACCCTTGACCGACTACATGGACCAAGACCTGGACCCTAAAATTAATTATATATTTTTACAAACTTCTTTGATATAATATACTCCTTTCGTTTCTTAAAGAAGTTTTCATTTGTCAGTTTGAAATGTCTCAATTGTTGTTCTCATAAACAATCATTTTATTTATATGACAAATTTTGGAAAAAAATAACTTTATTTATCATTATTTTATTAATGCTTATGGTGCACACATATCTTCCACTAACTTAATTTTAAAGTTTTTTATTTTTTATGATCCTTACATGTTTCCCATTAATTTTATAAAAATAATTTTATTATTAGTTGTAGTCTCAATATTTTTTCCACTAACTTTCTTTAAGTATTTTTTTAATGTTTATGATTCCCATTAATTTGATACTTGCTAAGTTTAACAATAATTTTAAATTACCACCTAATACCACATGTTTAAATGGTAATGCATTAGAATGTATTTTGTGATGAAAATGAGCTTGTTGAAGGAGAATAATTATAGTCATTAAATTTATCAATAGATATTCTTACCAAAATTACAATAACATTCTATTACCATTCCCAGCATTTATTATCGATTACCAAATGGACCGTAAATCTTTTTGAGGTTTAAATCTTCTTAGTTATCTTATTGGTTTCATCTTGTTGGGTTTCAAATCTTGTCATGCTTAATTTTTATGTTGTTTTGCTAAATTTTGAGATCATCTATCTTCTTTATATCATATTTTCAGAAAATGCTTCATGCTTGCTTTACAATAATTGAGGACCCATTTTTAGACACTTTTTTCGACCCATTAAGGACCTTAGACCAATTAGACCGGACAGGTCTGGGTAGAGGTATGAAAATTTCAGACCTAATGGTCTGGATTCGAGCTTGATTCATTAAAACTTAATGGGCTTGGGTCCGAGTTTCACTGGACCCGCTCTAGACCCGCCTCATGACCATCCCTAACTGTAACATTGAGAAATCAAAACAATCGATATAAATAACTCCAAAAAGGGGAAAAAAGCCATTCGAATAAAGCATCAATGAGATATGCTACGCAAGGAAGAAACATAGGATTGGACTATGATTACAAGTTTCAAATTCACACCCTAATACATCAATCACTACATTATATTACAGACTAAAATGTTACAATAACAACTGTTACACCAATCATGAGAAGCTACTCCAATTTTACGCCAACAAACTATATTTATTCTTCTTTCATTCCTATTCCACTGTCACACATGATGTATGATCCTCTTCTTTTGTAGTATTGTAAACGAATATGCTTTGCCTTTGTACACGCCTTGCATGTTCTATCTTAAAAAACATACACACACCCATATTTACCTGGTTTGGTCCAGTACACCCGTAGAATCCCCAAGAATTATACGTTGTGGTGTGTGTTTCAACAACATAGCCCAATTGTTTGTCTGTGTATTGTACTCATGAGTATGCACAGACACATGTTATTATCCTTCAGTAAGTTCTCAAACCTAGCCTCCACACCCTTCACATCTACTCTTAACTTTCTACTAGACACTAGCACACACATCAATCTGATCTGCTGCTGCTGTTTCTGTGTACTGTACTCACGATTATACAAACACAGGTTAGTCAGAACTAGCGTCTTCTTATTTAGTGATGCAACTAACTTATTGTACAAGCATTGCACATTCACACCTATCCCAGAGCAGCAAAAACCTGTTGTCAAGTCTTTCTTCCCATTACTGCTGTGTAACACCCCTAAATTTTACAAACAACGGAGGATACAATGCCTTATACCAAAAACATATACAACCTAAAGTTTACAAAAGACATAAAAGAGCTATGGAGTCAAAAGACCAATGCATAACTCGTGTTATGCTTTGCACTCATAACTCTCCCCCAATTCAATGCAAAAGAAGCTCCAATACCTGTTACACCTATCTAAGATGATCCTGCTGCTCAACATCATACCATAAGCCAAATGTATCATAGCAAAAATATCATAGAAAGTGAATAAATCAAACATAATGCAAACACATACACGTTAGTAACTAACACCAAATATTAATAAGGTCAACAGAGCTAATGTTATGTTATAAAACTATATAAAGATGATTTCGCAAAACACAAAGCATAACTAGTAACTATTTATCATCCATATATATTTCTTAATCTCATTTCTTCTTTTCCAACCCGAACCATGTGTCCATGGGTGGAATGTATATCTTAACACTCCTCTTCTCAAAATCATAACATCTCTATAACACACGTATGATGTCTACTTAACTAAGGGTGTTGACTACCTGACGCCTAATGATAAAGCATTGCCTTGCGGCGCTTGTCTACCTAAATGTAAGTGTGATCATAGTATATCTTTGGGATTCTAATTAACTCCCATGAGGTAACTCAACTTAGGTATAATCTTTCTATGAAGGAAAACCCTTGGGGTTCGCAAGATCCGAGGGGCACTTCTCATTAGCATAAACTATTTTGTCAATGAAGACCTTGGGCTTTGCAAGCCCCATGACTATCTCAACTATAAACTATCAATGAATAAACTTTCTATCAATGAAAACCTTGAGGATTTCAAGACCCACTGGTAACTCAAATATACTCTTGTTATTAATGACAAACATAGGGTTTGCAAGACCCACCGGTAACTCAAATATACTCTTGCTATCAAAGAGAACCATGGGGTTTGCAAGACCCACCGGTAACTCAAATATACTCTTGCTATCAATGAGAATCATGGGGTTTACAAGACCCACCGGTAACTCAAATATACTCTTTCTATTAATTAGAACGATGGGGTTTGCAAGACCCACCGGTAACTCATATTATGAACTTTTTATCAATAAAGGAATCATTACGATTCCAAATAACATAGTCAAATCTTTCATTAAAAGGGAGTCATTTCGACTTCATGTAAACATAAGTCTTTTTTCATCCATAAGAGGATTATTCTCACTTCCCGGTAATATAATTAAATGCCAAAGTACAACGAAACAATGCCAACTCATAACAACAACCACAAAAGCCCATTAACAACTATTAGTAATCAAATAAAATTAATTGACTACTATTAATCAACACCTATTTACGGTATTTACAATATAAACCACCATTAACAAACTTTATAATGACAATTAACAATCACTTTGTGACCAAAAATCCTAATCATTACTAAAACTAATACTACACTACCATTCATTAACAGCGGCTCATACACAAGGCTTATACAAGGTTGTTCAATTAATAAATCACCATCAAAACCAAAAAAGTAGTACATACTACTTTTATTTTCATCCGAATATAAACCCTAACTTGTCCATATTCAAATCGCCACAATCACTTAAACCCATGCTAAAAATTCAAGTTATCATACTCATTTAACAAGGATAAACTATAAATAACAAGAAATTAAATATCAAAACATACAAAATCAAATTGAGTAAGAGATTGCTCACAAAGGGTTGAGAAGATGATGAAAAAAATAAAGAGCTTTAAGCCATGTGAGAGGGGGGTCCCGGCGGCGGCTGCTGGTGGCTGGCGGTGGCTGTTGATGGTGCTGGATATTCTTGGTGTTGAGGAAGGGAGGTGGAGAAGAAAGAAAGAAAGAAAGAACGACATGGAAAATGAGGAGTATGGGTTTAGGGATTTTTTAGTTATTTTTTATTTTTTTCTTTATCTTTTTGTTAATTCAATATCCTAACTCATCTATATAATCACATATTTACTTTATGTCCAAAGACAACTTTCAATATTCTAGAAAAATTTTGAATTACAAGTATAAGTTTAATTTGAACATCTTTATTTGATTAATTATAAATATACTCTAGACATTCATGTGTTAGTGATTTGTAGCCAACAATCATAACCCTGCACACTCCTTATTCTATTGACACAGTACCTGTATAAACAAGCCATTGCACAATGTAAATTTTGAAGTCATTTCATTTATACTATCTCAATGCCACAATGTTGTTTGTTATTTTTAGAGGCTGAAGTGAAAATCTTTTATTAATTGTTTTCCCCGGGTGCCAATTCTGGCTTTAATAAGGTATTTGAAAGTTTCTAATTTGGTACTTTAATTTCAATTTTACCATATTTATTTCAAGGCACAGGCTCCATAGCACCTAAAACAAGCTTGCATTCAACACCTTTCTAAATTTTTTTGTTTTTTCCCCTAAAGAATCCCTGCCAATTACAATGAGGGTGTAGCAATCCCTGTGTAACACAACTTTTATAACCCACCACTCAAGTACATGCATCCATGTTTTCCAAGGAAACTACAAGAACATGATTTATAGATTTAAATTCCTTACTGCAAAATGCACATAAACTTGTGGATGATCAAGATATTCAGGTTATGGAATAGGCACCAATTTTTAGCTTGTTAAAACTGCTAACAAGAATTTTTTTTTACTTGTTGCATCTTTCGCCATGTATTTAACTACAAGAACATTCTACGGCTCCTTTGCGGATTCTAAATATGGATAAATATCAAATAATGAATCAACCATATCATTTAATATATAACCACAACATATGAAATTATCGTTGTCCCATTTGTTTCTTTTCCACATCTCCTCTACGGTTTCATCCTGCTTCTCCTCTAACCTTGGTTTTGAAATCATGTATGCCATGTTGAATGTAGTAAGCAAGAAAAGCATTTTCTTTTGACATCTCCGCAAATCAACCCCAAAAAGTTTTCTAATTCGAAAATATTCGCTTTCATCTCCTTAAGACTTGATATCTCTCAAGACTTATAACAGTTTTAGATTGTTTAATGTTTTATAGATGTAAAACTTGAAAAGATTACAAGCACTGAACCGAGATAATAAGTCTTTGCAATCTATTACAAAATCTAGGAATTGAAATTACAATTAAATAAGTAACTTGAAATAAATAAATAACCTTAAACAAAAGATACTTTAAGACAATATACGAAAACTTGATACCAAATCGAGGCACAAGCTTGTTTTCCTAAACCCTTTATTCCACCTACTTGGTTCTTAGGCTTAAAACATGGAATACACTTTTGATTTACAACGATTTGCGATCATATTATACATTAGAGTATCTTTGACTAGCATTTATTGATCCAAGATCGAGTGTTCATGAGCCCGCTGCATTAATTCTTGAGAAACTATAAAACAATTAATAAAAGATTTTCACTTCAGCCTCCAAAAATAACAAACAACATTGTGGCATTGAGATAGTATAAATGAAATGACTTTAAAATTTACATTGTGCAATGGCTTGTTTATACAGGTACTGTGTCAATAGAATAAGGAGTGTGCAGGGTTATGATTGTTGGCTACAAATCACTAACACATGAATGTCTCTCATGTGTTGTCAGCATGTAACACCCCATCATTTTATTACGTCATTATTTATCTGAAATAATTATTTTTAGAAGCTTTTTTTATAATAATTATTTTGAATTAGTTTATATCGATTATTTATATATGTATAGGAATGTCTACATATTTATAATAAGAGTATATTTATAATTAATCAAATAAAGATGTTCAAATTAAACTTATACTTGTAATTCAAAATTTTTCTAGAATATTGAAAGTTGTCTTTGGACATAAAGTAAATATGTGATTATATAGATGAGTTAGGATATTGAATTAACAAAAAGAGAAAGAAAAAAATAAAAAATAACTAAAAAATCCCTAAACCCATACTCCTCATTTTCCATGTCGTTCTTTCTTTCTTTCTTTCTTCTCCACCTCCCTTCCTCAACACCAAGAATATCCAGCACCATCAACAGCCACCGCCAGCCACCAGCAGCCGCCGCCGGGACCCCCCTCTCACATGGCTTAAAGCTCTTTATTTTTTTCATCATCTTCTCAACCCTTTGTGAGCAATCTCTTACTCAATTTGATTTTGTATGTTTTGATATTTAATTTCTTGTTATTTATAGTTTATCCTTGTTAAATGAGTATGATAACTTGAATTTTTAGCATGGGTTTAAGTGATTGTGGCGATTTGAATATGGACAAGTTAGGGTTTATATTCGGATGAAAATAAAAGTAGTATGTACTACTTTTTTGGTTTTGATGGTGATTTATTAATTGAACAACCTTGTATAAGCCTTGTGTATGAGCCGCTGTTAATGAATGGTAGTGTAGTATTAGTTTTAGTAATGATTAGGATTTTTGGTCACAAAGTGATTGTTAATTGTCATTATAAAGTTTGTTAATGGTGGTTTATATTGTAAATACCATAAATAGGTGTTGATTAATAGTAGTCAATTAATTTTATTTGATTACTAATAGTTGTTAATGGGCTTTTGTGGTTGTTGTTATGAGTTGGCATTGTTTCGTTGTACTTTGGCATTTAATTATATTACCGGGAAGTGAGAATAATCCTCTTATGGATGAAAAAAGACTTATGTTTACATGAAGTCGAAATGACTCCCTTTTAATGAAAGATTTGACTATGTTATTTGGAATCGTAATGATTCCTTTATTGATAAAAAGTTCATAATATGAGTTACCGGTGGGTCTTGCAAACCCCATCGTTCTAATTAATAGAAAGAGTATATTTGAGTTACCGGTGGGTCTTGTAAACCCCATGATTCTCATTGATAGCAAGAGTATATTTGAGTTACCGGTGGGTCTTGCAAACCCCATGGTTCTCTTTGATAGCAAGAGTATATTTGAGTTACCGGTGGGTCTTGCAAACCCTATGTTTGTCATTAATAACAAGAGTATATTTGAGTTACCAGTGGGTCTTGAAATCCTCAAGGTTTTCATTGATAGAAAGTTTATTCATTGATAGTTTATAGTTGAGATAGTCATGGGGCTTGCAAAGCCCAAGGTCTTCATTGACAAAATAGTTTATGCTAGTGAGAAGTTCCCCTAGGGTCTTGCGAACGCCAAGGGTTTTCCTTCATAGAAAGATTATACCTAAGTTGAGTTACCTCATGGGAGTTAATTAGAATCCCAAAGATATACTATGATCACACTTACATTTAGGTAGACAAGCGCCGCAAGGTAATGCTTTATCATTAGGCGTCAGGTAGTCAACGCCCTTAGTTAAGTAGACATCATACGTGTCTTATAGAGATGTTATGATTTTGAGAAGAGGAGTGTTAAGATATACATTCCACCCATGAACACATGGTTCGGGTTGGAAAAGAAGAAATGAGATTAAGAAATATATATGGATGATAAATAGTTACTAGTTATGCTTTGTGTTTTGCGAAATCATCTTTATATAGTTGTATAACATAACATTAGCTCTGTTGACCTTATTAATATTTTGGTGTTAGTTACCAACGTGTATGTGTTTGCATTATGTTTGATTTATTCACTTTCTATGATATTTTTGCTATGATACATTTGGCTTATGGTCTGATGTTGAGCAGCAGGATCATCTTAGATAGGTGTAACAGGTATTGGAGCTTCTTTTGCATTGAATTGGGGGAGAGTTATGAGTGCAAAGCATAACACGAGTTATGCATTGGTCTTTTGACTCCATAGCTCTTTTATGTCTTTTGTAAACTTTAGGTTGTATATGTTTTTGGTATAAGGCATTGTATCCTCCGTTGTTTGTAAAATTTAGGGGTGTTACACAACAGTAATGGGAAGAGAGACTTGACAACAGGTTTTTGCTGCTCTGGGATAGGTGTGAATGTGCAATGCTTGTACAATAAGTTAGTTGCATCACTAAATAAGAAGACGCTAGTTCTGACTAACCTGTGTTTGTATACTCGTGAGTACAGTACACAGAAACAGCAGCAGCAGATCAGATTGATGTGTGTGCTAGTGTCTGGCAGAAAGTTAAGAGTAGATGTGAAGGGTGTGGAGGCTAGGTTTGAGAACTTACTAAAGGATAATAACATGTGTCTGTGCATACTCATGAGTACAATACACAGACAAACAATTGGGCTATGTTGTTGAAACACACACCCACAACGTATAATTCTTGGGGATTCTACGGGTGTACTGGACCAAACCAGGTAAATATGGGTGTGTGTATGTTTGTTTAAGATAGAACATGCAAGGCGTGTACAAAGGCAAAGCATATTCGTTTACAATACTACAAAAGAAGAGGATCATACATCATATGTGACAGTGGAATAGGAATGAAAGAAGAATAAATATAGTTTGTTGGCGTAAAATTGGAGTAGCTTCTCATGATTGGTGTAACAGTTGTTATTGTAACATTTTAGTCTGTAATATAATGTAGTGATTGATGTATTAGGTTGTGAATTTGAAACTTGTAATCATAGTCCAATCCTATGTTTCTTCCTTGCGTAGCATATCTCATTGATGCTTTATTCGAATGGCTTTTTCCCCTTTTTGGAGTTATTTATATCGATTGTTTTGATTTCTCAATGTTACAGTTAGGGATGGTCATGAGGCGGGTCTAGAGCGGGTCCAGTGAAACTCGGACCCAAGCCCATTAAGTTTTAATGAATCAAGCTCGAATCCAGACCATTAGGTCTGAAATTTTTATACCTGTACCCAGACCTGTCCGGTCTAATTGGTCTAAGGTCCTTAATGGGTCGAAAAAAGTGTCTAAAAATGGGTCCTCAATTATTGTAAAGCAAGCATGAAGCATTTTCTGAAAATATGATATAACGAAGATAGATGATCTCAAAATTTAGCAAAACAACATAAAAATTAAGCATGACAAGATTTGAAACCCAACAAGATGAAACCAATAAGATAACTAAGAAGATTTAAACCTTAAAAAGATTTACGGTCCATTTGGTAATCGATAATAAATGCTGGAATGGTAATAGAATGTTAGTGTAATTTTGGTAAGAATATCTATTGATAAATTTAATGACTATAATTATTCTCCTTCAACAAGCTCATTTTCATCACAAAATACATTCTAATGCATTACCATTTAAACATGTGGTATTAGGTGGTAATTTAAAATTGTTGTTAAACTTAGCAAGTATCAAATTAATGGGAATCATAAACATTAAAAAAATACTTAAAGAAAGTTAGTGGAAAAAATATGGAGATTACAACTAATAATAAAATTATTTTTATAAAATTAATGGGAAACATGTAAGGATCATAAAAAATAAAAAATTTTAAAATTAAGTTAGTGGAAGATATGTGTGGACCATAAGCATTAATAAAATAATGATAAATAAAGTTATTTTTTTTCTAAAATTTGTCATATAAATAAAATGATTGTTTATGAGAACAACAATTGAGACATTTCAAACTGACAAATGAAAACTTCTTTAAGAAACGAAATGAGTATATTATATCAAAAAAGTTTGTAAAAAATATATAATTAATTTTAGGGTCCAGGTCTTAGTCCATGTAGTCGGTCAAGGGTTTGGGTTTAAAGGTCCAGTGTGAGTCCAAGTCTGGATCTGAGGGTCTGGATTTGAACCTAGACCCCTTATTCAATTTTGGGATTTAGACCCGATTCGAATTCGATGGGTCTCAAAAAATGAGACCCAAACCCTTAAAAAAGTGACTGGTCTGGGGCTAGTCCAATAGAGAGCCATGATCATTCCTAATTACAGTGTGTTTGTATTAATAATATTCCCAATTTAAAAAAAAATTTGTGTTAGATGTTGAATTGAAGATCATGAAAATAGTTCAAGGCCAAATAATTCGTGACTCGTAGTCGAGATTACCAATCCTTGTCACTGAAATGAAGGTGACCATTTATTAGATTCGTTATAAATCTGCATGTTTACCTTATATCATCATCATCATCATCATTATCATCATACCCAGTGTATCCCGCTCATAGAAAACTATGATCAGGGTCTGGGGATGGAAGAAAGACGGCAGCTTATATCTATAGACGAGAGTGGTCAAAGAGTCCCTTGGGTCGAGAAAGGTTTTCAAAGGGAGAGAAACCTGCACCTTACAAATAGAATAAATAAAATACATACAAATAACTAAAAATAAAGATAAAAATAAAGAAGAAGGTAAAGAGCGATAATTAATTATTTAGTTTACAACTAGTTGTTAGTTGAATTTTGTGCAATTTTCATCAAATCCAAATGTATCCCTTAAGTCATTTAGCTGATTCAAAACTAACTATCATTGTGGATATAATCCCTTACTTTCCACTAATACTTGTTAATCGAGGTAGGATAGAAGTTTATGTTCGTGTTTTCATAAAAACCATTTATCAAATAGTTTTTCGATTTTGACTTTCTTCATATGGGCGAGTGGATGCGGTATGCCCTCCCCATAGGCCCATACCTAAGGATGGGCATGGGTCGGATCTGGGTCGGGTCCAGCAAGACCTAGATCCATACCCTAATTATTTTTATTGGACCCAAAACCGAACCCGGATTCATAGGTTCTAAAAATTTTGGACCGGGACCCAGACCCTTAAGGTCTGGCGGGTCTAAAGTCTAGATCTGGTTTCAGAACAATTTTTTTTTTCCAAAAATTTTTTAATAATATATTATGAAGTACAATTTTCGGCCATTCGCATAAATTATTTAAACTTTTTCGACTAACGAGGATCTTCTAATACTTTATACTAATTGAGCTAAATATATGAAGTTTTCCAACATTCAAGTTCTTATAATATAATATTTATCAAGTCTTTAATTTTAAAATATAGATACAACGACCACATTTTAAATTACATGAACCGACATAGTTCAAAATCACGTAATGTTCAACAATATAATAAAATTTCAAATCAAACAATTAATTAACATGATAGCTAATGTATAATTTTTTTAAAAAAGATGTAAATGGGTCCATGGGTCGGATCTGTATCTCAAACGTGTAAACCCGGACCCGGACCCTAAGGTCATGAACCCAGATCCGACTCGGATCCATAGGGTTCAAAAATACATGGACCCAGACATTAAAAATTAGGATCGGGTCAGATCTAGACCCTTAGGGTCCAAGACCCATGCCTATTCCTACCCATACCTATAGCCTCCTAAAATTTACCTACCCACCACCTATGGCGGGTAAAATTTTCATACTGATACCTGCCCATATGGGTATGCATTTAAACCAAGGTTGTTAGGATCAGGATTTTACGAAGGATCGTTGAGGGGGTAGGATCGAAATCGGTAAAATCGAATCGTAGGATCTTGTGATCTTAAAAGTATGCATTAATATGCTTTAGCAAACTAATTATCAGTCACATTTGTTCATTTATTATATTTGAAAGGGTAAATAAAAACTTATTTGACTTCAACTATTAATTTTTAAAAAAGAATACTTTTAATACATTTTTAATTTCCGAATCAAGAAAAACTTAAATTTTAGTCTAATTGATACAATTAAGTAGATAAGTGCATATTTATACATAAGTAAAATCTGGATTATATGAATTTTTTATATGATTGAAACCATCCTTGTAGGATCGAATCGTTGGATCGTTGGATTGTAGCAAACTAATTATCTTAGCACCAAAATTTTGGAGTTGAGTAAGATCGCACGATTCTAACAACATTAAAATCCTACATGCGATCCAGATAATATGAATTACTCTTTATGGTTCATTTGTAATTGGATTTGAGTAAGATCGCACGATTTTCAATTTTCGGATTTCAATTCTTCTTTTGCTTTTGTTTTGTAAGTTATTTGTTTTATATATTCTCCCCTCTTTGTGGTTCATTTGTAATTGGATTTCTTTATTTTTTATGATTAATTCATCGTTGTCGTGGTTGTGCTACGATGTCATGTGAAATTGCTTCTTTGACAATATAATAGCCTCGTTGTTCTTTTTTTTTGCCAAGTAGATGGAGAATATTTGCATCATCTAAAGTTAATCCCTTTACGTTTCATGTTATTATGAAGTTCTTTGAAAGCTTCTATCCTTTTTCAAAGGTTGTCATCTTTAAGTTTTTTTGGAAGTAGATGAAACATTCTTACATACATCCAATGTAACACCCCGATATTTTCCCGATATTTTTTTCCCGATATATTTAATAATTCACTAATAATATTATTTCTATATATATATATTTTATTTATTATTGGGCTTGGTCATGAGACTTGCAATCCTTTTTGGCAATTAGAATTATTTGGGCCCAAACTTTTCCTTAACTCATCTTTTATTTTCAAAAAATAAAAAAAATAAAAAAAAAGAAGGGACTCTTGGTGGAGCTTGTAACTCCCTTAGGGTAATGAAGGATCAAGGCATTAATCCCATATAATTAACCCTTCTTAATTCCTAAATTATTTTCATATTGACATCCTTTCAAAATTCCTCCTAATTCACATTCCTAACTCCATTCCACTTCATCATTTGATGTTTTCCTTTACAATTGTAAGTGTAATTCTTAATCTATGTTGAATCTTAAGTTTTAATTTAAAATTCTATGATTATTATATGTTTTATCTTATAATTCATGTTTAATTTATGAATTTAAAATTTCATGTATAATTTTGGGATGTATTTTTCTATCTAAATTGATGAAGAATGTTTTTTTTAAGGGTTTTAGATATGTTTATATGTGTGTGAAGGATTTGTTTGATGGATGATTGTAAAGTATATATATAAAAAAAATGGATGCTCATAGAAAAATGTATGTGGTGTTAGAAATTTATTTTATTGATTAATAGGAGGAATTTATAATGTTGCTAGAGAAATATATATAAATATATATGTGATGTGTGTGTGTGTACATTGTGTAAAAAGAATTATTTTTGAGGAATAAAAATTAATTTCATAGATGGTCATGAAAATTATGTAAATATTTTCGTTTAGATTTAATAGGAAATATTAAAATTTATATTTTTGTGATAAAAAAAAATGAAATGACAAAATCCCGTAGGTTTGGAAAATGGTGAAAAAAGGTGTTTTTGGAACATTTTTGGCTTTGAAATTAGGTTGAAAATACTTATACTATGTTATAAATTATGGAAATTGGTACCCGGGGGTTTTGACGCCTTCCGGACGCAACGGTGAAGTTGGATTTTCAGTTTGACAGTTTTAAATTGCGTTTCTGGACAGATTATGTATGCTGTCCTGTTTTGTGCATTTACCATGTTATAGTATGTGATGGATGTTCATGATGTGTGTGGTATTCTAGGTGTGGGTGTAATTGTATGTGCGTGTTATGGTTGATTTGAGGAAAGTGTGTATGTGTGCTTATTTCCCGAATACGATTGAACCTTGTAGGAAGTCAATTCGTGACCGGGAATTGAATAGGACGCTTGAGAGTTGGTTATCTTGTTTAAGGTATGTACACGCAGCGAAGTTCACATTTAGTTCGATGTATCATATAATAATGGTATACAAAAGTAAAGTATGGATATATAGTACGGATAATGTTATCTTTCCGAATAAATAATTTTGATACATTGTTTTGATAAGCAGAGGTAGTATGACCTCACTAACCTTAAAAGTGGACGTAGTATGACGTCAATTGGTGGAAATGAATTACTCGCGGTATATGGGGGCATTATGAGCCTCCGCGGGGGTATGCATACTTAACCATAGGCACCGAAGTAAGGCGAGTGCCTATGGTAGGGACTTGCGTAGGGGTTAGCTCCCCCTAATGTATTGTCTCACTCTTGAAGTTTGGGGTTTGGTCCGGCAGTATGGCCAGGAAAATTACAGCAGTATGGCTGACTGACTCAATGAATCATTTGAAATTTATTAAAAAGTAAATATTGAACTGTAGCCGACGTATGGTAAGTTGCCATTGTGCTTTATGCTATAATGTTAATGTTATAAGAGATGTTTTTGCTGACGTGTACTTTTGGTCTTAACGACCCTGCGATGATGTTGTTTCCTATTTGGGCAATGACTAGCAGTAAGTTAAGTTGCAGGTCTGGGGAGTGAGGATTGTCCCTTGGAGAAATAAATCGTTAGAATACAGAAGTCTTGATAAGAACTTCTAATAAATTTTAAAGAATATTTGGTTTTATGAGGTGATTTCGTTCTCAAGTTGTAATAAGTAGATTTAATTTTACGTTCTTATCCGCTGCTAAGAATTTCTTTTATCTAGTAGTTTATAATAACACTAATAGAACTCGATCCGCAACCTTTCCTTATTTTCAAAAATCCGTTTTTATAATTGCCTTCTAACATTCTGGTTTGACTCGGACTACATTTACCTTTCTTCAAAAAGGTCGTTTTCTCTTTTCAAACGATCCGAGTTATTCCGAGATGTTACATCCAAAGTGCGCCCCTTTTTGTTTCATGTTTTTACGAAGTTCCCTATAGGGTTCTTTCCTTTTTAAGAGTTGTTTTTAGGGTGCGTGGAACTGCTATGTATAAAGGATTATGAAAGCCCACTTTTGCAGAGGGTGGGAGGAGGCTTTGATATCATAATGTTACCTTTTCTCCTCTAGATTTTGACGTATCTCAATTGTTTTTAGGGTCGAAGTGCTATGTATAAGGGATTACGAAAGCGCGCTTTTTCGGAGGGTGGGTGGAGGCTTTTATAACATAATTTTACCTTTTCCTCTTCTAAATTTTGACTTATCTCAATGATCAAAGGCTTTGAATGTTTTAGGAGATAAGATTCTTGTTTTATTTAGAATCTTCTATGTGCTTATAAGGCACATAAATAGGTGTAACATTGTGATTATCTATTTCTTTGACTAAATTAATATTTGTTTATTTTGTGAAGCTTTTGGATTAGGGAGAAGATGGCATGACTACTGCTAAAGATTCTGCTTCATTGCGAGCGACCTTTTAGCAAGAAGTTGTTGTTTACCAAAACCTTGACCATCTAAATGTTACTAAAGTAATTCTCTTGCTAACTGATCCTCTTTCGGGTGATTTTTATCCTTGGTACTTTGCTTTGTTACATTTCTATGAAAGTGATTGAGAAAAGTGTTGCATTGTATTTTGAATTTCATGGACGCTCTCTTATGCTGAAGTGATATGTCTTAAACTTTCTGGTCAAAATTTATCATCTTATCCCCTAATATGATGAAACTACAGTATATTGGGGCCTCTATGGGAACATCTAATCTCAAAATACCTGTAAAAGCATCCTTAAATCCTCCCCGCGCTCTTTCATCTAAGGTATGCTGTGTTGTTGTTGTGTATATTCCTGAGGGAACTCTTAAGCAGTTCTTGATAAGAAATAGGCAGAAAAAGCTTGCTTTTAAGGTTTTGATTCAGCTTGCTTTAGATCTTGCAGAAAGTGAGTTGAACATGAAATCTTTCAGTTTTTCCTTTTTATTTTCTATAAATTTCATTTTGATTTGTTCTTAATATTTTGACAGCCTAAGTTATCTACATTCAAAGCAGATTGTCCATTGTGATGTCTCAGGTGAACATTTGTGTGTCTTTTCCATAATATTAGATGCTTAGCTGTGTATCTATTTGTGACCTCAACACCCACTGATCTGGACGTTCACAGTTCACACTAATTTTAACTACTGTATTTGGAAAATGTTCTTTCTCTAATGAAATGGGCTCTACCTTTTTTGTATCTGTCCTTCTCCACACACTTTCTTTTCGAGAAAAATCAAAACCAAATGTTAAGGTTTGAGAAATTCACAGAATATGTTACTTCCTTGACTTACTTTTGTGTTGATGCAGATTAGGTGCCAAGGACTATTCATACGAAACCTAGAGGAGTGTAAACAAAACAGATTGTCAGTTCTTGATTGCCTTAGTTTGGACAACAACATGCAAAGAGCAGATTCCAAACAAAATTGCTGCTGTTACACTCCACTAATCAGTAACCTCACTGCCACAACAAAGTTTAGCACTAATGGATGTTCTATTTCTATGGTTCTGTAAAAGCTAGAGTATCGTCAAAGCTGATGCACACAACATATAAAGCAATCTCAAATTTGTTGATTCCGCTCACTGTTAAAGGTGATCGCATTTTTTATTATATGCATCCTTTATAATTTCATCAAGAATGCATCAACTCATACAAGAAAAACTGAATTTATACAATAAGTTTAAATAACTAGTAAGCATGTATGCACTTTTTGCTTATTAATTAATAATATAATTTTATTATTTGCATTCAATTTTTATTTTTCACAGTTATCATTATTTGATGTGATCCTTAAAAACACAACCAATTGACTGAATTTACAGACTAACTACGAAGGGGTAATGGTTGCGTGTTTTCATTAATCACAAAGGTAATATGATTGCGAAGGGGTAAGCTTGTCTTGCTTACTAATTATTGCTATATTTTGGGTATGTTAGAGTCACTACATATGTTCATTGTTTTATCGCATATGTTCCTACTAAGTATTGCTATATTTCCTGTGATGTTCAACTCATTTTCTTTAAATATAGTCATTATTCTATCTTTTGATGATGAACGGTAAGATGTAATAGGGTAAGGACTTATGGGAAAATAGATTTTTTGATAGTGTAGGTTGTGAATGCATATAGAAATTTACGATTATTAGTGATACTCATATTAGGTTGTCATCATTGAATGCTATGATTTTATATTTTAAAGATCTTTCAAATTCTATATGTCCCTCTTTGCTATCTTCATAATTCATAATGTTTCATAAATTATTTCTTGAACAAAGAATTTTGATGTGTGATTCATGTAAGGTGATTTTAATTTCCTAAAAGCGTTTGAAAAACCTTTCGAATTTTTTTTTTTTTTTGTAAGGTGATCCGATTATTGCTATTCTTACTCTTTAGTTTGAAGATGGTAACACATTTTAGTGGATCAAGGTGACAAGTTCCATTTACTACATTATAATTGGTTTTACCACTTTTATCACTAACATGTTTTTTAATTTTAACACTACTTATTTTAAATTTTCCCAAATGATCTTATTTCTTATGTATGCAAATGTACAGCTAAAGTTTCACTTAATTGCATAATAAACTATCATCAAATATATGTTTTTTACTTGTTTCTATTAATATTGTTAAACATAATTGTGTTCTTGGATATGTGCCTTATTCAAGAGTATGGATTTTTTTCGAAATGTGCCGTATTCAAGAGTGTGGATAGTGTTTACGGCCCATTCGGTAGGTGGTAATAAACGGTGGTAATGAGAATGAAAACTAGTGTAATTTTGATTGAAAAATCTCTTGGCTACCTTGATGGTCATGCTTGTCCAACTTCAATCATCTCATTTTCTTCATAAAATTCATTCTAATGCATTACCATTAGAAGATGTGGTATAAGGTGAAAAAGGAAATTTGTAAACAAAAAATTTTTTTGTGATCAAAGTTTCATCACCATGGGAATGACATGAAATTTTTAATGAAATTTTACACTATAAATCATTCTCAATACTACCCTTTTAGTACCACTAACCAAACAAACCGTTAGTGTTATTGTTATCGATTGTTAGGTATTAAAATAGAGAGACGATCACAAAAGTTAATGCCCCTCTTTAACAAAACTAAAGTTGTTTGGTGGTAAAATTTCCAAGAATTTGTGTATTTTGTTATAAATTTCTACTCTTATGCCATGTTTACTTAGCACTTATTTTATTTTTGATTATGTGCTTGAACTTTTAATGTAACACTTCATTCAAGTTCTTCATATTCGCTGCAATAATGACCGAAGTCAATTTAAATGTCATCTTCTTAACGTTACTACGAATACTTTAACTATTACATATTATTTTACTCAAAAGTATTTATAAACAAAGAGTACTCGTACTCTTTAATCATCGATCAATAATAGTGAAATTGTTTTTCTTCAACAGTTTCTAATCTTAATAGGCTTAGAAATAAAGTTGTAGGTGTAGTGTTTGCTTACCCTAGATGTGACGGGGGAGAAAACGTCGATCACGAGTTATGTTTTGCCAAATGATTCGACGAATGCTCTTGGAATGATCATGTGTTCATGGCTGCTTTGTTATAAAAATTTCAATTTTGATCTAAAAATGATCAATTTAGACCATGAATGATCCATTAAATGAATGCTGTTTGAAAATGATCAAGAGTTCACGGTTGCTTTGTTGTAAAAAATTTCAATTTTTATTTAGAAAAGATCAACTCAGACCTTAAAATGACCAATTGAAAAATTAATTTTGACCTTATAAGTATCAATTATGACCTTTAAATAGATCAAGTACTGAGTGCATATTGAAGAAAACTATTTTTAGGCTAATTGGCTATCCGTCTCATATTGAGACGGTATCGCGCAAGACCAGCTGCTTTATTATTCAGTATCATTTTCTTGTGTAATGTAGTATACTAATTCAATTCTTAATGTTTTTAATTATATATATTTAAAAATTGTAAAATATTAATATCATCAAAATTTATATTGACACAAATCTAGCAAATTTTGCTCATGATGTTTTAACGTATAAGTCAAGAATAAAATAAATGTAAAAAATAAAGTAATGGATGAAATGTGTCAAAAAGAAAATGAGTCTTGAGAAGCAACTAGGGGGTCGCAAGTGAAGCTCAGAAACTTTCTATTAGTTTGGGGCTAATGCATCATTGCGAGAGGCAACAATCTTCACGGGTCCCGTATTGTTGCACCAGTTTTGGTTATGTTGATATTTCAAAGAGGTTTTTTAAGGCTTTATTTAATTAAAAGTGACGGTTACTTTATTTTAACCTCAAATAACTTTTCTAGTCCATCTTTAATTGAGAGTGTAAAAAGTCGTACAATGCACGATCTTTTAGCATCGACATATAAACAAATGATATTAAAAAATAATGCTAGAGATATTATGCATTGGAAACACTCAATTTTGACAGTTATACGTATCATCAACAATATATTATACAGTATATTATATTCTCTAATTTACTCAATTAAACTATAAATAAATGCTTGATGTAAGTGTGATTAGGAAGAACACACTTAGATTTAAAAGTTTCTGATTTAAAAGAGTAGATAAGAAAGAATAGTAGAAGAATATTGATAAGAGCCAAATCACAAGAACAAACTCAATGATTTGGGTTTTAGGCTAGAGACAAGACACACTCAATCTCCCATAAGAATTAACACTCAAGACAAACTCAAAGTGATAATTGAAATTACTATTTCTTTGGACAAACACAAGAAGAAAAGCAATGCATAAAACTCAAGGTTTATATTCTGAAACAAAATCTGAATTTTTTTGATTACAAAACATTCCTTTATATAGGGTGAATACAAGTTTCTAGAAACTTTCAAATATATCCCCTATTTCAGTCAATACATCCCCCTTTGTTGGTTAACTTTTGTGATCGTTTCTCTATTTTAATACCTAACAATCGATAACAATAACACTAACGGTTTGTTTGGTTAGTGGTACTAAAAGGGTAGTATTGAGAATGATTTATAGTGTAAAATTTCATTAAAAATTTCATGTCATTCCCATGGTGATGAAACTTTGATCACAAAAATTTTTTTTGTTTACAAATTTCCTTTTTCACCTAATACCACATCTCCTAATGGTAATGCATTGGAATGAATTTTATGAAGAAAATGAGATGATTGAAGTTGGACAAGCATGACCATCAAGGTATCCAAGAGATTTTTATATCAAAATTATACTAGTTTTCATTCCCATTACCACCGTTTATTACCACCTACCAAATGGGCCGTAAACACTATCCACACTCTTGAATAAGGCACATTTCGAAAAAAATCCATACTCTTGAATAAGGCACATATCCAAGAACACAATTATGTTTAACAATATTAATAGAAACAAGTAAAAAACATATATTTGATGATAGTTTATTATGCAATTAAGTGAAACTTCAGCTGTACATTTGCATACATAAGAAATAAGATCATTTGGGAAAATTTAAAATAAGTAGTGTTAAAATTAAAAAACATGTTAGTGATAAAAGTGGTAAAACCAATTATAATGTAGTAAATGGAACTTGTCACCTTGATCCACTAAAATGTCTTGCCATCTTCAAACTAAAGAGTAAGAATAGCAATAATCGGATCACCTTACAAAAAAAAAAAAAATTCCAAAGGTTTTTCAAACGCTTTTAGGAAATTAAAATCACCTTACATGAATCACACATCAAAATTCTTTGTTCAAGAAAAAATTTATGAAACATTATGAATTATGAAGATAGCAAAGAGGGACATATAGAATTTGAAAGATCTTTAAAATATAAAATCATAGCATTCAATGATGACAACCTAATATGAGTATCACTAATAATCGTAAATTTCTATATGCATTCACAACCTACACTATCAAAAAATCTATTTTCCCATAAGTCCTTACCCTATTACATCTTACCGTTCATCATCAAAAGATAGAATAATGACTATATTTAAAGAAAATGAGTTGAACGTCACAGGAAATATAGCAATACTTAGTAGGAACATATGCGATAAAACAATGAACATATGTAGTGACTCTAACATACCCAAAATATAGCAATAATTAGTAAGCAAGACAAGCTTACCCCTTCGCAATTATATTACCTTTGTGATTAATGAAAACACGCAACCATTACCCCTTCGTAGTTAGTCTGTAAATTCAGTCAATTGGTTGTGTTTTTAAGGATCACATCAAATAATGATGACTGTGAAAAATAAAAATTGAATGCAAATAATAAAATTATATTATTAATTAATAAGCAAAAAGTGCATACATGCTTACTAATTATTTAAACTTATTGTATAAATTCAGTTTTTCTTGTATGAGTTGATGCATTCTTGATGAAATTATAAAGGATGCATATAACAAAAAATGCGATCACCTTTAACAGTGAGCGGGTTCAACAAATTTGAGATTGCTTTATATGTTGTGTGCATCAGCTTTGACGATACTCTAGCTTTTACAGAACCATAGAAATAGAACATCCATTAGTGCTAAACTTTGTTGTGGCAGTGAGGTTACTGATTAGTGGAGTGTAACAGCATCAGTTTTGTTTGGAATCTGCTCTTTGCATGTTTTTGTCCAAACTAAGGCAATAAAGAACTGACAATTTGTTTTGTTTACACTCCTCTAGGTTTCGTATGAATAGTCCTTGGCACCTAATCTGCATCAACACAAAAGTAAGTCAAGGAAGTAACATATTCTGTGAATTTCTCAAACCTTAACATTTGGTTTTGATTTTTCTCGAAAAGAAAGTGTGTGGAGAAGGACAGATACAAAAAAGGTAGAGCCCATTTCATTAGAGAAAGAACATTTTCCAAATACAGTAGTTAAAATTAGTGTGAACTGTGAACGTCCAGATCAGTGGGTGTTGAGGTCACAAATAGATACACAGCTAAGCATCTGATATTATGGAAAAGACACACAAATGTTCACCTGAGACATCACAATGGACAATCTGCTTTGAATGTAGATAACTTAGGCTGTCAAAATATTAAGAACAAATCAAAATGAAATTTATAGAAAATAAAAAGGAAAAACTGAAAGATTTCATGTTTAACTCACTTTCTGCAAGATCTAAAGCAAGCTGAATCAAAACCTGAAAAGCAAGCTTTTTCTGCCTATTTCTTATCAAGAACTCCTTAAGAGTTCCCCCAGGAATATACACAACAACAACACAGCATACCTTAGATGAAAGAGCGCGAGGAGGATTTAAGGATGCTTTTACAGGTATTTTGAGATTAGATGTTCCCATGGAGGCCCCAATATACTGTAGTTTTATCATATTAGGGGATAAGATGATAAATTTTGACCAGAAAGTTTAAGACATGTCACTTTAGCATAAGAGAGCGTCCATGAAATTCAAAATACAATGCAACACTTTTCTCAGTCACTTTCATAGAAATGTAACAAAGCAAAGTACCAAGTATAAAAATCAGCCAAAAGAGGATTAGTTAGCAAGAGAATTACTTTAGTAACATTTAGATGGTCAAGATTTTGGTAAACAACAACTTCTTGCTAAAAGGTCGCTCGCAATGAAGCAGAATCTTTAGCAGTAGTCATGCCATCTTCTCCCTAATCCAAAAGCTTCACAAAATAAACAAATATTAATTTAGTCAAAGAAATAGATAATCACAATGTTACACCTATTTATGTACCTTATAAGCACATAGAAGATTCTAAATAAAACAAGAATCTTATCTCCTAAAACATTCAAAGCCTTTGATCATTGAGATAAGTAAAAATTTAGAAGAGGAAAAGGTAAAATTATGTTATAAAAGCCTCCACCCACCCTCCGAAAAAGCGCGCTTTCGTAATCCCTTACACATAGCACTTCCACCCTAAAAACAATTGAGATACGTCAAAATGTGGAGGAGAAAAGTTAACATTATGATATCAAAGCCTCCTCCCACCCTCTGCAAAAGTGGGCTTTCATAATCCTTTATACATAGCAGTTCCACGCACCCTAAAAACAACTCTTAAAAAGGAAAGAACCCTATAAGGAACTTCATAAAAACATGAAACAAAAAGGGGCGCACTTTGGATGTATGTAAGAGTGTTTCATCTACTTCCAAAAAAACTTAAAGATGACAACCTTTAAAAAAGGATAGAAGCTTTCAAAGAACTTCATAATAACATGAAACGTAAAGGGATTAACTTTAGATGATGCAAATATTCTCCATCTACTTGGCAAAAAAAAGAACAACGAGGCTATTATATTGTCAAAGAAGCAATTTCACATGACATCGTAGCACAACCATGACAACGATGAATTAATCATAAAAAATAAAGAAATCCAATTACAAATGAACCACAAAGAGGGGAGAATATATAAAACAAATAACTTACAAAACAAAAGCAAAAGAAGAATTGAAATCCGAAAATCGAAAATCCAATCATTTAAAAAGTGAATATTTTGTCGCTATACCTTTCAACCAAAATAAACCCAATGTTTTAGCCCAATTGATTGATTTTTGAAGATGATACTCAAACCCTAAAAACATTAGTTAACCATGTTAGACCGAAGAAATTGACAGCCTAATTTTTCACCCAAATTGATTGAAATTAGGAAAGAGTACAAACAAATAATAAATCATAATACCCAGATGATAAAAATCCATTCTTTATCAAAATTACATCTAAGAAAGGGAAAAATCAAGAGGAAAGGGTTCTCAGAACCAAATAAGGTATAAAATAGATGAGAAAACAAAGAAATTAAAGAAAATGAATACAAAGAAATCACCTTAAGCTTACCTATGAACCGACGAACAAACGATCAACTGCAGCGTGCGGGAAAACAAAGAGAAGAAGCATAAGCAGTGCCCTTCAGCTGAGATGGAGTAGTCAGTAGTTGAAGGAGCAAGAGAAGAAGTGCGTGGAAGAATTTTAGGGAAGCAGGAGAAACATGTCAGCTTAGTAGAAGGTACCTAGTCATTAAACTAAAATGTGAATAGTACCCTAATGCGTTCTATTTTCTACACCGATCAACCAAGTTTACATCATAAAATCAATAGTTGGATTCAAAATTCACCCAAAAAATCAAAAATCACGCACAAAACTCAACAATAATGAAATCAGCAAGTGAAGTAAAGCATATCTACTTAAAACTGACTCACATGTCATAATTTCACTTCTACAAAATATTCTTAAAGAAAAGAATAACAATCTTATTTTTTTGTAGGAAAAATTAGGCAAACATACTAATCATGAATAGTGTAAGAACCATTTGTTCAACAAGTGAATCAATTATTGATATTAGAAAGTTGATCAATAATACCCAAAACAGCACTACAAATATGCTGAAACCCATCTTCTCTTGCCTTAAGCAAAGTACGATAAGTGACCTTACATAGTCTTTTAAAAGCATTATGAAAAACATTAGTGTAATCAACAACACCCATTACATGCATTTTTGAATAATCATAATTCTTTAATCCCAAATCTTGTAATGAAGATGTTAAAGAACCATTAGCCAATGAATATTTTGAAGCACACAATCGAAACACTCTCACCGACTTATTACTATTATGATCATGACTTACAATACTGTTACTTGGAAGTTATGATGATAAATATGTGTAACTTTCTGATGCATTTTCCATTCCTGGGTTGATCATTATCTTCAGGGGACCTCTTACGACCATTGAGACAGTAAGTGTATAAGAAAGGTTGCCTAACCTTTCTCTTAAAGTGCACAATGACCTTTAGCTCTAGAGAAGGACTATTAGGGCTTGTTTGCGAATGTGATATCCTTGGTTTAAGAATTATGTAAATGCTTAAGAATGCTTGGATGGAGAAGGACTATTAGGGCTTGTTTGCGAATGTGATATCCTTGGTTTAAGAATTATGTAAATGCTTAAGAATGCTTGGATGATTAGGATTGCTTAAATGCTAAGAGTTAATGTACATTTGGTAGTGCATGACACTTTATAGTTATAGTAGTGGGCTTAGAAAGAGGTTTCCTAAACCCTAATGACATATCAGATTTTATATATTGATGAAATCTAGGGATCATTGAAAAGGTGTAGAATGTTCTTAGAGTATATGTGGAACTCATTGATTGTCTTATTCCCACTTTATAGTTGTCCTTTTGTCATTTAGCGGTGAATTCAGTTGTATAAATATGAGGTAGGTTGTGGTGTCTTGCCTTATACAAATGTGGCATCTTTTATCACGTGACTACAACTGTCATTAGACACGTCATCATAACCGTTGTAACCTTCTCAAGGTGATATTACTTCTGTATGAATTTGTTTCCTTATTAAGATTGGTTTGTCTCTCCTGTGGGTCATGTCACCTTGGGGTCTTCATGTCTAGTTGTCTTAACTTTACAGAAGGTCATGGTGTCTTTCTCAAGAAACTGGGATCTCTGAGGAAACCTCCATTAGTTCCTTCTTATTCTGCTCAATTGAGCAGTAGGGGTCATCTTCTCCTGAGAATGACTCAAAAGGTCTTAGGGAACTGGCACGTACGATTTCTATTTTCTACCATCTCAGTAGGTATAAAATATTTTATTTTTTATAATTCAGGAAAGGATTGAGTGTGTGTATATATATATATATATATATATATATACATATATATATGTATACATACATATATATATATATACATACATATATACATACATATAAATATATATATATATATATATATATATATATATGTATATATATATATATATATATATATATATATATATATATATGTATATATATATATGTATATATATATATATATGTATATATATATATATATGTATATATATATATATGTATATATATATATATATATGTATATATATATATATATGTATATATATATATATATATGTATATATATATGTATATATATATATATATATATATATATATATATATATATATATATATATATATATATATATATATATATATATATATATATATATATATATATATATATATATATATATATATATATATATATATTGTTAACACTCAACAATCAGGTGCATGCAATTAAGTATTGAAGCGAATTGATTTAGCAAGTAGTGACTGCATTGGCGGACCTACTCTAGAACAATGGGTAGCATTGACTACCCATACTTTTAAAACAAATATTATATAATCGACTAATAATTTCTAGAAAAAGTAAGGAATTGAAAAAATGTTGTCTGATGATGTTTAAGCTTTGATTCAAATGACGAAATCGGCAGCGAAATCGTTGAAGAAATCTCCAAAGAGAAGTTTTAAATTGGAAATCAATGGGTTTGATTGCTGCTGGTATTAAAAGTCCGGTAGTTTTCAAGAGGTTGACTGTTTGTTTATCTTTTAAATAAAATAAGTATAATCTTTCTCAACGACAATCTATTTATATTTGATTCATATCGTCAATACTCGATACTTTTATATTTGTTTGTACTTGTAAGTCATTCCTCAACGTCTATCTATTTTGATATGATATGGCATGGTGTAAATATATAACCATTTTCATACCTTAGCTTCTTGAGCATAAATTTTATAAATGGTATATATCGGATATGATGATAGCAGAGCTTAACTTGTAGACATTGTGGTTTACATTTAAGCTTTTGAGGGGGATCGTGTGTACTTATGTGGTTTACTTGCATGATAATTTTCAGTCCTAATTCTTAAACAATCACCCTGTTTCGACAGTATTTTAGTACAAATTTATGTTATGAAAGTTTGAGAAGCTTACAAGTAGTGTTCATTTTATTTATTGTTGCGTTAATATTCTTTATGTACAAATGATGATTTAAGGTTGAAGGGATAAGATGTAGGAAGATATAACAAATAAAATAGAGCAATTATGAGGGTAGAACAAATAATTTTAGATGTTATACTTAAATGATGATTCAGCAAATGTGAGTCATGAGTTTTACGAAAATACCTTAGAAACACAAAAATAAAGTTGGGTTTTATTATATGAAGTATTTTTTCTTAGATGTATAGTTGATTAGTAGTAGTGTTTTTTTTAATAAACAAAAAACTAAAAACTAACAAGTATTTATATGAGTTTTGTCATATTAATTACAAAGTGAAAGTTACTCGAATAAAAACCAAAGATCGAATAAATAAAAAACATTAAGTAGTAGTTCACTTTTCAAACCGGCTAAACCTCTAGATTTGGTGGTCTCATCTCACTTACTACTCTTGTGAAATACTGTCTTTCGGTGAGACGATCTTAAATGAGAAAATAATAAAATGCATAATAATATGAAAGATCAATTGTTGAATAATACTTTCATACCCTTTTAAAGTATGATTTAATTTTCAAATTTTAGTTTATGCCCTTTTAAAGTATGATTTATTTTCAAATTTTAGTTTTAATGCAATTGTAGAATACTAAGAAAATATGAGAACTAGCTCAATGAATTGTTATTGGTTGTTTATTTTGCAAACACAACTAAATCGAAACTTTTACAGGATTTTTTACTTCAACACGGTGTTATCTAAAATTTTGGATCCTAGATCCACCACTTAGTGAGTATCCTTATTATCTTAGTGATTCTTCATTTACATAATCTCCTTAACCAGTTGGATCCTGTAGGAACTAATACAGGGGCAACATCATTTACATACACGTATAAACATTGACTAGTAAAAATTATGATTTTTTTTTTCAATTTCTTTTAAATTGAGACACTTACACTTTTTCCGAATAATTAAAAAATACATTAACCGTAAAAATATTAAACACAAAAATGTACAAAATGAAAAGGTTTATGCTTTTTTTTGGATGAAAAAATATGCTTGAATATTCGTTCATAAACAACAAAAACACTACAAAGTTCACCTCATAATCTAACGAATCTATAAAAAGTAAAAAATTAAGTTTAAACTGCATAACTTGATTAAAAAATATGCATGTTAAAACTAATTTGGGAGTAGATGACATGTCCGCAAAAGAAAAATTACACTTCTTTTAATTAATGCAAATATAACTCTGATTTCTCTGGAATTTCTTCTCTTTTAAAAAGAATGATTTGGTGCAAGTTGACGGCCATCAACATCTAATTTGAAAGAATATGAATACAAGTTAACCCTTCGATGAATGGTACATAAACCCATGACGGAGGAGTATAGTTTCAGCCAAGTTGTTCCAGGCGCTTTACACTGTTCACAAATGTTGCGCTCTTATTAATACCTTGTAGCAACAGTATCCGCACTGCCTCCAATCCAACTTGTAACGTCAGATCCAACTGCACATTATCAATGGTTAGTGTTAGTAAACAAAACTTCAAATGAATCGATGTTGATAACCAGAGATCATCTTGAGGAGTGCTCGAATACTTTTAGATCATAGTTTTATCAACAATCAACTTTCGGTTTAGTTTTACTGAAAGCAAAGCTTTTCCTGTATAGGCCAAATTGTTCTATTTTACAATACAAATCACTATACTAGAGTCAGGAAATTTGTCTCTTCTCATGTATACAGTATACACCTAACAGCAATATGCAATTTAGAGGAAATATTATAATACATAATAGTTAAATAAGAAAAACACTCCTTTAAAGAGATTTAAGGGTATGTTTAATCCAAGTCTTGGACTGACTGAGCTTTGAGATAAGATTTGTGTCAACTTGGGATGAGAAGCCAAGTCTGAGACAAAGTGTTGTGAGTTTGATTTTCTAGTCTTACCTTAACATCATGTTTGGAAATAGGAATGGATAAAAGGAAATCGAGGGAAAGAAAGGGAAGAGAATTGAAGGAATTGCATTTACCTCATTTAGACACGAATAGGCAATAGGGGAAAGAAGAGAAATGGAGGGAAGGGAAATGGAACATAAAGCTCCTTTGCATTATAAATAAAACAACTGGAAAGATTTACATGGAAAACACACCAATCTCCTCTTCCTCTCCCCTCCTTCTTTCTCTTCCAAAATTGTTATCTAAACATAGAGTAAGTCTTTTGTGTGCCCCAATGCATTAGCCATGACTTAAGTCTACATTGATTCTAACGATTAATACTAATTAAGAAATGGCTCCAGATGTCAAAATGGGATGAATTGTATTCAATAACTTTTCAAGAGTATTGAAATGTCAAGTATGAATGAAATGTTTACAAGTTTTAACAAGTACGTAAAATCTTAAGCTGACATGACGGCAATCAAAGAAAAGTTTGAGTACCCTAAGTGACAAGTTTCTAATACAGGAAACACGAAGAAAATGTATAGTTTTTTTTTTCATTGATAGTTTAAGGGGGTGTTTGGTATGAACTTTTTAAAACTAAGTAAGGGATTCAATTACCATTACTTCATATATTTGTTTGGTATTATATTAGTTTAACCCAATCTCTTTCTTGAGGGTAATGGCTACCGTTACTTTGTTACCACCCATTTATGTCAAGTAACAAATTCTCTTTCTATGATCAATTAAGTGTTTCCCTTATATTTTCATACCAAACAACATATAACTACAACCCATACCCTTACCCTTACTCCTCTTTATCATTTTCCTTTCCATTACATTATATATTCCCATACCAAACACCCTCTAAGTGTGTACATTACAACAAAAGGAATTTTTTTAGCAAACACTACTACAAGGCAAAATGTGTGAAGTGAGAGGGTGATCTTTTGAACAAGTTTGAGTACAATCTTACCCTATTGATGGCCACAGGGCGGGGTTACCTAAAACCGAATCGGTCCCGAACTGCCGAAGAACTGTTTCAAAACCGAAACCGTCTAGGTTTTAAACCAGCCCAAACCGCAAACAGTTAACGTTCCAAAATAAATCTGACGAACTAGTGGAATCGTTGAAAAGAACCGACCCACAGAACCGCGAATCGGGTCACAAAATTATTAATTAATCATTTTTTTATAATTTTATTTTCTTTCTTTTTAGTAAATATTTTTATAATAATTGACAAGCAACTAATTTCGACAATAATAATTATAGGTACGTCCACATTATTATAGTACTTTATATGAGTTTTAATATTTATAATTAAAGCAAAAAAATAATTGAATTGATGGTCCGACTCGTCCAACCCCAAACCAAGAGTTGAATCGCTATGAACAGCCAAGGAACCTTGCTGAAGAAAAAACCGGAACTGAAACCAAAATCCAACGGCCTGGCTCGAGTTTCAATTTTTAGAAATTGAAACCGTATGGAACCTAAACCGGAACCGTCCCTATCCGGACTGTGGCCATCTTGTACAGGAGCAAGCTTAGAGCGAACTACTCTTGGATGTCAATATACAATGAGGAAAAACCTAATCAAGAGTCTTCATGATGAATTTTGGTTTTAATTTTCAAAAAATTGTTATGCCATTCCCGTGGTAATAAGTTCTATCCCTCAAACATGTATTTTCCCTTATTATTTTCACCTAAATATCACCTAAGTAATGGATGAGAATGGATTTTGTGAAGAAAAAAAATAATAAGAATAGAACAAGCATATGATCATAAACTATGTTAAGTTGTTTTCCTAGCTAAATTATATTATATTTTCACTATCTATTCCACCATTTAATACCATCAACCAAACGAGTAATTAGTTCCCCAAATATCATGGGAAGAATTCATTAGTAAGATTATTGTCATAATCCAGTACTCCAATGACTATTCTAATTTCATAAACATGAACTTAGCACACTTAAATAGGCGAGACAACTGAATAATGGTGGAATAGAAAGCATAGGTCATTGTTTGACTATTAGTTGATAGGCAAAGTAGTATCAAAATGGCAAGAATCGTGAGTATGCCACGATTAAAGAGAGAATGTAGATGGATATGTAATTCTGTAACTCAAGATTACAATAGATTGATTGCAACAAAAGCATTTGAGAGGCTTGCACTTTCCTAAGACATGAGCATGAAACTTAATAAATGTCAATATAATTCTCTTATCATTTTGTACCCCCATCCTTATTTATACTAATTATCCTCTTCTAGAATATACTAGCTAACTAACACATACTATAATACCCCCTTATATCAATATATATATATATATATATATATATATATATATATATATATATATATATATATATATATATATATTAATATAATATAATATAATATGATTTCTATAATTAAAGAGGTTCGAATCAAAATTATTATTTTATTTCATGTGTGGGAGCACGCGAAAGTGAGTTTCTTAGTTGTGCCTCGCAAGAAAATGAATCTAGGGAAATAAATATATAAATAAGTAAATAGATAAAAAAAAAAAAAACAAAAAGAGAGATGGGTTAAGGTTTTAAGTGAGACACTTGCCCTCACATTCAAAAAACACACGGCTCACATTCAAAAAACTCGGTATTAATAAAGAAGAAAGAGCTCATTTTCCTAGGTGCCTAGAGCATGAGCTCAAAACAAATAGAAAATAGGCTACACACCACTTTCCGTTCTTGTTTACTAGTGGAAAAAACATCGTTTGCTGCGGTTTTTTTGCCCTTATTTGCTGCGGTTTTGGCCCCCAGCAATAGTGATAGCAGCAAATGTCCTACTTTATATGCTGCGGTTCAAAATCGCAGCAAATAAGGGCATTATTTGCTGCGGTCAGGGGCAAAAACCGCAGCAAATATGGTGGGTTATTTGCTGCGGTCAGGGGAAAAAACCGCAGCAAATATGGTGGGTTATTTGTTGCGGTCAGGGGCAAAAACCGCAACAAATACTTCAATTTTTTTTCTTTTTTCCGTTTTATCCTTAAAATAATCCAATAATAATACAATGTAATAACAGTGATTAATCCAATGATAATCACAGATAATCAACAATAATCTCTTTGTAATAATAAACTCTCGCTCGTATATATAATATAATATTATGTACGTACATATATATATATATATATATATATATATATATATATATAATATACATTAAAGTATAAAAAATAATCTATACTAATTACAATTTATCAAGGACAAATATTAGCAAGATACGCGACAATCTTGTCCTTTAATTCGCGCATCTCTTCACTTCTGAAAGGGCGTGTTTCCCTTGGAATGTCGTTTAAAACCTATATATAATATATAAATAAAAGATTAATATATAAACATTAGATTTTACCAATAATATATTTAATTAATAACATAACAAATACTTACGGAATCTATATTTTCGACACCAAAGTCCTTCACCAATTTTATAATATCGTCCATATACTTCAGCGCGTAGTAGCTGCAGTCAACGGAAGAAGTACGTTGTTGAAAGCACTAAGAGAAAATAGATGTTAGTGTCAAAAACGGTTAAAAACGCATAAAATCGCAACTTAACACGTAAATTCTAGAATATGACTATGATTATCAATTCTAACAACTTCTACACAATAATATATACCAAATAGTGTTGTGTGCCAAGTTTCGTGCAAAACAAACAAAGTTTAAGGTACTTTACGCGCGAAATTGACAAAAGCGCTTAAAAACCCTTAAAATCGCAACTTAACACCTAATTTCTAGCATATGACTATTATTTTTAATTCTAACCATTTCAACACAATAATATATGCCAAATAGTGTTGTGTGCCAAGTTTCGTGCATAACAAACCATGTTTGACCTACTTTACGCGCGAAATTGACAAAAACAATTAAAAACCCTTAAAATCGCAACTTAACTTCTAATTTCTAGAATATGACTATGATTTTCAATTCTAACCATTTCAACACAATAATATATGCCAAATAGTGTTGTGTGCCAACTTTCGTGCATAACAAACCATGTTTGACCTACTTTACGCGCGAAATTGACAAAAACGCTTAAAAACCCTTAAAATCGCAACTTAACTTCTAATTTCTAGCATATGACTATTATTATCAATTCTAACCATTTCAACACAATAATATATGAAACATAGTTCAGTGTGCCATGTTTCGTGCATAACAAACCATGTTTGACCTACTTTACGCGCGAAATTGACACAACAGTAAACTAGTGACCAGACCACATTGCACGACACGTTGAGACCAAACCTATGCATCCAGGACCTAGGCTAAAGTGGAAATGGAATCTTGGTACTTGGATCTAGCTATCAAGGTCCTAAAACCATTCTAACAATCCCCGTGGACTCCTAGAAGCTGAGTTGAAGGAGGGCTGCTCGACAGTTTGCTAGATAAGAATTTTGTTTAAGTGTTTATGGTTGTTTCGTGTTCTTTTCATAATCATTTGTAGTTTTTGACTGTGTCATTAATCAAAGCTTACGCACAACATTAATCCTTGCATAGCCAAGGCCTTAATCAGCCCCGGTTTCGCATCAAAACCAAGTTTAAGTACTTTACGCGCGAAATTGAAAAAAACGCTTAAAAACCCATAAAATCGCAACTTAACTTCTAATTTCTAGCATATGGCTATTATTTTCAATTCTAACCATTTCAACACAATAATATATGCCAAATAGTGTTGTGTGCCAAGTTTCGTGCAAAACAAACAAAGTTTGAGCTACTTTACGCGCGTAATTGACAAAAACGCTTAAAAACCCTTAAAATCGAAACTTAACTTCTAATTTCTAGCATATGACTATTATTATCAATTCTAACCATTTCAACACAATAATATATGCCAAATAGTGTTGTGTGCCAAGTTTCGTGCATAACAAACCATGTTTGACCTACTTTACGCGCGAAATTGACACAGCAGCAAACTAGTGAGCACACCACCTTGCACGACACGTGGAGACCAAACCTATGCATCCATGACCTAGGATAAAGTGGAAATGGAATCTTGGTACATGGATCTAGCTATCAAGGTCCTAAAACCATTCTAACAATCCCCGTGGACTCCTAGAAGCTGAGCTGAAGGAGGGCTGCTCGAAAGTTTGCTAGATCAGAATTTTGTTTAAGTGTTTGTGGTTGTTTCGTGTTCTTTTCATGATCATTTGTAGTTTTTGACTGTGTCATTAATCAAAGCATACGCACAACAGTAATCCTTGCATAACCAAGGCCTTAATCAGCCCCGGTTTCGCATCAAAACCAAGTTTGAGTACTTTACGCGCGAAATTGACAAAAACACTTAAAAACCCATAAAATCGCAACTTAACTTCTAATTTCTAGCATATGGCTATTATTTTCATTTCTAACCATTTCAACACAATAATATATTCCAAATAGTGTTGTGTGCCAAGTTTCGTGCATAACAAACCATGTTTGACCTACTTTACGCGCGAAATTGACAAAAACGCTTAAAAACCCTTAATATCGCAACTTAACTTCTAATTTCTAGAATATGACTATTATTATCAATTCTAACCATTTCAATACAATAATATATGCCAAATAGTGCTGTGTGCCATGTTTCGTGCATAACAAACCATGTTTGTCCTACTTTACGCGCGAAATTGACACAACAGCAAACTAGTGACCAGACCACATTGCACGACACGTTGAGACCAAAGCTATGCATCCAGGACCTAGGCTAAAGTGGAAATGAAATATTGGTACTTGGATCTAGCTATCAAGGTCCTAAAACCATTCTAACAATCCCCGTGGACTCCTAGAAGCTGAGCTGAAGGAGGGCTGCTTGAAAGTTTGCTAGATCAGAATTTTGTTTAAGTGTTTGTGGTTGTTTCGTGTTCTTTTCATGTTCATTTGTAGTTTTTGGCTGTGTCATTAATCAAAGCATACGCACAACAGTAATCCTTGCATAACCAAGGCCTTAATCAGCCCCGGTTTTGCATCAAAACAAAGTATAAGTACTTTACGCGCGAAATTGATAAAAACACTTAAAAACCCATAAAATCACAACTTAACTTCTAATTTCTAGCATATGGCTATTATTTTCATTTCTAACCATTTCAACACAATAATATATTCCAAATAGTGTTGTTGTGCCAAGTTTCGTGCATAACAAACCATGTTTGACCTACTTTACGCGCGAAATTGACAAAAATGCTTAAAAACCCTTAAAATCGCAACTTAACTTCTAATTTCTAGCATATGACTATTATTATCAATTCTAACCAATTCCATACAATAATATATGCCAAATAGTGCTGTGTGCCAAGTTTCGTGCATAACAAACCATGTTTGTCCTACTTTACGCGCGAAATTGACACAACAGCAAACTAGTGACCAGACCACATTGCACGACACGTTGAGACCAAACCTATGCATCCAGGACCTAGGCTAAAGTGGAAATGGAATATTGGTACTTGGATCTAGCTATCAAGGTCCTAAAACCATTCTAACAATCTCCGTGGACTCCTAGAAGCTGAGCTGAAGGGATGCTAGACAGTTTGCTAGATCAGAATTATGTTTAATTGTTTGTGGTTGTTTCGTGTTCTTTTCATGATCATTTGTAATTTTTGACTGTGTCATTAATCAAAGCTTACGCACAACATTAAACCTTGCATAGCCAAGGCCTTAATCAGCCCCGGTTTCGCATCAAAACCAAGTTTGAGTACTTTACGCGCGAAGTTAAAAAAAACGCTTAAAAACCCATCAAATCGCAACTTAACTTCTAATTTCAAGCATATGGCTATTATTTTCAATTCTAATTATTTCAACACAATAATATATGCCAAATAGTGTTGTGTGCCAATTTTCGTGCAAAACAAACAAAGTTTAACCTACTTTACGCGCGTAATTGACAAAAACGCTTAAAAACCCTTAAAATCGCAACTTAACTTCTAATTTCTAGCATATGACTATTATTATCAATTCTAACCATTTCAACACAATAATATATGCCAAATGGTGTTGTGTGCCAAGTTTCGTGCATAACAAACCATGTTTGACCTACTTACGCGCGAAATTGACACAGCAGCAAACTACTGAGCATACCACCTTGCACGACATGTGGAGACCAAACCTATGCATCCATGACCTAGGCTAAAGTGGAAATGGAATCTTGGTACTTGGATCTAGCTATCAAGGTCCTAAAACCATTCTAACAAACCCCGTAGACTCCTAGAAGTTGAGCTGAAGGAGGGCTGCTCGAAAGTTTGCTAGATCAGAATTTTGTTTAAGTGTTTGTGGTTGTTTCGTGTTCTTTTCATAATAATTTGTAGTTTTTGACTGTCTCATTAATCAAAGCTTACGCACAACATTAATCCTTGCATAGCCAAGGCCTTAATCAGCCCCGGTTTCGCATCAAAACCAAGATTGAGTACTTTACGCGCGAAATTGAAAAAAACGCTTAAAAACCCATAAAATCGCAACTTAACTTCTAATTTCTAGCATATGGCTATTATTTTCAATTCCAACCATTTCAACACAATAATATATGCCAAATAGTGTTGTGTGCTAAGTTTCGTGCAAAACAAACAAAGTTTGAGCTACTTTACGCGCGTAATTGACAAAAACGCTTAAAAACCCTTAAAATCGCAACTTAACTTCTAATTTCTAGCATATGAATATTATTATCATTTCTAACCATTTAAACACAATAATATATGCCAAATAGTGTTGTGTGCCAAGATTCGTGCATAACAAACCACGTTTGACCTACTTTACGCGCGAAATTGACACAGCAGCAAACTAGTGAGCAAACCACCTTGCACGACACGTGGAGACCAAACCTATGCATCCATGACCTAGGCTAAAGTGGAATCGGAATCTTGTTACATGGATCTAGCTATTAAGGTCCTAAAACCATTCTAACAATCCCCGTGGACTCCTAGAAGCTGAGCCGAAGGAGCGCTGCGCGAAAGTTTGCTAGATCAGAATTTTGTTTAAGTGTTTGTGGTTGTTTCGTGTTCTTTTCATAATCATTTGTAGTTTTTGACTGTGTCATTAATAAAAGCTTACGCACAAAATTAATCCTTGCATAGCCAAGGCCTTAATCAGCCCCGGTGTCGCATCAAAACCAAGTTTGAGTACTTTACGCGCGAAATTGACTAAAACACTTAAAAACCCATAAAATCGCAACTTAACTTCTAATTTCTAGCATATGGCTATTATTTTCATTTCTAACCATTTCAACACAATAATATATTCCAAATAGTGTTGTGTTCCATGTTTCGTGCATAACAAACCATGTTTGACCTACTTTACGCGCGAAATTGTCTAAAACGCTTAAAAACCCTTAAAATCGCAACTTAACTTCTAATTTCTAGCATATGACTATTATTATCAATTCTAACCATTTCAATACAATAATATATGCCAAATAGTGCTGTGTGCCAAGTTTCGTGCATAACAAACCTTGTTTGTCCTACTTTACGCGCGAAATTGACACAACCGTAAACTAGTGACTAGACCACATTGCACGACACGTTGAGACCAAACCTATGCATCCAGGACCTAGGCTAAAGTGGAAATAGAATCTTGGTACTTGGATCTAGCTATCAAGGTCCTAAAACCATTCTAACAATCCCCGTGGACTCCTAGAAGCTGAGCTGAAGGAGGGCTGCTCGAAAGTTTGCTAGATAAGAATTTTGTTTAAGTGTTTGTGGTTGTTTCGTGTTCTTTTCATGATCATTTGTAGTTTTTGACTGTGTCATTAATCAAAGCATACGCACAACATTAATCCTTGCATAGCCAAGGCCTTAATCAGCCCAGGTTTCATATCAAAACCAAGTTTGAGTACTATACGCGCGAAATTGACAAAAACGCTTAAAAACCCATAAAATCGCAACTTAACTTCTTATTTCTAGCATATGGCTATTATTTTCAATTCTAACCATTTGAACACAATAATATATGCCAAATAGTGTTGTGTGCCAAGTTTAGTGCATAACAAACCATGTTTGACCTACTTTACGCGCGAAATTGACAAAAACGCTCAAAAACCCTTGAAATCGCAACTTAACTTTTAATTTCTAGCATATGACTATTATTTTCAATTGTAACCATTTCAACACAATAATATATGCCAAATAGTGTTGTGTGCCAAGTTTCGTGCATAACAAACCATGTTTGACCTACTTTACGCGCGAAATTGACAAAAACGCTTAAAAACCCTTAAAATCGCAACTTAACTACTAATTTTTAGCATATGACTAGTATTATTAATTCTAACCATTTCAACACAATAATATATGCAAAATATTGCTGTGTTCCAAGTTTCGTGCATAACAAACCATGTTTGACCTACTTTACGCGCGAAATTGACACCACAGTAAACTAGTGACCAGACCACATTGCACGACAGGTTGAGACCAAACCTATGCATCCAGGACCTAGGCTAAAGAGGAAATGGAATCTTGGTACTTGGATCTAGCTATCAAGGTCCTAAAACCATTCTAACAATCCCCGTGGACTCCTAGAAGCTGAGCTGAAGGAGGTCTACTCGAAAGTTTGCTAGATCAGAATTTTGTTTAAGTGTTTGTGGTTGTTTTGTGTTCTTTTCATGATCATTTGTAGTTTTTGACTGTGTCATTAATCAAAGCATACGCACAACATTAATCCTTGCATAACAAAGGGCTTAATAAGCCCTGGTTTCGTATCAAAACCAAGTTTGAGTACTATACGCGCGAAATTGACAAAAACGCTTAAAAACCAATAAAATCGCAACTTAACTTCTTATTTCTAGCATAAGGCTATTATTTTCAATTCTAACCATTTCAACACAATAATATATGCCAAATAGTGTTGTGTGCCAAGTTTCGTGCATAACAAACCATGTTTGACCTACATTACGCGCGAAATTGACAAAAACGCTTAAAAACCCTTAAAATCGCAACTTAACTTTTAATTTCTAGCATATGACTATTATTTTCAATTGTAACCATTTCAACACAATAATATATGCCAAATAGTGTTGTGTGCCAAGTTTCGTGCATAACAAACCATGTTTGACCTACTTTTCGCGCGAAATTGACAAAAACGCTTAAAAACCCTTAAAATCGCAACTTAACTTCTAATTTCTAGCATATGACTATTATTTTCAATTCTAACCATTTCAACACAATAATATATGCAAAATAGTGCTGTGTGCCAAGTTTCGTGCATAACAAACCATGTTTGACCTACTTTACGCGCGAAATTGACACAACAGTAAACTAGTGACCAGACTACATTGCACGACACGTTGAGACCAAACCTATGCATCCAAGACCTAGGCTAAAGTGGAAATGGAATCTTGGTACTTGGATCTAGCTATCAAGGTCCTAAAACCATTCTAACAATCCCCGTGGACTCCTAGAAGCTGAGCTGAAGGAGGGCTGCTCAAAAGTTTGCTAGATCAGAATTTTGTTTAAGTGTTTGTGGTTGTTTCGTGTTCTTTTCATGATCATTTGTAGTTTTTGACTGTGTCATTAATCAAAGCATACGCACAACATTAATCCTTGCATAGCCAAGGCCTTAATCAGCCCCGGTTTCATATCAAAACCAAGTTTAAGTTCTATACGCGCGAAATTGACTAAAACGCTTAAAAACCCATAAAATCGCAACTTAACTTCTAATTTCTAGCATATGGCTATTATTTTCAATTCTAACCATTTGAACACAATAATATATGCCAAATAGTGTTGTGTGCCAAGTTTCGTGCATAACAAACCAGGTTTGACCTACTTTACGCGCGAAATTGACAAAAACGCTTAAAAACCCATAAAATCGCAACTTAACTTCTACTTTCTAGCATATGGCTATTATTTTCAATTCTAACCATTTCAACACAATAATATATGCAAAATAGTTTTGTGTGCCAAGTTTCGTGCATAACATAAAAAGTTTGACCTACTTTACGCGCGAAATTGAAAAAAAACGCTTAAAAACCCTTAAAATCGCAACTTAACTTCTAATTTCTAGCATATGACTATTATTATCAATTCTAACCACTTCAATACAATAATATATGCCAAATAGTGCTGTGTGCCATGTTTCGTGCATAACAAACCATGTTTGTCCTACTTTACGCGCGAAATTGACACAACAGCAAACTAGTGACAAGACCACATTGCACGACACGTTGAGACCAAACCTATGCATCCAGGACCTAGGCTAAAGTGGAAATGGAATTTTGGTACTTGGATCTAGCAATCAAGGTCCTAAAACCATTCTAACAATCCCCGTGGACTCCTAGAAGCTGAGCTGAAGGAGGGCTGCTCGAAAGTTTGCTAGATCAGAATTTTGTTTAAGTGTTTGTGGTTGTTTTGTGTTCTTTTCATGATCATTTGTAGTTTTTGACTGTGTCATTAATCAAAGCATACGCACAACATTAATCCTTGCATAACAAAGGCCTTAATAAGCCCTGGTTTCGTATCAAAACCAAGTTTGAGTACTATACGCGCGAAATTGACAAAAACGCTTAAAAACCCATAAAATCGCAACTTAACTTCTTATTTCTAGCATAAGGCTATTATTTTTAATTCTAACCATTTCAACACAATAATATATGCCAAAGAGTGTTGTGTGCCAAGTTTCGTGCATAACAAACCATGTTTGACCTACGTTACGCGCGAAATTGACAAAAACGCTTAAAAACCCTTAAAATCGCAACTTAACTTTTAATTTCTAGCATATGAATATTATTTTCAATTGTAACCATTTCAACACAATAATATATGCCAAATAGTGTTGTGTGCCAAGTTTCGTGCATAACAAACCATGTTTGACCTACGTTACGCGCGAAATTGACAAAAACGCTTAAAAACCCTTAAAATCGCAACTTAACTTTTAATTTCTAGCATATGACTATTATTTTCAATTGTAACCATTTCAACACAATAATATATGCCAAATAGTGTTGTGTGCCAAGTTTCGTGCATAACATACCATGTTTGACCTACTTTACGCGCGAAATTGACAAAAACGCTTAAAAACCCTTAAAATCGCAACGTAACTTCTAATTTCTAGCATATGACTATTATTATCAATTCTAACCATTTCAATACAATAATATATGCTAAATAGTGCTGTGTGCCAAATTTCGTGCATAACAAACCATGTTTGTCCTACTTTACGCATGAAATTGACACAACAGCAAACTAGTGACCAGACCACATTGCACGACACGTAGAGACAAAACCTATTCATCCCTGACCTAGGCTAAAGTGGAAATGGAATCTTGGTACTTGGATCTAGCTATCAAGGTCCTAAAACCATTCTAACAATCCCCGTGGACTCCTAGAAGCTGAGCTGAAGGAGGGCTGCTCAAAAGTTTGCTAGATCAGAATTTTGTTTAAGTGTTTGTGGTTGTTTCGTGTTCTTTTCATGATCATTTGTAGTTTTTCACTGTGTCATTAATCATAGCATACGCACAACAATAATCCTTGCATAACCAAGGCCTTAATCAGCCCCGATTTCGCATAAAAACCAAGTTTGAGTACTATACGCGCGAAATTGACAAAAACGCTTAAAAACCCATAAAATCGCAACTTAACTTCTACTTTCTAGCATATGGCTATTATTTTCAATTCTAACCATTTCAACACAATAATATATGCAAAATAGTTTTGTGTGCCAAGTTTCGTGCATAACATAAAAAGTTTGACCTACTTTACGCGCGAAATTGAAAAAAAACGCTTAAAAACCCTTAAAATCGCAACTTAACTTCTAATTTCTAGCATATGACTATTATTATCAATTCTAACCACTTCAATACAATAATATATGCCAAATAGTGCTGTGTGCCAAGTTTCGTGCATAACAAACCATGTTTGTCCTACTTTACGCGCGAAATTGACACAACAGCAAACTAGTGACAAGACCACATTGCACGACACGTTGAGACCAAACCTATGCATCCAGGACCTAGGCTAAAGTGGAAATGGAATTTTGGTACTTGGATCTAGCAATCAAGGTCCTAAAACCATTCTAACAATCCCCGTGGACTCCTAGAAGCTGAGCTGAAGGAGGGCTGCTCGAAAGTTTGCTAGATCAGAATTTTGTTTAAGTGTTTGTGGTTGTTTTGTGTTCTTTTCATGATCATTTGTAGTTTTTGACTGTGTCATTAATCAAAGCATACGCACAACATTAATCCTTGCATAACAAAGGCCTTAATAAGCCCTGGTTTCGTATCAAAACCAAGTTTGAGTACTATACGCGCGAAATTGACAAAAACGCTTAAAAACCCATAAAATCGCAACTTAACTTCTTATTTCTAGCATAAGGCTATTATTTTCAATTCTAACCATTTCAACACAATAATATATGCCAAATAGTGTTGTGTGCCAAGTTTCGTGCATAACAAACCATGTTTGACCTACGTTACGCGCGAAATTGACAAAAACGCTTAAAAACCCTTAAAATCGCAACTTAACTTTTAATTTCTAGCATATGACTATTATTTTCAATTGTAACCATTTCAACACAATAATACATGCCAAATAGTGTTGTGTGCCAAGTTTCGTGCATAACAAACCATGTTTGACCTACTTTACGCGCGAAATTGACAAAAACGCTTAAAAACCCTTAAAATCGCAACTTAACTTCTAATTTGTAGCATATGACTATTATTTTCAATTCTAACCATTTCAACACAATAATATATGCAAAATAGTGCTGTGTGCCATGTTTCGTGCATAACAAACCATGTTTGACCTACTTTACGCGCGAAATTGACACAACAGTAAACTAGTGACCAGACTACATTGCACGACACGTTGAGACCAAACCTATGCATCCAGGACCTAGGCTAAAGTGGAAATGGAATCTTGGTACTTGGATCTAGCTATCAAGGTCCTAAAACCATTCTAACAATCCCCGTGGACTCCTTGAAGCTGAGCTGAAGAAGGGCTGCTCGACAGTTTGCTAGATCAGAATTTTGTTTAAGTGTTTGTGGTTGTTTTGTGTTCTTTTCATGATCATTTGTAGTTTTTGACTGTGTCATTAATCAAATCTTACGCACAACATTAATCCTTGCATAGCCAAGGCCTTAATCAGCTCCGGTTTCGCATCAAAACCAAGTTTTTGTACTTTACGCGCGAAATTAAAAAAAACGCTTAAAAACCCATAAAATCGCAACTTAACTTCTAATTTCTAGCATATGGCTATTATTTTCAATTCTAACCATTTAAACACAATAATATATGCCAAATAGTGTTGTGTGGCAAGTTTCGTGCATAACAAACAAAGTTTCGGCTACTTTACGCGCGTAATTGACAAAAACGCTTAAAAACCCTTAAAATCGCAACTTAACTTCTAATTTCTAGCATATGACTATTATTATCAATTCTAACCATTTCAAAACAATAATATATGCCAAATAGTGTTGTGTGCCAAGTTTCGTGCATAACAAACCATGTTTGACCTACTTACGCGCGAAATTGACACAGCAACAAACTAGTGAGCAGACCACCTTGCACGACACGTGGAGACCAAACCTATGCATCCATGACCTAGGCTAAAGTGGAAATGGAATCTTGGTACTTGGATCTAGCTATCAAGGTCCTAAAACCATTCTATCAATCCCCGTGGACTTCTAGAAGCTGAGCTGAAGGAGGGCTGCTCGAAAGTTTGCTAGATCAGAATTTTGTTTAAGTGTTTGTGGTTGTTTCGTGTTCTTTTCATGATCATTTGTAGTTTTTGACTGTGTCATTAATCAAAGCATACGCACAACATTAATCCTTGCATAACCAAGGCCTTAATCAGCCCCGGTTTCGCATCAAAACCAAGTTTGAGTACTTTACGCGCGAAATTGACAAAAACACTTAAAAACCCATAAAATCGCAACTTAAATTCTAATTTCTAGCATATGGCTATTATTTTAAATTCTAACCATTTCAACACAATAATATATTCCAAATAGTGTTGTGTGCCATGTTTCGTGTATAAGAAACCATGTTTGACCTTCTTTACGCGCGAAATTGACAAAAACGCTTAAAAACCCGTAAAATCGCAACTTAACTTCTAATTTCTAGCATATGACTATTATTATCAATTCTAACCATTTCAACACAATAATATATGCCAAATAGTGCTGTGTGCCAAATTTCGTGCATAACAAACCATGTTTGTCCTACTTTACGCATGAAATTGACACAACAGCAAACTAGTGACCAGACCACATTGCACGACACGTAGAGACCAAACCTATGCATCCCTGACCTAGGCTAAAGTGGAAATGGAATCTTGGTACTTGGATCTAGCTATCAAGGTCCTAAAACCATTCTAACAATCCCCGTGGACTCCTAGAAGCTGAGCTGAAGGAGGGCTGCTCAAAAGTTTGCTAGATCAGAATTTTGTTTAAGTGTTTGTGGTTGTTTCGTGTTCTTTTCATGATCATTTGTAGTTTTTCACTGTGTCATTAATCAAAGCATACGCACAACATTAATCCTTGCATAACCAAGGCCTTAATCTGCCCCGGTTTCGCATAAAAACCAAGTTTGAGTACTATACGCGCGAAATTGACAAAAACGCTTAAAAACCCATAAAATCGCAACTTAACTTCTACTTTCTAGCATATGGCTATTATTTTCAATTCTAACCATTTCAACACAATAATATATGCCAAAGAGTTTTGTGTGCCAAGTTTCGTGCATAACATAAAAAGTTTGACCTACTTTACGCGCGAAATTGAAAAAAAACGCTTAAAAACCCTTAAAATCGCAACTTAACTTCTAATTTGTAGCATATGACTATTATTATCAATTCTAACCATTTCAATACAATAATATATGCCAAATACTGCTGTGTGCCAAGTTTCGTGCATAACAAACCATGTTTGTCCTACTTTACGCGCGAAATTGACACAACAGCAAACTAGTGACCAGACCACATTGCACGACACGTTGAGACCAAACCTATGCATCCAGGACCTAGGCTAAAGTGGAAATGGAATCTTGGTACTTGGATCTAGCTATCAAGGTCCTAAAACCATTCTAACAATCCCCGTGGACTCCTAGAAGCTGAGCTGAAGGAGGGCTGCTCGAAAGTTTGCTAGATCAGAATTTTGTTTAAGTGTTTGTGGTTGTTTTGTGTTCTTTTCATGATCATTTGTAGTTTTTGACTGTGTCATTAATCAAAGCATACGCACAACATTAATCCTTGCATAACAAAGGCCTTAATAAGCCCTGGTTTCGTATCAAAACCAAGTTTGAGTACTATACGCGCGAAATTGACAAAAACGATTAAAAACCCATAAAATCGCAACTTAACTTCTTATTTCTAGCATAAGGCTATTATTTTCAATTCTAACCATTTCAACACAATAATATATGCCAAATAGTGTTGTGTGCCAAGTTTCGTGCATAACAAACCATGTTTGACCTACTTTACGCGCGAAATTGACAAAAACGCTTAAAAACCCTTGAAATCGCAACTTAACTTTTAATTTCTAGCATATGACTATTATTTTCAATTGTAATTATTTCAACACAATAATATATGCCAAATAGTGTTGTGTGCCATGTTTCGTGCATAACAAACCATGTTTGACCTACTTTACGCGCGAAATTGATAAAAACGCTTAAAAACCCTTAAAATCGCAACTTAACTTCTAATTTTTAGCATATGACTATTATTATCAATTCTAACCATTTCAACACAATAATATATGCAAAATATTGCTGTGTTCCAAGTTTCGTGCATAACAAACCATGTTTGACCTACTTTACGCGCGAAATTGACACAACAGTAAACTAGTGACCAGACCACATTGCACGACACGTTGAGACCAAACCTATGCATCCAGGACCTAGGCTAAAGAGGAAATGGAATCTTGGTACTTGGATCTAGCTATCAAGGTCCTAAAACCATTCTAACAATCCCCGTGGACTCCTAGAAGCTGAGCTGAAGGAGGGGTGCTCGACAGTTTGCTAGATCAGAATTTTGTTTAAGTGTTTGTGGTTGTTTCTTGTTGTTTTCATGATCATTTGTAGTTTTTGACTGTGTCATTAATCAAAGCTTATACACAACATTAATCCTTGCATAGCCAAGGCCTTAATCAGCTCCGGTTTCGCATCAAAACCAAGTTTGAGTACTTTACGCGCGAAATTAAAAAAAACGCTTAAAAACCCATAAAATCGCAACTTAACTTCTAATTTCAAGCATATGGCTATTATTTTCAATTCTAACCATTTCAACACAATAATATATGCCAAATAGTGTTGTGTGCCTAGTTTCGTGCAAAACAAACAAAGTTTGAGCTACTTTACGTGCGTAATTGACAAAAACGCTTAAAAACCCTTAAAATCGCAACTTAACTTCTATTTTCTAGCATATGACTAGTATTATCAATTATAACCTTTTCAACACAATAATATATGCCAAATAGTTTTGTGTGCCATGTTTCGTGCATAACAAATCATGTTTGACCTACTAACGCGCGAAATTGACACAGCAACAAACTAGTGAGCAGACCACCTTGCACGACACGTGGAGACCAAACCTATGCATCCATGACCTAGGCTAAAGTGGAAATAAGATCTTGGTACTTGGATCTAGCTATCAAGGTCCTAAAACCATTCTAACAATCCCCGTGGACTCCTAGAAGCTGAGCTGAAGGAGGGCTGCTCGAAAGTTTGCTAGATCAGAATTTTGTTTAAGTGTTTGTGGTTGTTTCGTGTTCCTTTCATAATGATTTGTAGTTTTTGACTATGTCATTAATCAAAGCTTACGCACAACATTAATCCTTGCACAGCCAAGGCCTTAATCAGCCCCGGTTTCGCATCAAAACCAAGTTTGAGTACTTTACGCGCGAAATTGAAAAAAACGCTTAAAAACCCATAAAATCGCAACTTAACTTCTGATTTCTAGCATATGGCTATTATTTTCAATTCCAACCATTTCAACACAATAATATATGCCAAATAGTGTTGTGTGCCAAGTTTCGTGCAAAACAAACAAAGTTTGAGCTACTTTACGCGCGTAATTGACAAAAACGCTTAAAAACCCTTAAAATCGCAACTTAACTTCTAATTTCTAGCATATGAATATTATTTTCAATTCTAACCATTTCAACACAATAATATATTCCAAATAGTGTTGTGTGCCAAGTTTCGTGCATAACAAACCATGTTTGACCTACTTTACGCGCGAAATTGACACAGCAGCAAACTAGTGAGCACACCACCTTGCACGACACGTGGAGACCAAACCTATGCATCCATGACCTAGGCTAAAGAGGAAATGGAATCTTGGTACTTGGATCTAGCTATCAAGGTCCTAAAACCATTCTAACAATCCTCGTGGACTCCTAGAAGCTGAGCTGAAGGAGGGCTGCTCGAAAGTATGCTAGATCAGAATTTTATTTAAGTGTTTGTGGTTGTTTCGTGTTCTTTTCATGATCATTTGTAGTTTTTGACTGTGTCATTAATCAAAGCCTACGCACAACATTAATCCTTGCATAGCAAAGGCCTTAATCAGCCCCGGTTTCGCATCAAAACCAAGTTTGAGTACTTTACGCACGAAATTGACAAAAACACTTAAAAACCAATGAAATCGCAACTTAACTTCTAATTTCTAGCATATGGCTATTATTTTCAATTCTAACCATTTCAACACAATAATATATTCCAAATAGTGTTGTGTTGCAAGTTTCGTGCATAACAAACCAAGTTTGACCTAAATTACGCGCGAAATTGACAAAAACGCTTAAAAACCCTTAAAATCGCAACTTAACTTCTAATTTCTAGCATATGACTATTATTATCAATTCTAACCATTTCCATACAATAATATATGCCAAATAGTGCTGTGTGCCAAGTTTCGTGCATAACAAACCTTGTTATTCCTACTTTACGCGCGAAATTGACACAACAGCAAACTAGTGACCAGACCACATTGCACGACACGTTGAGACCAAACCTATGCATCCAGGACCTAGGCTAAAGTGGAAATAGAATCTTGGTACTTGGATCTAGCTATCAAGGTCCTAAAACCATTCTAACAATCCCCGTGGACTCCTAGAAGCTGAGCTGAAGGAGGGCTGCTCGAAAGTTTGCTAGATAAGAATTTTGTTTAAGTGTTTGTGGTTGTTTCGTGTTCTTTTCATGATCATTTGTAGTTTTTGACTGTGTCATTAATCAAAGCATACGCACAACAATAATCCTTGCATAGCCAAGGCCTTAATCAGCCTCGGTTTCATATCAAAACCAAGTTTGAGTACTATACGCGCGAAATTGACAAAAACGCTTAAAAACCCATGAAATCGCAACTGAACTTCTAATTTCTAGCATATGGCTATTATTTTCAATTGTAACCATTTCAACACAATAATATATGCCAAATAGTGTTGTGTGTCAAGTTTCGTGCATAACAAACCATGTTTGACCTACTTTACGCGCGAAATTGACAAAAACGCTTAAAAACCCTTAAAATCGCAACTTAACTTCTAATTTCTAGCATATGACTATTATTTTCAATTCTAACCATTTCAAAACAATAATATATGCAAAATAGTGTTGTGTGCCATGTTTCGTGCATAACATACTATGTTTGACCTACTTTACGCGCGAAATTGACACAACAGTAAACTAGTGACCAGACTACATTGCACGACACGTTGAGACCAAACCTATGCATCCAGGACCTAGGCTAAAGTGGAAATGGAATCTTGGTACTTGGATCTAGCTATCAAGGTCCTAAAACCATTCTAACAAACCCCGTGAACTCTTAGAAGCTGAGCTGAAGGAGGGGTGCTCGATAGTTTGCTAGATTAGAATTTTGTTTAAGTGTTTGTGGTTGTTTTGTGTTCTTTTCATGATCATTTGTAGTTTTTGACTGTGTCATTAATCAAATCTTACGCACAACATTAATCCTTGCATAGCCAAGGCCTTAATCAGCTCCGGTTTCGCATCAAAACCAAGTTTGTGTACTTTACGCACGAAATTAAAAAAAACGCTTAAAAACCCATAAAATCGCAACTTAATTTCTAATTTCTAGCATATGGCTATTATTTTCAATTCTAACCATTTAAACACAATAATATATGCCAAATAGTGTTGTGTGGCAAGTTTCGTGCAAAACAAACAAAGTTTGAGCTACTTTACGCGCGTAATTGAAAAAAAACGCTTAAAAACCCTTAAAATCGCAACTTAACTTCTAATTTCTAGCATATGACTATAATTATCAATTCTAACCATTTCAACACAATAATATATGCCAAATAGTGCTGTGTGCCATGTTTCGTGCATAACAAACTATGTTTGTCCTACTTTACGCGCGAAATTGACACAGCAGCAAACTAGTGAGCAGACCACCTTGCATGACACGTGGAGACCAAACCTATGCATCCATGACCTAGGCTAAAGTGGAAATGGAATCTTGGTACTTGGATCTAGCTATCAAGGTCCTAAAACCATTCTATCAATCCCCGTGGACTCCTAGAAGCTGAGCTGAAGGAGGGCTGCTCGAAAGTTTGCTAGATCAGAATTTTGTTTAAGTGTTTGTGGTTGTTTCGTGTTCTTTTCATGATCATTTGTAGTTTTTGACTGTGTCATTAATCAAAGCATACGCACAACATTAGTCCTTGCATAACCCAAGCCTTAATCAGCCCCGGTTTCGCATCAAAACCAAGTTTGAGTACTTTACGCGCGAAAATTGACAAAAACACTTAAAAACCCATAAAATCGCAACTTAAATTCTAATTTCTAGCATATGGCTATTATTTTCAATTCTAACCATTTCAACACAATAATATATTCCAAATAGTGTTGTGTGCAAAGTTTCGTGCATAACAAACCATGTTTAACCTACTTTACGTGCGAAATTGACAAAAACGCTTAAAAACCCTTAAAATCGCAACTTAACTTCTAATTTCTAGCATATGACTATTATTATCAATTCTAACCATTTCAATACAATAATATATGCCAAATAGTGCTGTGTGCCAAATTTCGTGCATAACAAACCATGTTTGTCCTACTTTACGCATGAAATTGACACAACAGCAAACTAGTGACCAGACCACATTGCACGACACGTAGAGACCAAACCTATGGATCCCTGACCTAGGCTAAAGTGGAAATGGAATCTTGGTACTTGGATCTAGCTATCAAGGTCCTAAAACCATTCTAACAATCCCCGTGGACTCCTAGAAGCTGAGCTGAAGGAGGGCTGCTCAAATGTTTGCTAGATCAGAATTTCGTTTAAGTGTTTGTGGTTGTTTCGTGTTCTTTTCATGATCATTTGTAGTTTTTCACTGTGTCATTAATCAAAGCATACGCACAACATTAATCCTTGCATAACCAAGGCCTTAATCAGCCCCGGTTTCGCATAAAAACCAAGTTTGAGTACTATACGCGCGAAATTGACAAAAACGCTTAAAAACCCATAAAATCGCAACTTAACTTCTACTTTCTAGCATATGGCTATTATTTTCAATTCTAACCATTTCAACACAATAATATATGCCAAATAGTTTTGTGTGCCAAGTTTCGTGCATAACATAAGAAGTTTGACCTACTTTACGCGCGAAATTGAAAAAAAACGCTTAAAAACCCTTAAAATCGCAACTTAACTTCTAATTTCTAGCATAGGACTATTATTATCAATTCTAACCATTTCAACACAATAATATATGCCAAATAGTGCTGTGTGCCATGTTTCGTGCATAACAAACTATGTTTGACCTACTTTACGCGCGAAATTGACACAACAACAAACTAGTGACCAGACCACATTGCACGACACGTTGAGACCAAACCTATGCATCCAGGACCTAGGCTGAAGTGGAAATGGAATCTTGGTACTTGGATCTAGCTATCAAGGTCCTAAAACCATTCTAACAATCCCCGTGAACTCTTAGAAGCTGAGCTGAAGGAGGGGTGCTCGACAGTTTGCTAGATCAGAATTTTGTTTAAGTGTTTGTGGTTGTTTCGTGTTCTTTTCATGATCATTTGTAGTTTTTGACTGTGTCATTAATCAAAGCTTACACACAACATTAATCCTCGCATAACCAAGGCCTTAATCAGCTCCGGTTTCGCTTCAAAACCAAGTTTGAGTAATTTACGCGCGAAATTGAAAAAAACGCTTAAAAACTCATAAAATCGCAACTTAACTTCTAATTTCTAGCATATGGCTATTATTTTCAATTCTAACCATTTCAACACAATAATATATGCCAAATAGTTTTGTGTGCCAAGTTTCGTGCATAACAAACAATACTTTACGCGCGAAATTGAAAAAAAACGCTTAAAAACCCTTAAAATCGCAACTTAACTTCTAATTTCTAGCATAGGAATATTATTATCAATTCTAACCATTTCAACACAATAATATATGCCAAATAGTGCTGTGTGCCATGTTTCGTGCATAACAAACTATGTTTGACCTACTTTACGCGCGAAATTGACACAACAACAAACTAGTGACCAGACCACATTGCACGACACGTTGAGACCAAACCTATGCATCCAGGACCTAGGCTGAAGTGGAAATGGAATCTTGGTACTTGGATCTAGCTATCAAGGTCCTAAAACCATTCTAACAATCCCCGTGAACTCTTAGAAGCTGAGCTGAAGGAGGGGTGCTCGACAGTTTGCTAGATCAGAATTTTGTTTAAGTGTTTGTGGTTGTTTCGTGTTCTTTTCATGATCATTTGTAGTTTTTGACTGTGTCATTAATCAAAGCTTACACACAACATTAATCCTTGCATAACCAAGGCCTTAATCAGCTCCGGTTTCGCTTCAAAACCAAGTTTGAGTAATTTACGCGCGAAATTGAAAAAAACGCTTAAAAACTCATAAAATCGCAACTTAACTTCTAATTTCTAGCATATGGCTATTATTTTCAATTCTAACCATTTCAACACAATAATATATGCCAAATAGTTTTGTGTGCCAAGTTTCGTGCATAACAAACAATACTTTACGCGCGAAATTGAAAAAAAACGCTTAAAAACCCTTAAAATCGCAACTTAACTTCTAATTTCTAGCATATGACTATTATTATCAATTCTAACCATTTCAACACAATAATATATGCCAAATAGTGCTGTGTGCCATATTTCGTGCATAACAAACCATGTTTGACCTACTTTACGCGCGAAATTGACACAACAGTAAACTAGTGACCAGACCACATTGCACGACACGTTGAGACCAAACCTATGCATCCAGGACCTAGGCTAAAGAGGAAATGGAATCTTGGTACTTGGATCTAGCTATCAAGGTCCTAAAACCATTCTAACAATCCCCGTGGACTCCTAGAAGCTGAGCTGAAGGAGGGGTGCTCGACAGTTTGCTAGATCAGAATTTTGTTTAAGTGTTTGTGGTTGTTTCGTGTTGTTTTCATGATCATTTGTAGTTTTTGACTGTGTCATTAATCAAAGCTTATGCACAACATTAATCCTTGCATAGCCAAGGCCTTAATCAGCTCCGGTTTCGCATCAAAACCAAGTTTGAGTACTTTACGCGCGAAATTAAAAAAAACGCTTAAAAACCCATAAAATCGCAACTTAACTTCTAATTTCAAGCATATGGCTATTATTTTCAATTCTAACCATTTCAACACAATAATATATGCCAAATAATGTTGTGTGCCCTGTTTCGTGCAAAACAAACAAAGTTTGAGATACTTTGCGCGCGTAATTGACAAAAACGCTTAAAAACCCTTAAAATCGCAACTTAACTTCTATTTTCTAGCATATGACTATTATTATCAATTATAACCATTTCAACACAATAATATATGCCAAATAGTGTTGTGTGCCAAGTTTCGTGCATAACAAATCATGTTTGACCTACTAACGCGCGAAATTGACACAGCAGCAAACTAGTGAGCAGACCACCTTGCACGACACATGGAGACCAAACCTATGCATCCATGACCTAGGCTAAAGTGGAAATAAAATCTTGGTACTTGGATCTAGCTATCAAGGTCCTAAAACCATTCTAAAATCCCCGTGGACTCCTAGAAGCTAAGCTGAAGGAGGGCTGCTCGAAAGATTGCTAGATCAGAATTTTGTTTAAGTGTTTGTGGTTGTTTCGTGTTCTTTTCATGATCATTTGTAGTTTTTGACTGTGTCATTAATCAAATCTTACGCACAACATTAATCGTTGCATAGCCAAGGCCTTAATCAGCCCCGGTTTCATATCAAAACCAAGTTTCGTTCATAACAAACCATGTTTGACCTACTTTACGCGCGAAATTGACAAAAACGCTTAAAAACCCTTAAAATCGCAACTTAACTTCTAATTTCTAGCATATGACTATTATTTTCAATTCTAACCATTTCTACACAATAATATATGCAAAATAGTGCTGTGTGCCAAGTTTCGTGTATAACAAACCATGTTTGACCTACTTTACGCGCGAAATTGACACAACAGTAAACTAGTGACCAGACTACATTGCACGACACGTTGAGACCAAACCTATGCATCCAGGACCTAGGCTAAAGTGGAAATGGAATCTTGGTACTTGGATCTAGCTATCAAGGTCCTAAAACCATTCTAACAATCCCCGTGGACTCCTAGAAGCTGAGCTGAAGGAGGGGTGCTCGACAGTTTGCTAGATCAGAATTTTGTTTAAGTGTTTGTGGTTGTTTCGTGTTGTTTTCATGATCATTTGTAGTTTTTGACTGTGTCATTAATCAAAGCTTATGCACAACATTAATCCTTGCATAGCCAAGGCCTTAATCAGCTCCGGTTTCGCATCAAAACCAAGTTTGAGTACTTTACGCGCGAAATTAAAAAAAACGCTTAAAAACCCATAAAATCGCAACTTAACTTCTAATTTCAAGCATATGGCTATTATTTTCAATTCTAACCATTTCAACACAATAATATATGCCAAATAATGTTGTGTGCCCAGTTTCGTGCAAAACAAACAAAGTTTGAGATACTTTGCGCGCGTAATTGACAAAAACGCTTAAAAACCCTTAAAATCGCAACTTAACTTCTATTTTCTAGCATATGACTATTATTATCAATTATAACCATTTCAACACAATAATATATGCCAAATAGTGTTGTGTGCCAAGTTTCGTGCATAACAAATCATGTTTGACCTACTAACGCGCGAAATTGACACAGCAGCAAACTAGTGAGCAGACCACCTTGCACGACACATGGAGACCAAACCTATGCATCCATGACCTAGGCTAAAGTGGAAATAAAATCTTGGTACTTGGATCTAGCTATCAAGGTCCTAAAACCATTCTAAAATCCCCGTGGACTCCTAGAAGCTAAGCTGAAGGAGGGCTGCTCGAAAGATTGCTAGATCAGAATTTTGTTTAAGTGTTTGTGGTTGTTTCGTGTTCTTTTCATGATCATTTGTAGTTTTTGACTGTGTCATTAATCAAATCTTACGCACAACATTAATCGTTGCATAGCCAAGGCCTTAATCAGCCCCGGTTTCATATCAAAACCATGTTTCGTTCATAACAAACCATGTTTGACCTACTTTACGCGCGAAATTGACAAAAACGCTTAAAAACCCTTAAAATCGCAACTTAACTTCTAATTTCTAGCATATGACTATTATTTTCAATTCTAACCATTTCTACACAATAATATATGCAAAATAGTGCTGTGTGCCAAGTTTCGTGTATAACAAACCATGTTTGACCTACTTTACGCGCGAAATTGACACAACAGTAAACTAGTGACCAGACTACATTGCACGACACGTTGAGACCAAACCTATGCATCCAGGACCTAGGCTAAAGTGGAAATGGAATCTTGGTACTTGGATCTAGCTATCAAGGTCCTAAAACCATTCTAACAATCCCCGTGGACTCCTAGAAGCTGAGCTGAAGAAGGGCTGCTCGACAGTTTGCTAGATCAGAATTTTGTTTAAGTGTTTGTGGTTGTTTTGTGTTCTTTTCATGATCATTTGTCGTTTTTGACTGTGTCATTAATCAAATCTTACGCACAACATTAATCCTTGCATAGCCAAGGCCTTAATCAGCTCCGGTTTCGCATCAAAACCAAGTTTGTGTACTTTACGCGCGAAATTAAAAAAAACGCTTAAAAACCCATAAAATCGCAACTTAACTTCTAATTTCTAGCATATGGCTATTATTTTCAATTCTAACCATTTAAACACAATAATATATGCCAAATAGTGTTGTGTGGCAAGTTTCGTGCATAACAAATCAAGTTTGACCTAAATTACGCGCGAAATTGACAAAAACGCTTAAAAACCCTTAAAATCGCAACTTAACTTCTAATATCTAGCATATGGCTATTATTTTCAATTCTAACCATTTCAACACAATAATATATTCCAAATAGTGTTGTGTTCCTAGTTTAGTGCATAACAAATCAAGTTTGACCTAAATTACGCGCGAAATTGACAAAAACGCTTAAAAACCCTTAAAATCGCAACTTAACTTCTAATTTCTAGCATATGACTATTATTATCAATTCTAACCATTTCAATACAATAATATATGCCAAATAGTGCTGTGTGCCAAGTTTCGTGCATAACAAACCTTGTTTGTCCTACTTTACGCGCGAAATTGACACAACAGCAAACTAGTGACCAGACCACATTGCACGACACGTTGAGACCAAAGCTATGCATCCAGGACCTAGGCTAAAGTGGAAATGGAATCTTGGTACTTGGATCTAGCTATCAAGGTCCTAAAACCATTCTAAAATCCCCGTGGACTCCTAGAAGCTAAGCTGAAGGAGGGCTGCTCGAAAGATTGCTAGATCAGAATTTTGTTTAAGTGTTTGTGGTTGTTTCGTGTTCTTTTCATGATCATTTGTAGTTTTTGACTGTGTCATTAATCAAAGCATACACACAACATTAATCCTTGCATAGCCAAGGCCTTAATCAGCCCCGGTTTCATATCAAAACCAAGTTTGAGTACTATACGCGCGAAATTGACAAAAACGCTTAAAAACCCATAAAATCGCAACTTAACTTCTAATTTCTAGCATATGGCTATTATTTTCAATTCTAACCATTTCAACACAATAATATATGCCAAATAGTGTTGTGTGCCAAGTTTCGTGCTTAACAAACCATGTTTGACCTACGTTACGCGCGAAATTGACAAAAGCGCTTAAAAACCCTTAAAATCGCAACTTAACTTTTAATTTCTAGCATGACTATTATTTTCAATTGTAACCATTTCAACACAATAATATATGCCAAATAGTGTTGTGTGCCAAGTTTCGTGCATAACAAACCATGTTTGACCTACTTTACGCGCGAAATTGACAAAAACGCTTAAAAACCCTTAAAATCGGAACTTAACTTCTAATTTCTAGCATATGACTATTATTTTCAATTCTAACCATTTGAACACAATAATATATGCAAAATAGTGCTGTGTGCCAAGTTTCGTGTATAACAAACCATGTTTGACCTACTTTACGCGCGAAATTGACACAACAGTAAACTAGTGACCAGACTACATTGCACGACACGTTGAGACCAAACCTATGCATCCAGGACCTAGGCTAAAGTGGAAATGGAATATTGGTACTTGGATCTAGCTATCAAGGTCCTAAAACCATTCTAACAATCCCCGTGGACTCCTAGAAGCTGAGCTGAAGAAAGGCTGCTCGACAGTTTGCTAGATCAAAATTTTGTTTAAGTGTTTGTTGTTGTTTTGTGTTCTTTTCATGATCATTTGTAGTTTTTGACTGTGTCATTAATCAAATCTTACGCACAACATTAATCCTTGCATAGCCAAGGCCTTAATCAGCTCCGGTTTCGCATCAAAACCAAGTTTGTGTACTTTACGCGCGAAATTAAAAAAAACGCTTAAAAACCCATAAAATCGCAACTTAACTTCTAATTTCTAGCATATGGCTATTATTTTCAATTCTAACCATTTAAACACAATAATATATGCCAAATAGTGTTGTGTGGCAAGTTTCGTGCATAACAAATCAAGTTTGACCTAAATTACGCGCGAAATTGACAAAAACGCTTAAAAACCCTTAAAATCGCAACTTAACTTCTAATATCTAGCATATGGCTATTATTTTCAATTCTAACCATTTCAACACAATAATATATTCCAAATAGTGTTGTGTTCCTAGTTTAGTGCATAACAAATCAAGTTTGACCTAAATTACGCGCGAAATTGACAAAAACGCTTAAAAACCCTTAAAATCGCAACTTAACTTCTAATTTCTAGCATATGACTATTATTATCAATTCTAACCATTTCAATACAATAATATATGCCAAATAGTGCTGTGTGCCAAGTTTCGTGCATAACAAACCTTGTTTGTCCTACTTTACGCGCGAAATTGACACAACAGCAAACTAGTGACCAGACCACATTGCACGACACGTTGAGACCAAAGCTATGCATCCAGGACCTAGGCTAAAGTGGAAATGGAATCTTGGTACTTGGATCTAGCTATCAAGGTCCTAAAACCATTCTAAAATCCCCGTGGACTCCTAGAAGCTAAGCTGAAGGAGGGCTGCTCGAAAGATTGCTAGATCAGAATTTTGTTTAAGTGTTTGTGGTTGTTTCGTGTTCTTTTCATGATCATTTGTAGTTTTTGACTGTGTCATTAATCAAAGCATACACACAACATTAATCCTTGCATAGCCAAGGCCTTAATCAGCCCCGGTTTCATATCAAAACCAAGTTTGAGTACTATACGCGCGAAATTGACAAAAACGCTTAAAAACCCATAAAATCGCAACTTAACTTCTAATTTCTAGCATATGGCTATTATTTTCAATTCTAACCATTTCAACACAATAATATATGCCAAATAGTGTTGTGTGCCAAGTTTCGTGCTTAACAAACCATGTTTGACCTACGTTACGCGCGAAATTGACAAAAGCGCTTAAAAACCCTTAAAATCGCAACTTAACTTTTAATTTCTAGCATGACTATTATTTTCAATTGTAACCATTTCAACACAATAATATATGCCAAATAGTGTTGTGTGCCAAGTTTCGTGCATAACAAACCATGTTTGACCTACTTTACGCGCGAAATTGACAAAAACGCTTAAAAACCCTTAAAATCGGAACTTAACTTCTAATTTCTAGCATATGACTATTATTTTCAATTCTAACCATTTCAACACAATAATATATGCAAAATAGTGCTGTGTGCCAAGTTTCGTGTATAACAAACCATGTTTGACCTACTTTACGCGCGAAATTGACACAACAGTAAACTAGTGACCAGACTACATTGCACGACACGTTGAGACCAAACCTATGCATCCAGGACCTAGGCTAAAGTGGAAATGGAATATTGGTACTTGGATCTAGCTATCAAGGTCCTAAAACCATTCTAACAATCCCCGTGGACTCCTAGAAGCTGAGCTGAAGAAAGGCTGCTGGACAGTTTGCTAGATCAAAATTTTGTTTAAGTGTTTGTTGTTGTTTTGTGTTCTTTTCATGATCATTTGTAGTTTTTGACTGTGTCATGAATCAAATCTTACGCACAACATTAATCCTTGCATAGCCAAGGCCTTAATCAGCTCCGGTTTCGCATCAAAACCAAGTTTGTGTACTTTACGCGCGAAATTAAAAAAAAACGCTTAAAAACCCATAAAATCGCAACTTAACTTCTAATTTCTAGCATATGGCTATTAGTTTCAATTCTAACCATTTCAACACAATAATATATTCCAAATAGTGTTGTGTTCCAAGTTTCGTGCATAACAAATCAAGTTTGACCTAAATTACGCGCGAAATTGACAAAAACGCTTAAAAACCCTTAAAATCGCAACTTAACTTCTAATTTCTAGCATATGACTATTATTATCAATTCTAACCATTTCAATACAATAATATATGCCAAATAGTGCTGTGTGCCAAGTTTCGTGCATAACAAACCTTGTTTGTCCTACTTTACGCGCGAAATTGACACAACAGCAAACTAGTGACCAGACCACATTGCACGACACGTTGAGACCAAACCTATGCATCCAGGACCTAGGCTAAAGTGTAAATAGAATCTTGGTACTTGGATCTAGCTATCAAGGTCCTAAAACCATTCTAAAATCCCCGTGGACTCCTAGAAGCTAAGCTGAAGGAGCGCTGCTCGAAAGATTGCTAGATCAGAATTTTGTTTAAGTGTTTGTGGTTGTTTCGTGTTCTTTTCATGATCATTTGTAGTTTTTGACTGTGTCATTAATCAAAGCATACGCACAACATTAATCCTTGCATAGCCAAGGCCTTAATCAGCCCCGGTTTCATATCAAAACCAAGTTTGAGTACTATACGCGCGAAATTGACAAAAACGCTTAAAAACCCATAAAATCGCAACTTAACTTCTAATTTCTAGCATATGGCTATTATTTTCAATTCTAACCATTTCAACACAATAATATATGCCAAATAGTGTTGTGTGCCAAGTTACGTGCATAACAAACCATGTTTGACCTACGTTACGCGCGAAATTGACAAAAGCGCTTAAAAACCCTTAAAATCGCAACTTAACTTTTAATTTCTAGCATGACTATTATTTTCAATTGTAACCATTTCAACACAATAATATATGCCAAATAGTGTTGTGTGCCAAGTTTCGTTCATAACAAACCATGTTTGACCTACTTTACGCGCGAAATTGACAAAAACGCTTAAAAACCCTTAAAATCGCAACTTAACTTCTAATTTCTAGCATATGACTATTATTTTCAATTCTAACCATTTCAACACAATAATATATGCAAAATAGTGCTGTGTGCCAAGTTTCGTGTATAACAAACCATGTTTGACCTACTTTACGCGCGAAATTGACACAACAGTAAACTAGTGACCAGACTACATTGCACGACACGTTGAGACCAAACCTATGCATCCAGGACCTAGGCTAAAGTGGAAATGGAATCTTGGTACTTGGATCTAGCTATCAAGGTCCTAAAACCATTCTAACAATCCCCGTGGACTCCTAGAAGCTGAGCTGAAGAAGGGCTGCTCGACAGTTTGCTAGATCAGAATTTTGTTTAAGTGTTTGTGGTTGTTTTGTGTTCTTTTCATGATCATTTGCAGTTTTTGACTGTGTCATTAATCAAATCTTACGCACAACATTAATCCTTGCATAGCCAAGGCCTTAATCAGCTCCGGTTTCGCATCAAAACCAAGTTTGCGTACTTTACGCGCGAAATTAAAAAAAACGCTTAAAAACCCATAAAATCGCAACTTAACTTCTAATTTCTAGCATATGGCTATTATTTTCAATTCTAACCATTTAAACACAATAATATATGCCAAATAGTGTTGTGTGGCAAGTTTCGTGCAAAACAAACAAAGTTTGAGCTACTTTACGCGCGTAATTGACAAAAACGCTTAAAAACCCTTAAAATCGCAACTTAACTTCTAATTTCTAGCATATGGCTATTATTTTCAATTCTAACCATTTCAACACAATAATATATTCCAAATAGTGTTGTGTTCCTAGTTTAGTGCATAACAAATCAAGTTTGACCTAAATTACGCGCGAAATTGACAAAAACGCTTAAAAACCCTTAAAATCGCAACTTAACTTCTAATTTCTAGCATATGACTATTATTATCAATTCTAACCATTTCAATACAATAATATATGCCAAATAGTGCTGTGTGCCAAGTTTCGTGCATAACAAACCTTGTTTGTCCTACTTTACGCGCGAAATTGACACAACAGCAAACTAGTGACCAGACCACATTGCACGACACGTTGAGACCAAACCTATGCATCCAGGACCTAGGCTAAAGTGGAAATAGAATCTTGGTACTTGGATCTAGCTATCAAGGTCCTAAAACCATTCTAAAATCCCCGTGGACTCCTAGAAGCTAAGCTGAAGGAGGGCTGCTCGAAAGATTGCTAGATCAGAATTTTGTTTAAGTGTTTGTGGTTGTTTCGTGTTCTTTTCATGATCATTTGTAGTTTTTGACTGTGTCATTAATCAAAGCATACGCACAACATTAATCCTTGCATAGCCAAGGCCTTAATCAGCCCCGGTTTCATATCAAAACCAAGTTTGAGTACTATACGCGCGAAATTGACAAAAACGCTTAAAAACCCATAAAATCGCAACTTAACTTCTAATTTCTAGCATATGGCTATTATTTTCAATTCTAACCATTTCAACACAATAATATATGCCAAATAGTGTTGTGTGCCAAGTTTCGTGCATAACAAACCATGTTTGACCTACGTTACGCGCGAAATTGACAAAAGCGCTTAAAAACCCTTAAAATCGCAACTTAACTTTTAATTTCTAGCATGACTATTATTTTCAATTGTAACCGTTTCAACACAATAATATATGCCAAATAGTGTTGTGTGCCAAGTTTCGTTCATAACAAACCATGTTTGACCTACTTTACGCGCGAAATTGACAAAAACGCTTAAAAACCCTTAAAATCGCAACTTAACTTCTAATTTCTAGCATATGACTATTATTTTCAATTCTAACCATTTCAACACAATAATATATGCAAAATAGTGCTGTGTGCCAAGTTTCGTGTATAACAAACCATGTTTGACCTACTTTACGCGCGAAATTGACACAACAGTAAACTAGTGACCAGACTACATTGCACGACACGTTGAGACCAAACCTATGCATCCAGGACCTAGGTTAAAGTGGAAATGGAATCTTGGTACTTGGATCTAGCTATCAAGGTCCTAAAACCATTCTAACAATCCCCGTGGACTCCTAGAAGCTGAGCTGAAGAAGGGCTGCTCGACAGTTTGCTAGATCAGAATTTTGTTTCAGTGTTTGTTGTTGTTTTGTGTTCTTTTCATGATTATTTGTAGTTTTTGACTGTGTCATTAATCAAATCTTATGCACAACATTAATCCTTGCATAGCCAAGGCCTTAATCAGCTCCGGTTTCGCATCAAAACCAAGTTTGTGTACTTTACGCGCGAAATTAAAAAAAAAACGCTTAAAAACCCATAAAATCGCAACTTAACTTCTAATTTCTAGCATATGGCTATTATTTTCAATTCTAACCATTTAAACACAATAATATATGCCAAATAGTGTTGTGTGGCAAGTTTCGTGCAAAACAAACAAAGTTTGAGCTACTTTACGCGCGTAATTGACAAAAACGCTTAAAAACCCTTAAAATCGCAACATAACTTCTAATTTCTAGCATATGGCTATTATATTCAATTCTAACCATTTCAACACAATAATATATTCCAAATAGTGTTGTGTTCCAAGTTTCGTGCATAACAAATCAAGTTTGACCTAAATTACGCGCGAAATTAACAAAAACGCTTAAAAACCCTTAAAATCGCAACTTAACTTCTAATTTCTAGCATATGACTATTATTATCAATTCTAACCATTTCAATACAATAATATATGCCAAATAGTGCTGTGTGCCAAGTTTCGTGCATAACAAACCTTGTTTGTCCTACTTTACGCGCGAAATTGACACAACAGCAAACTAGTGACCAGACCACATTGCACGACACGTTGAGACCAAACCTATGCATCCAGGACCTAGGCTAAAGTGGAAATAGAATCTTGGTACTTGGATCTAGCTATCAAGGTCCTAAAACCATTCTAAAATCCCCGTGGACTCCTAGAAGCTAAGCTGAAGGAGGGCTGCTCGAAAGATTGCTAGATCAGAATTTTGTTTAAGTGTTTGTGGTTGTTTCGTGTTTTTTTCATGATCATTTGTAGTTTTTGACTGTGTCATTAATCAAAGCATACGCACAACATTAATCCTTGCATAGCCAAGGCCTTAATCAGCCCCGGTTTCATATCAAAACCAAGTTTGAGTACTATACGCGCGAAATTGACAAAAACGCTTAAAAACCCATAAAATCGCAACTTAACTTCTAATTTCTAGCATATGGCTATTATTTTCAATTCTAACCATTTCAACACAATAATATATGCCAAATAGTGTTGTGTGCCAAGTTACGTGCATAACAAACCATGTTTGACCTACGTTACGCGCGAAATTGACAAAAGCGCTTAAAAACCCTTAAAATCGCAACTTAACTTTTAATTTCTAGCATGACTATTATTTTCAATTGTAACCATTTCAACACAATAATATATGCCAAATAGTGTTGTGTGCCAAGTTTCGTTCATAACAAACCATGTTTGACCTACTTTACGCGCGAAATTGACAAAAACGCTTAAAAACCCTTAAAATCGCAACTTAACTTCTAATTTCTAGCATATGACTATTATTTTCAATTCTAACCATTTCAACACAATAATATATGCAAAATAGTGCTGTGTGCCAAGTTTCGTGTATAACAAACCATGTTTGACCTACTTTACGCGCGAAATTGACACAACAGTAAACTAGTGACCAGACTACATTGCACGACACGTTGAGACCAAACCTATGCATCCAGGACCTAGGCTAAAGTGGAAATGGAATCTTGGTACTTGGATCTAGCTATCAAGGTCCTAAAACCATTCTAACAATCCCCGTGGACTCCTAGAAGCTGAGCTGAAGAAGGGCTGCTCGACAGTTTGCTAGATCAGAATTTTGTTTAAGTGTTTGTGGTTGTTTTGTGTTCTTTTCATGATCATTTGCAGTTTTTGACTGTGTCATTAATCAAATCTTACGCACAACATTAATCCTTGCATAGCCAAGGCCTTAATCAGCTCCGGTTTCGCATCAAAACCAAGTTTGCGTACTTTACGCGCGAAATTAAAAAAAACGCTTAAAAACCCATAAAATCGCAACTTAACTTCTAATTTCTAGCATATGGCTATTATTTTCAATTCTAACCATTTAAACACAATAATATATGCCAAATAGTGTTGTGTGGCAAGTTTCGTGCAAAACAAACAAAGTTTGAGCTACTTTACGCGCGTAATTGACAAAAACGCTTAAAAACCCTTAAAATCGCAACTTAACTTCTAATTTCTAGCATATGGCTATTATTTTCAATTCTAACCATTTCAACACAATAATATATTCCAAATAGTGTTGTGTTCCTAGTTTAGTGCATAACAAATCAAGTTTGACCTAAATTACGCGCGAAATTGACAAAAACGCTTAAAAACCCTTAAAATCGCAACTTAACTTCTAATTTCTAGCATATGACTATTATTATCAATTCTAACCATTTCAATACAATAATATATGCCAAATAGTGCTGTGTGCCAAGTTTCGTGCATAACAAACCTTGTTTGTCCTACTTTACGCGCGAAATTGACACAACAGCAAACTAGTGACCAGACCACATTGCACGACACGTTGAGACCAAACCTATGCATCCAGGACCTAGGCTAAAGTGGAAATAGAATCTTGGTACTTGGATCTAGCTATCAAGGTCCTAAAACCATTCTAAAATCCCCGTGGACTCCTAGAAGCTAAGCTGAAGGAGGGCTGCTCGAAAGATTGCTAGATCAGAATTTTGTTTAAGTGTTTGTGGTTGTTTCGTGTTCTTTTCATGATCATTTGTAGTTTTTGACTGTGTCATTAATCAAAGCATACGCACAACATTAATCCTTGCATAGCCAAGGCCTTAATCAGCCCCGGTTTCATATCAAAACCAAGTTTGAGTACTATACGCGCGAAATTGACAAAAACGCTTAAAAACCCATAAAATCGCAACTTAACTTCTAATTTCTAGCATATGGCTATTATTTTCAATTCTAACCATTTCAACACAATAATATATGCCAAATAGTGTTGTGTGCCAAGTTTCGTGCATAACAAACCATGTTTGACCTACGTTACGCGCGAAATTGACAAAAGCGCTTAAAAACCCTTAAAATCGCAACTTAACTTTTAATTTCTAGCATGACTATTATTTTCAATTGTAACCGTTTCAACACAATAATATATGCCAAATAGTGTTGTGTGCCAAGTTTCGTTCATAACAAACCATGTTTGACCTACTTTACGCGCGAAATTGACAAAAACGCTTAAAAACCCTTAAAATCGCAACTTAACTTCTAATTTCTAGCATATGACTATTATTTTCAATTCTAACCATTTCAACACAATAATATATGCAAAATAGTGCTGTGTGCCAAGTTTCGTGTATAACAAACCATGTTTGACCTACTTTACGCGCGAAATTGACACAACAGTAAACTAGTGACCAGACTACATTGCACGACACGTTGAGACCAAACCTATGCATCCAGGACCTAGGTTAAAGTGGAAATGGAATCTTGGTACTTGGATCTAGCTATCAAGGTCCTAAAACCATTCTAACAATCCCCGTGGACTCCTAGAAGCTGAGCTGAAGAAGGGCTGCTCGACAGTTTGCTAGATCAGAATTTTGTTTCAGTGTTTGTTGTTGTTTTGTGTTCTTTTCATGATTATTTGTAGTTTTTGACTGTGTCATTAATCAAATCTTATGCACAACATTAATCCTTGCATAGCCAAGGCCTTAATCAGCTCCGGTTTCGCATCAAAACCAAGTTTGTGTACTTTACGCGCGAAATTAAAAAAAAACGCTTAAAAACCCATAAAATCGCAACTTAACTTCTAATTTCTAGCATATGGCTATTATTTTCAATTCTAACCATTTAAACACAATAATATATGCCAAATAGTGTTGTGTGGCAAGTTTCGTGCAAAACAAACAAAGTTTGAGCTACTTTACGCGCGTAATTGACAAAAACGCTTAAAAACCCTTAAAATCGCAACATAACTTCTAATTTCTAGCATATGGCTATTATATTCAATTCTAACCATTTCAACACAATAATATATTCCAAATAGTGTTGTGTTCCAAGTTTCGTGCATAACAAATCAAGTTTGACCTAAATTACGCGCGAAATTAACAAAAACGCTTAAAAACCCTTAAAATCGCAACTTAACTTCTAATTTCTAGCATATGACTATTATTATCAATTCTAACCATTTCAATACAATAATATATGCCAAATAGTGCTGTGTGCCAAGTTTCGTGCATAACAAACCTTGTTTGTCCTACTTTACGCGCGAAATTGACACAACAGCAAACTAGTGACCAGACCACATTGCACGACACGTTGAGACCAAACCTATGCATCCAGGACCTAGGCTAAAGTGGAAATAGAATCTTGGTACTTGGATCTAGCTATCAAGGTCCTAAAACCATTCTAAAATCCCCGTGGACTCCTAGAAGCTAAGCTGAAGGAGGACTGCTCGAAAGATTGCTAGATCAGAATTTTGTTTAAGTGTTTGTGGTTGTTTCGTGTTTTTTTCATGATCATTTGTAGTTTTTGACTGTGTCATTAATCAAAGCATACGCACAACATTAATCCTTGCATAGCCAAGGCCTTAATCAGCCCCGGTTTCATATCAAAACCAAGTTTGAGTACTATACGCGCGAAATTGACAAAAACGCTTAAAAACCCATAAAATCGCAACTTAACTTCTAATTTCTAGCATATGGCTATTATTTTCAATTCTAACCATTTCAACACAATAATATATGCCAAATAGTGTTGTGTGCCAAGTTTCGTGCATAACAAACCAGGTTTGACCTACGTTACGCGCGAAATTGACAAAAGCGCTTAAAAACCCTTAAAATCGCAACTTAACTTTTAATTTCTAGCATGACTATTATTTTCAATTGTAACCGTTTCAACACAATAATATATGCCAAATAGTGTTGTGTGCCAAGTTTCGTTCATAACAAACCATGTTTGACCTACTTTACGCGCGAAATTGACAAAAACGCTTAAAAACCCTTAAAATCGCAACTTAACTTCTAATTTCTAGCATATGACTATTATTTTCAATTCTAACCATTTCAACACAATAATATATGCAAAATAGTGCTGTGTGCCAAGTTTCGCGTATAACAAACCATGTTTGACCTACTTTACGCGCGAAATTGACACAACAGTAAACTAGTGACCAGACTACATTGCACGACACGTTGAGACCAAACCTATGCATCCAGGACCTAGGCTAAAGTGGAAATGGAATCTTGGTACTTGGATCTAGCTATCAAGGTCCTAAAACCATTCTAACAATCCCCGTGGACTCCTAGAAGCTGAGCTGAAGAAGGGCTGCTCGACAGTTTGCTAGATCAGAATTTTGTTTAAGTGTTTGTGGTTGTTTTGTGTTCTTTTCATGATCATTTGCAGTTTTTGACTGTGTCATTAATCAAATCTTACGCACAACATTAATCCTTGCATAGCCAAGGCCTTAATCAGCTCCGGTTTCGCATCAAAACCAAGTTTGTGTACTTTACGCGCGAAATTAAAAAAAACGCTGAAAAACCCAAAAAATCGCAACTTAACTTCTAATTTCTAGCATATGGCTATTATTTTCAATTCTAACCATTTAAACACAATAATATATGCCAAATAGTGTTGTGTGGCAAGTTTCGTGCAAAACAAACAAAGTTTGAGCTACTTTACGCGCGTAATTGACAAAAACGCTTAAAAACCCTTAAAATCGCAACTTAACTTCTAATTTCTAGCATATGGCTATTATTTTCAATTCTAACCATTTCAACACAATAATATATTCCAAATAGTGTTGTGTTCCTAGTTTAGTGCATAACAAATCAAGTTTGACCTAAATTACGCGCGAAATTGACAAAAACGCTTAAAAACCCTTAAAATCGCAACTTAACTTCTAATTTCTAGCATATGACTATTATTATCAATTCTAACCATTTCAATACAATAATATATGCCAAATAGTGCTGTGTGCCAAGTTTCGTGCATAACAAACCTTGTTTGTCCTACTTTACGCGCGAAATTGACACAACAGCAAACTAGTGACCAGACCACATTGCACGACACGTTGAGACCAAACCTATGCATCCAGGACCTAGGCTAAAGTGGAAATAGAATCTTGGTACTTGGATCTAGCTATCAAGGTCCTAAAACCATTCTAAAATCCCCGTGGACTCCTAGAAGCTAAGCTGAAGGAGGGCTGCTCGAAAGATTGCTAGATCAGAATTTTGTTTAAGTGTTTGTGGTTGTTTCGTGTTCTTTTCATGATCATTTGTAGTTTTTGACTGTGTCATTAATCAAAGCATACGCACAACATTAATCCTTGCATAGCCAAGGCCTTAATCAGCCCCGGTTTCATATCAAAACCAAGTTTGAGTACTATACGCGCGAAATTGACAAAAACTCTTAAAAACCCATAAAATCGCAACTTAACTTCTAATTTCTAGCATATGGCTATTATTTTCAATTCTAACCATTTCAACACAATAATATATGCCAAATAGTGTTGTGTGCCAAGTTTCGTGCATAACAAACCATGTTTGACCTACGTTACGCGCGAAATTGACAAAAGCGCTTAAAAACCCTTAAAATCGCAACTTAACTTTTAATTTCTAGCATGACTATTATTTTCAATTGTAACCGTTTCAACACAATAATATATGCCAAATAGTGTTGTGTGCCAAGTTTCGTTCATAACAAACCATGTTTGACCTACTTTACGCGCGAAATTGACAAAAACGCTTAAAAACCCTTAAAATCGCAACTTAACTTCTAATTTCTAGCATATGACTATTATTTTCAATTCTAACCATTTCAACACAATAATATATGCAAAATAGTGCTGTGTGCCAAGTTTCGTGTATAACAAACCATGTTTGACCTACTTTACGCGCGAAATTGACACAACAGTAAACTAGTGACCAGACTACATTGCACGACACGTTGAGACCAAACCTATGCATCCAGGACCTAGGTTAAAGTGGAAATGGAATCTTGGTACTTGGATCTAGCTATCAAGGTCCTAAAACCATTCTAACAATCCCCGTGGACTCCTAGAAGCTGAGCTGAAGAAGGGCTGCTCGACAGTTTGCTAGATCAGAATTTTGTTTAAGTGTTTGTGGTTGTTTCTTGTTGTTTTCATGATCATTTGTAGTTTTTGACTGTGTCATTAATCAAAGCTTATACACAACATTAATCCTTGCATAGCCAAGGCCTTAATCAGCTCCGGTTTCGCATCAAAACCAAGTTTGAGTACTTTACGCGCGAAATTAAAAAAAACGCTTAAAAACCCATAAAATCGCAACTTAACTTCTAATTTCAAGCATATGGCTATTATTTTCAATTCTAACCATTTCAACACAATAATATATGCCAAATAGTGTTGTGTGCCTAGTTTCGTGCAAAACAAACAAAGTTTGAGCTACTTTACGTGCGTAATTGACAAAAACGCTTAAAAACCCTTAAAATCGCAACTTAACTTCTATTTTCTAGCATATGACTAGTATTATCAATTATAACCTTTTCAACACAATAATATATGCCAAATAGTTTTGTGTGCCATGTTTCGTGCATAACAAATCATGTTTGACCTACTAACGCGCGAAATTGACACAGCAGCAAACTAGTGAGCAGACCACCTTGCACGACACGTGGAGACCAAACCTATGCATCCATGACCTAGGCTAAAGTGGAAATAAGATCTTGGTACTTGGATCTAGCTATCAAGGTCCTAAAACCATTCTAACAATCCCCGTGGACTCCTAGAAGCTGAGCTGAAAGAGGGCTGCTCGAAAGTTCGCTAGATCAGAATTTTGTTTAAGTGTTTGTGGTTGTTTCTTGTTGTTTTCATGATCATTTGTAGTTTTTGACTGTGTCATTAATCAAAGCTTACGCACAACATTAATCCTTGCACAGCCAAGGCCTTAATCAGCCCCGGTTTCGCATCAAAACCAAGTTTGAGTACTTTACGCGCGAAATTAAAAAAAACGCTTAAAAACCCATAAAATCGCAACTTAACTTCTAATTTCAAGCATATGGCTATTATTTTCAATTCTAACCATTTCAACACAATAATATATGCCAAATAGTGTTGTGTGCCTAGTTTCGTGCAAAACAAACAAAGTTTGAGCTACTTTACGTGCGTAATTGACAAAAACGCTTAAAAACCCTTAAAATCGCAACTTAACTTCTATTTTCTAGCATATGACTAGTATTATCAATGATAACCTTTTCAACACAATAATATATGCCAAATAGTTTTGTGTGCCATGTTTCGTGCATAACAAATCATGTTTGACCTACTAACGCGCGAAATTGACACAGCAGCAAACTAGTGAGCAGACCACCTTGCACGACACGTGGAGACCAAACCTATGCATCCATGACCTAGGCTAAAGTGGAAATAAGATCTTGGTACTTGCATCTAGCTATCAAGGTCCTAAAACCATTCTAACAATCCCCGTGGACTCCTAGAAGCTGAGCTGAAGGAGGGCTGCTCGAAAGTTTGCTAGATCAGAATTTTGTTTAAGTGTTTGTGGTTGTTTCGTGTTCCTTTCATAATCATTTGTAGTTTTTGACTATGTCATTAATCAAAGCTTACGCACAACATTAATCCTTGCACAGCCAAGGCCTTAATCAGCCCCGGTTTCGCATCAAAACCAAGTTTGAGTACTTTACGCGCGAAATTAAAAAAAACGCTTAAAAACCCATAAAATCGCAACTTAACTTCTAATTTCAAGCATATGGCTATTATTTTCAATTCTAACCATTTCAACACAATAATATATGCCAAATAGTGTTGTGTGCCTAGTTTCGTGCAAAACAAACAAAGTTTGAGCTACTTTACGTGCGTAATTGACAAAAACGCTTAAAAACCCTTAAAATCGCAACTTAACTTCTATTTTCTAGCATATGACTAGTATTATCAATTATAACCTTTTCAACACAATAATATATGCCAAATAGTTTTGTGTGCCATGTTTCGTGCATAACAAATCATGTTTGACCTACTAACGCGCGAAATTGACACAGCAGCAAACTAGTGAGCAGACCACCTTGCACGACACGTGGAGACCAAACCTATGCATCCATGACCTAGGCTAAAGTGGAAATAAGATCTTGGTACTTGGATCTAGCTATCAAGGTCCTAAAACCATTCTAACAATCCCCGTGGACTCCTAGAAGCTGAGCTGAAGGAGGGCTGCTCGAAAGTTTGCTAGATCAGAATTTTGTTTAAGTGTTTGTGGTTGTTTCGTGTTCCTTTCATAATCATTTGTAGTTTTTGACTATGTCATTAATCAAAGCTTACGCACAACATTAATCCTTGCACAGCCAAGGCCTTAATCAGCCCCGGTTTCGCATCAAAACCAAGTTTGAGTACTTTACGCGCGAAATTGAAAAAAACGCTTAAAAACCCATAAAATCGCAACTTAACTTCTGATTTCTAGCATATGGCTATTATTTTCAATTCCAACCATTTCAACACAATAATATATGCCAAATAGTGTTGTGTGCCAAGTTTCGTGCAAAACAAACAAAGTTTGAGCTACTTTACGCGCGTAATTGACAAAAACGCTTAAAAACCCTTAAAATCGCAACTTAACTTCTAATTTCTAGCATATGAATATTATTTTCAATTCTAACCATTTCAACACAATAATATATTCCAAATAGTGTTGTGTGCCAAGTTTCGTGCATAACAAACCATGTTTGACCTACTTTACGCGCGAAATTGACACAGCAGCAAACTAATGAGCACACCACCTTGCACGACACGTGGAGACCAAACCTATGCATCCATGACCTAGGCTAAAGAGGAAATGGAATCTTGGTACTTGGATCTAGCTATCAAGGTCCTAAAACCATTCTAACAATCCTCGTGGACTCCTAGAAGCTGAGCTGAAGGAGGGCTGCTCGAAAGTTTGCTAGATCAGAATTTTGTTTAAGTGTTTGTGGTTGTTTCGTGTTCCTTTCATAATCATTTGTAGTTTTTGACTATGTCATTAATCAAAGCTTACGCACAACATTAATCCTTGCACAGCCAAGGCCTTAATCAGCCCCGGTTTCGCATCAAAACCAAGTTTGAGTACTTTACGCGCGAAATTAAAAAAAACGCTTAAAAACCCATAAAATCGCAACTTAACTTCTAATTTCAAGCATATGGCTATTATTTTCAATTCTAACCATTTCAACACAATAATATATGCCAAATAGTGTTGTGTGCCTAGTTTCGTGCAAAACAAACAAAGTTTGAGCTACTTTACGTGCGTAATTGACAAAAACGCTTAAAAACCCTTAAAATCGCAACTTAACTTCTATTTTCTAGCATATGACTAGTATTATCAATTATAACCTTTTCAACACAATAATATATGCCAAATAGTTTTGTGTGCCATGTTTCGTGCATAACAAATCATGTTTGACCTACTAACGCGCGAAATTGACACAGCAGCAAACTAGTGAGCAGACCACCTTGCACGACACGTGGAGACCAAACCTATGCATCCATGACCTAGGCTAAAGTGGAAATAAGATCTTGGTACTTGGATCTAGCTATCAAGGTCCTAAAACCATTCTAACAATCCCCGTGGACTCCTAGAAGCTGAGCTGAAGGAGGGCTGCTCGAAAGTTTGCTAGATCAGAATTTTGTTTAAGTGTTTGTGGTTGTTTCGTGTTCCTTTCATAATCATTTGTAGTTTTTGACTATGTCATTAATCAAAGCTTACGCACAACATTAATCCTTGCACAGCCAAGGCCTTAATCAGCCCCGGTTTCGCATCAAAACCAAGTTTGAGTACTTTACGCGCGAAATTGAAAAAAACGCTTAAAAACCCATAAAATCGCAACTTAACTTCTGATTTCTAGCATATGGCTATTATTTTCAATTCCAACCATTTCAACACAATAATATATGCCAAATAGTGTTGTGTGCCAAGTTTCGTGCAAAACAAACAAAGTTTGAGCTACTTTACGCGCGTAATTGACAAAAACGCTTAAAAACCCTTAAAATCGCAACTTAACTTCTAATTTCTAGCATATGAATATTATTTTCAATTCTAACCATTTCAACACAATAATATATTCCAAATAGTGTTGTGTGCCAAGTTTCGTGCATAACAAACCATGTTTGACCTACTTTACGCGCGAAATTGACACAGCAGCAAACTAGTGAGCACACCACCTTGCACGACACGTGGAGACCAAACCTATGCATCCATGACCTAGGCTAAAGAGGAAATGGAATCTTGGTACTTGGATCTAGCTATCAAGGTCCTAAAACCATTCTAACAATCCTCGTGGACTCCTAGAAGCTGAGCTGAAGGAGGGCTGCTCGAAAGTATGCTAGATCAGAATTTTATTTAAGTGTTTGTGGTTGTTTCGTGTTCTTTTCATGATCATTTGTAGTTTTTGACTGTGTCATTAATCAAAGCCTACGCACAACATTAATCCTTGCATAGCAAAGGCCTTAATCAGCCCCGGTTTCGCATCAAAACCAAGTTTGAGTACTTTACGCACGAAATTGACAAAAACACTTAAAAACCCATGAAATCGCAACTTAACTTCTAATTTCTAGCATATGGCTATTATTTTCAATTCTAACCATTTCAACACAATAATATATTCCAAATAGTGTTGTGTTGCAAGTTTCGTGCATAACAAACCAAGTTTGACCTAAATTACGCGCGAAATTGACAAAAACGCTTAAAAACCCTTAAAATCGCAACTTAACTTCTAATTTCTAGCATATGACTATTATTATCAATTCTAACAATTTCCATACAATAATATATGCCAAATAGTGCTGTGTGCCAAGTTTCGTGCATAACAAACCTTGTTATTCCTACTTTACGCGCGAAATTGACACAACAGCAAACTAGTGACCAGACCACATTGCACGACACGTTGAGACCAAACCTATGCATCCAGGACCTAGGCTAAAGTGGAAATAGAATCTTGGTACTTGGATCTAGCTATCAAGGTCCTAAAACCATTCTAACAATCCCCGTGGACTCCTAGAAGCTGAGCTGAAGGAGGGCTGCTCGAAAGTTTGCTAGATAAGAATTTTGTTTAAGTGTTTGTGGTTGTTTCGTGTTCTTTTCATGATCATTTGTAGTTTTTGACTGTGTCATTAATCAAAGCATACGCACAACATTAATCCTTGCATAGCCAAGGCCTTAATCAGCCCCGGTTTCATATCAAAACCAAGTTTGAGTACTATACGCGCGAAATTGACAAAAACGCTTAAAAACCCATAAAATCGCAACTGAACTTCTAATTTCTAGCATATGGCTATTATTTTCAATTGTAACCATTTCAACACAATAATATATGCCAAATAGTGTTGTGTGCCAAGTTTCGTGCATAACAAACCATGTTTGACCTACTTTACGCGCGAAATTGACAAAAACGCTTAAAAACCCTTAAAATCGCAACTTAACTTCTAATTTCTAGCATATGACTATTATTTTCAATTCTAACCATTTCAAAACAATAATATATGCAAAATAGTGCTGTGTGCCATGTTTCGTGCATAACATACTATGTTTGACCTACTTTACGCGCGAAATTGACACAACAGTAAACTAGTGACCAGACTACATTGCACGACACGTTGAGACCAAACCTATGCATCCAGGACCTAGGCTAAAGTGGAAATGGAATCTTGGTACTTGGATCTAGCTATCAAGGTCCTAAAACCATTCTAACAAACCCCGTGAACTCTTAGAAGCTGAGCTGAAGGAGGGGTGCTCGATAGTTTGCTAGATCAGAATTTTGTTTAAGTGTTTGTGGTTGTTTTGTGTTCTTTTCATGATCATTTGTAGTTTTTGACTGTGTCATTAATCAAATCTTACGCACAACATTAATCCTTGCATAGCCAAGGCCTTAATCAGCTCCGGTTTCGCATCAAAACCAAGTTTGTGTACTTTACGCACGAAATTAAAAAAAACGCTTAAAAACCCATAAAATCGCAACTTAATTTCTAATTTCTAGCATATGGCTATTATTTTCAATTCTAACCATTTAAACACAATAATATATGCCAAATAGTGTTGTGTGGCAAGTTTCGTGCAAAACAAACAAAGTTTGAGCTACTTTACGCGCGTAATTGACAAAAACGCTTAAAAACCCTTAAAATCGCAACTTAACTTCTAATTTCTAGCATATGACTATTATTATCAATTCTAACCATTTCAACACAATAATATATGCCAAATAGTGCTGTGTGCCAAGTTTCGTGCATAACAAACCATGTTTGACCTACTTACGCGCGAAATTGACACAGCAGCAAACTAGTGAGCAGACCACCTTGCACGACACGTGGAGACCAAACCTATGCATCCATGACCTAGGCTAAAGTGGAAATGGAATCTTGGTACTTGGATCTAGCTATCAAGGTCCTAAAACCATTCTATGAATCCCCGTGGACTCCTAGAAGCTGAGCTGAAGGAGGGCTGCTCGAAAGTTTGCTAGATCAGAATTTTGTTTAAGTATTTGTGGTTGTTTCGTGTTCTTTTCATGATCATTTGTAGTTTTTGACTGTGTCATTAATCAAAGCATACGCACAACATTAATCCTTGCATAATCAAGGCCTTAATAAGCCCCGGTTTCGCATCAAAACCAAGTTTGAGTACTTTACGCGCGAAATTGACAAAAACACTTAAAAACCCATAAAATCGCAACTTAAATTCTAATTTCTAGCATATGGCTATTATTTTCAATTCTAACCATTTCAACACAATAATATATTCCAAATAGTGTTGTGTGCAAAGTTTCGTGCATAACAAACCATGTTTGACCTACTTTACGCGCGAAATTGACAAAAACGCTTAAAAACCCTTAAAATCGCAACTTAACTTCTAATTTCTAGCATATGACTATTATTATCAATTATAACCATTTGAATACAATAATATATGCCAAATAGTGCTGTGTGCCAAGTTTCGTGCATAACAAACCATGTTTGTCCTACTTTACGCATGAAATTGACACAACAACAAACTAGTGACCAGACCACATTGCACAACACGTAGAGACCAAACCTATGCATCCCTGACCTAGGCTAAAGTGGAAATGGAATCTTGGTACTTGGATCTAGCTATCAAGGTCCTAAAACCATTCTAACAATCCCCATGGACTCCTAGAAGCTGAGCTGAAGGAGGGCTGCTCAAAAGTTTGCTAGATCAGAATTTTGTTTAAGTGTTTGTGGTTGTTTCGTGTTCTTTTCATGATCATTTGTTGTTTTTCAATGTGTCATTAGTCAAAGCATACGCACAACATTAATCCTTGCATAAACAAGGCCTTAATCAGCCTCGGTTTCGCATAAAAACCAAGTTTGAGTACTATACGCGCGAAATTGACAAAAACGCTTAAAAACCCATAAAATCGCAACTTAACTTCTACTTTCTAGCATATGGCTATTATTTTCAATTCTAACCATTTCAACACAATAATATATGCCAAATAGTTTTGTGTGCCAAGTTTCGTGCATAACATAAAAAGTTTGACCTACTTTACGCGCGAAATTGAAAAAAAAACGCTTAAAAAACCCTTAAAATCGCAACTTAACTTCTAATTTCTAGCATAGGACTATTATTATCAATTCTAACCATTTCAACACAATAATATATGCCAAATAGTGCTGTGTGCGATGTTTCGTGCATAACAAACTATGTTTGACCTACTTTACGCGCGAAATTGACACAACAACAAACTAGTGACCAGACCACATTGCACGACACGTTGAGACCAAACCTATGCATCCAGGACCTAGGCTGAAGTGGAAATGGAATCTTGGTACTTGGATCTAGCTATCAAGGTCCTAAAACCATTCTAACAATCCCCGTGAACTCTTAGAAGCTGAGCTGAAGGAGGGGTGCTCGACAGTTTGCTAGATCAGAATTTTGTTTAAGTGTTTGTGGTTGTTTCGTGTTCTTTTCATGATCATTTGTAGTTTTTGACTGTGTCATTAATCAAAGCTTACACACAACATTAATCCTTGCATAACCAAGGCCTTAATCAGCTCCGGTTTCGCTTCAAAACCAAGTTTGAGTAATTTACGCGCGAAATTGAAAAAAACGCTTAAAAACTCATAAAATCGCAACTTAACTTCTAATTTCTAGCATATGGCTATTATTTTCAATTCTAACCATTTCAACACAATAATATATGCCAAATAGTTTTGTGTGCCAAGTTTCGTGCATAACAAACAATACTTTACGCGCGAAATTGAAAAAAAACGCTTAAAAACCCTTAAAATCGCAACTTAACTTCTAATTTCTAGCATAGGACTATTATTATCAATTCTAACCATTTCAACACAATAATATATGCCAAATAGTGCTGTGTGCCATGTTTCGTGCATAACAAACTATGTTTGACCTACTTTACGCGCGAAATTGACACAACAACAAACTAGTGACCAGACCACATTGCACGACACGTTGAGACCAAACCTATGCATCCAGGACCTAGGCTGAAGTGGAAATGGAATCTTGGTACTTGGATCTAGCTATCAAGGTCCTAAAACCATTCTAACAATCCCCGTGAACTCTTAGAAGCTGAGCTGAAGGAGGGGTGCTCGACAGTTTGCTAGATCAGAATTTTGTTTAAGTGTTTGTGGTTGTTTCGTGTTCTTTTCATGATCATTTGTAGTTTTTGACTGTGTCATTAATCAAAGCTTACACACAACATTAATCCTTGCATAACCAAGGCCTTAATCAGCTCCGGTTTCGCTTCAAAACCAAGTTTGAGTAATTTACGCGCGAAATTGAAAAAAACGCTTAAAAACTCATAAAATCGCAACTTAACTTCTAATTTCTAGCATATGGCTATTATTTTCAATTCTAACCATTTCAACACAATAATATATGCCAAATAGTTTTGTGTGCCAAGTTTCGTGCATAACAAACAATACTTTACGCGCGAAATTGAAAAAAAAACGCTTAAAAACCCTTAAAATCGCAACTTAACTTCTAATTTCTAGCATATGACTATTATTATCAATTCTAACCATTTCAACACAATAATATATGCCAAATAGTGCTGTGTGCCATGTTTCGTGCATAACAAACCATGTTTGACCTACTTTACGCGCGAAATTGACACAACAGTAAACTAGTGACCAGACCACATTGCACGACACGTTGAGACCAAACCTATGCATCCAGGACCTAGGCTAAAGAGGAAATGGAATCTTGGTACTTGGATCTAGCTATCAAGGTCCTAAAACCATTCTAACAATCCCCGTGGACTCCTAGAAGCTGAGCTGAAGGAGGGGTGCTCGACAGTTTGCTAGATCAGAATTTTGTTTAAGTGTTTGTGGTTGTTTCGTGTTGTTTTCATGATCATTTGTAGTTTTTGACTGTGTCATTAATCAAAGCTTATGCACAACATTAATCCTTGCATAGCCAAGGCCTTAATCAGCTCCGGTTTCGCATCAAAACCAAGTTTGAGTACTTTACGCGCGAAATTAAAAAAAACGCTTAAAAACCCATAAAATCGCAACTTAACTTCTAATTTCAAGCATATGGCTATTATTTTCAATTCTAACCATTTCAACACAATAATATATGCCAAATAATGTTGTGTGCCCAGTTTCGTGCAAAACAAACAAAGTTTGAGATACTTTGCGCGCGTAATTGACAAAAAACGCTTAAAAACCCTTAAAATCGCAACTTAACTTCTATTTTCTAGCATATGACTATTATTATCAATTATAACCATTTCAACACAATAATATATGCCAAATAGTGTTGTGTGCCAAGTTTCGTGCATAACAAATCATGTTTGACCTACTAACGCGCGAAATTGACACAGCAGCAAACTAGTGAGCAGACCACCTTGCACGACACATGGAGACCAAACCTATGCATCCATGACCTAGGCGAAAGTGGAAATAAAATCTTGGTACTTGGATCTAGCTATCAAGGTCCTAAAACCATTCTAAAATCCCCGTGGACTCCTAGAAGCTAAGCTGAAGGAGGGCTGCTCGAAAGATTGCTAGATCAGAATTTTGTTTAAGTGTTTGTGGTTGTTTCGTGTTCTTTTCATGATCATTTGTAGTTTTTGACTGTGTCATTAATCAAATCTTAGGCACAACATTAATCGTTGCATAGCCAAGGCCTTAATCAGCCCCGGTTTCATATCAAAACCAAGTTTCGTTCATAACAAACCATGTTTGACCTACTTTACGCGCGAAATTGACAAAAACGCTTAAAAACCCTTAAAATCGCAACTTAACTTCTAATTTATAGCATATGACTATTATTTTCAATTCTAACCATTTCAACACAATAATATATGCAAAATAGTGCTGTGTGCCAAGTTTCGTGTATAACAAACCATGTTTGACCTACTTTACGCGCGAAATTGACACAACAGTAAACTAGTGACCAGACTACATTGCACGACACGTTGAGACCAAACCTATGCATCCAGGACCTAGGCTAAAGTGGAAATGGAATCTTGGTACTTGGATCTAGCTATCAAGGTCCTAAAACCATTCTAACAATCCCCGTGGACTCCTAGAAGCTGAGCTGAAGAAGGGCTGCTCGACAGTTTGCTAGATCAGAATTTTGTTTAAGTGTTTGTGGTTGTTTTGTGTTCTTTTCATGATCATTTGTAGTTTTTGACTGTGTCATTAATCAAATCTTACGCACAACATTAATCCTTGCATAGCCAAGGCCTTAATCAGCTCCGGTTTCGCATCAAAACCAAGTTTGTGTACTTTACGCGCGAAATTAAAAAAAACGCTTAAAAACCCATAAAATCGCAACTTAACTTCTAATTTCTAGCATATGGCTATTATTTTCAATTCTAACCATTTAAACACAATAATATATGCCAAATAGTGTTGTGTGGCAAGTTTCGTGCAAAACAAACAAAGTTTGAGCTACTTTACGCGCGTAATTGACAAAAACGCTTAAAAACCCTTAAAATCGCAACTTAACTTCTAATTTCTAGCATATGGCTATTATTTTCAATTCTAACCATTTCAACACAATAATATATTCCAAATAGTGTTGTGTTCCTAGTTTAGTGCATAACAAATCAAGTTTGACCTAAATTACGCGCGAAATTGACAAAAACGCTTAAAAACCCTTAAAATCGCAACTTAACTTCTAATTTCTAGCATATGACTATTATTATCAATTCTAACCATTTCAATACAATAATATATGCCAAATAGTGCTGTGTGCCATGTTTCGTGCATAACAAACCTTGTTTGTCCTACTTTACGCGCGAAATTGACACAACAGCAAACTAGTGACCAGACCACATTGCACGACACGTTGAGACCAAAGCTATGCATCCAGGACCTAGGCTAAAGTGGAAATGGAATCTTGGTACTTGGATCTAGCTATCAAGGTCCTAAAACCATTCTAAAATCCCCGTGGACTCCTAGAAGCTAAGCTGAAGGAGGGCTGCTCGAAAGATTGCTAGATCAGAATTTTGTTTAAGTGTTTGTGGTTGTTTCGTGTTCTTTTCATGATCATTTGTAGTTTTTGACTGTGTCATTAATCAAAGCACACACACAACATTAATCCTTGCATAGCCAAGGCCTTAATCAGCCCCGGTTTCATATCAAAACCAAGTTTGAGTACTATACGCGCGAAATTGACAAAAACGCTTAAAAACCCATAAAATCGAAACTTAACTTCTAATTTCTAGCATATGGCTATTATTTTCAATTCTAACCATTTCAACACAATAATATATGCCAAATAGTGTTGTGTGCCAAGTTTCGTGCATAACAAACCATGTTTGACCTACGTTACGCGCGAAATTGACAAAAGCGCTTAAAAACCCTTAAAATCGCAACTTAACTTTTAATTTCTAGCATGACTATTATTTTCAATTGTAACCATTTCAACACAATAATATATGCCAAATAGTGTTGTGTGCCAAGTTTCGTGCATAACAAACCATGTTTGACCTACTTTACGCGCGAAATTGACAAAAACGCTTAAAAACCCTTAAAATCGGAACTTAACTTCTAATTTCTAGCATATGACTATTATTTTCAATTCTAACCATTTCAACACAATAATATATGCAAAATAGTGCTGTGTGCCAAGTTTCGTGTATAACAAACCATGTTTGACCTACTTTACGCGCGAAATTGACACAACAGTAAACTAGTGACCAGACTACATTGCACGACACGTTGAGACCAAACCTATGCATCCAGGACCTAGGCTAAAGTGGAAATGGAATATTGGTACTTGGATCTAGCTATCAAGGTCCTAAAACCATTCTAACAATCCCCGTGGACTCCTAGAAGCTGAGCTGAAGAAAGGCTGCTCGACAGTTTGCTAGATCAGAATTTTGTTTAAGTGTTTGTTGTTGTTTTGTGTTCTTTTCATGATCATTTGTAGTTTTTGACTGTGTCATTAATCAAATCTCATGCACAACATTAATCCTTGCATAGCCAAGGCCTTAATCAGCTCTGGTTTCGCATCAAAACCAAGTTTATGTACTTTACGCGCGAAATTAAAAAAAACGCTTAAAAACCCATAAAATCGCAACTTAACTTCTAATTTCTAGCATATGGCGATTAGTTTCAATTCTGACCATTTCAACACAATAATATATTCCAAATAGTGTTGTGTTCCAAGTTTCGTGCATAACAAATCAAGTTTGACCTAAATTACGCGCGAAATTGACAAAAACGCTTAAAAACCCTTAAAATCGCAACTTAACTTCTAATTTCTAGCATATGACTATTATTATCAATTCTAACCATTTCAATACAATAATATATGCCAAATAGTGCTGTGTGCCAAGTTTCGTGCATAACAAACCTTGTTTGTCCTACTTTACGCGCGAAATTGACACAACAGCAAACTAGTGACCAGACCACATTGCACGACACGTTGAGACCAAACCTATGCATCCAGGACCTAGGCTAAAGTGTAAATAGAATCTTGGTACTTGGATCTAGCTATCAAGGTCCTAAAACCATTCTAAAATCCCCGTGGACTCCTAGAAGCTAAGCTGAAGGAGGGCTGCTCGAAAGATTGCTAGATCAGAATTTTGTTTAAGTGTTTGTGGTTGTTTCGTGTTCTTTTCATGATCATTTGTAGTTTTTGACTGTGTCATTAATCAAAGCATACGCACAACATTAATCCTTGCATAGCCAAGGCCTTAATCAGCCCCGGTTTCATATCAAAACCAAGTTTGAGTACTATACGCGCGAAATTGACAAAAACGCTTAAAAACCCATAAAATCGCAACTTAACTTCTAATTTCTAGCATATGGCTATTATTTTCAATTCTAACCATTTCAACACAATAATATATGCCAAATAGTGTTGTGTGCCAAGTTTCGTGCATAACAAACCATGTTTGACCTGCGTTACGTGCGAAATTGACAAAAGCGCTTAAAACCCTTAAAATCGCAACTTAACTTTTAATTTCTAGCATGAATATTATTTTCAATTGTAACCATTTCAACACAATAATATATGCCAAATAGTGTTGTGTGCCAAGTTTCGTTCATAACAAACCATGTTTGACCTACTTTACGCGCGAAATTGACAAAAACGCTTAAAAACCCTTAAAATCGCAACTTAACTTCTAATTTCTAGCATATGACTATTATTTCAATTCTAACCATTTCAACACAATAATATATGCAAAATAGTGCTGTGTGCCAAGTTTCGTGTATAACAAACCATGTTTGACCTACTTTACGCGCGAAATTGACACAACAGTAAACTAGTGACCAGACTACATTGCACGACACGTTGAGACCAAACCTATGCATCCAGGACCTAGGCTAAAGTGGAAATGGAATCTTGGTACTTGGATCTAGCTATCAAGGTCCTAAAACCATTCTAACAATCCCCGTGGACTCCTAGAAGCTGAGCTGAAGAAGGGCTGCTCGACAGTTTGCTAGATCAGAATTTTGTTTAAGTGTTTGTGGTTGTTTTGTGTTCTTTTCATGATCATTTGTAGTTTTTGACTGTGTCATTAATCAAATCTTACGCACAACATTAATCCTTGCATAGCCAAGGCCTTAATCAGCTCCGGTTTCGCATCAAAACCAAGTTTGTGTACTTTACGCGCGAAATTAAAAAAAACGCTTAAAAACCCATAAAATCGCAACTTAACTTCTAATTTCTAGCATATGGCTATTATTTTCAATTCTAACCATTTAAACACAATAATATATGCCAAATAGTGTTGTGTGGCAAGTTTCGTGCAAAACAAACAAAGTTTGAGCTACTTTACGCGCGTAATTGACAAAAACGCTTAAAAACCCTTAAAATCGCAACTTAACTTCTAATTTCTAGCATATGGCTATTATTTTCAATTCTAACCATTTCAACACAATAATATATTCCAAATAGTGTTGTGTTCCTAGTTTAGTGCATAACAAATCAAGTTTGACCTAAATTACGCGCGAAATTGACAAAAACGCTTAAAAACCCTTAAAATCGCAACTTAACTTCTAATTTCTAGCATATGACTATTATTATCAATTCTAACCATTTCAATACAATAATATATGCCAAATAGTGCTGTGTGCCAAGTTTCGTGCATAACAAACCTTGTTTGTCCTACTTTACGCGCGAAATTGACACAACAGCAAACTAGTGACCAGACCACATTGCACGACACGTTGAGACCAAACCTATGCATCCAGGACCTAGGCTAAAGTGGAAATAGAATCTTGGTACTTGGATCTAGCTATCAAGGTCCTAAAACCATTCTAAAATCCCCGTGGACTCCTAGAAGCTAAGCTGAAGGAGGGCTGCTCGAAAGATTGCTAGATCAGAATTTTGTTTAAGTGTTTGTGGTTGTTTCGTGTTCTTTTCATGATCATTTGTAGTTTTTGACTGTGTCATTAATCAAAGCATACGCACAACATTAATCCTTGCATAGCCAAGGCCTTAATCAGCCCCGGTTTCATATCAAAACCAAGTTTGAGTACTATACGCGCGAAATTGACAAAAACGCTTAAAAACCCATAAAATCGCAACTTAACTTCTAATTTCTAGCATATGGCTATTATTTTCAATTCTAACCATTTCAACACAATAATATATGCCAAATAGTGTTGTGTGCCAAGTTTCGTGCATAACAAACCATGTTTGACCTACGTTACGCGCGAAATTGACAAAAGCGCTTAAAAACCCTTAAAATCGCAACTTAACTTTTAATTTCTAGCATGACTATTATTTTCAATTGTAACCATTTCAACACAATAATATATGCCAAATAGTGTTGTGTGCCAAGTTTCGTGCATAACAAACCATGTTTGACCTACTTTACGCGCGAAATTGACAAAAACGCTTAAAAACCCTTAAAATCGGAAGTTAACTTCTAATTTCTAGCATATGACTATTATTTTCAATTCTAACCATTTCAACACAATAATATATGCAAAATAGTGCTGTGTGCCAAGTTTCGTGTATAACAAACCATGTTTGACCTACTTTACGCGCGAAATTGACACAACAGTAAACTAGTGACCAGACTACATTGCGAGACACGTTGAGACCAAACCTATGCATCCAGGACCTAGGCTAAAGTGGAAATGGAATATTGGTACTTGGATCTAGCTATCAAGGTCCTAAAACCATTCGAACAATCCCCGTGGACTCCTAGAAGCTGAGCTGAAGAAGGGCTGCTCGACAGTTTGCTAGATCAGAATTTTGTTTAAGTGTTTGTTGTTGTTTTGTGTTCTTTTCATGATCATTTGTAGTTTTTGACTGTGTCATTAATCAAATCTTACGCACAACATTAATCCTTGCATAGCCAAGGCCTTAATCAGCTCCGGTTTCGCATCAAAACCAAGTTTGTGTACTTTACGCGCGAAATTAAAAAAAAACGCTTAAAAACCCATAATATCGCAACTTAACTTCTAATTTCTAGCATATGGCTATTATTTTCAATTCTAACCATTTAAACACAATAATATATGCCAAATAGTGTTGTGTGGCAAGTTTCGTGCAAAACAAACAAAGTTTGAGCTACTTTACGCGCGTAATTGACAAAAACGCTTAAAAACCCTTAAAATCGCAACTTAACTTCTAATTTCTAGCATATGGCTATTATTTTCAATTCTAACCATTTCAACACAATAATATATTCCAAATAGTGTTGTGTTCCAAGTTTCGTGCATAACAAATCAAGTTTGACCTAAATTACGCGCGAAATTGACAAAAACGCTTAAAAAACCCTTAAAATCGCAACTTAACTTCTAATTTCTAGCATATGACTATTATTATCAATTCTAACCATTTCAATACAATAATATATGCCCAAATAGTGCTGTGTGCCAAGTTTCGTGCATAACAAACCTTGTTTGTCCTACTTTACGCGCGAAATTGACACAACAGCAAACTAGTGACCAGACCACATTGCACGACACGTTGAGACCAAACCTATGCATCCAGGACCTAGGCTAAAGTGGAAATAGAATCTTGGTACTTGGATCTAGCTATCAAGGTCCTAAAACCATTCTAAAATCCCCGTGGACTCCTAGAAGCTAAGCTGAAGGAGGGCTGCTCGAAAGATTGCTAGATCAGAATTTTGTTTAAGTGTTTGTGGTTGTTTCGTGTTCTTTTCATGATCATTTGTAGTTTTTGACTGTGTCATTAATCAAAGCATACGCACAACATTAATCCTTGCATAGCCAAGGCCTTAATCAGCCCCGGTTTCATATCAAAACCAAGTTTGAGTACTATACGCGCGAAATTGACAAAAACGCTTAAAAACCCATAAAATCGCAACTTAACTTCTAATTTCTAGCATATGGCTATTATTTTCAATTCTAACCATTTCAACACAATAATATATGCCAAATAGTGTTGTGTGCCAAGTTTCGTGCATAACAAACCATGTTTGACCTACGTTACGCGCGAAATTGACAAAAGCGCTTAAAAACCCTTAAAATCGCAACTTAACTTTTAATTTCTAGCATGACTATTATTTTCAATTGTAACCATTTCAACACAATAATATATGCCAAATAGTGTTGTGTGCCAAGTTTCGTGCATAACAAACCATGTTTGACCTACTTTACGCGCGAAATTGACAAAAACGCTTAAAAACCCTTAAAATCGGAAGTTAACTTCTAATTTCTAGCATATGACTATTATTTTCAATTCTAACCATTTCAACACAATAATATATGCAAAATAGTGCTGTGTGCCAAGTTTCGTGTATAACAAACCATGTTTGACCTACTTTACGCGCGAAATTGACACAACAGTAAACTAGTGACCAGACTACATTGCGAGACACGTTGAGACCAAACCTATGCATCCAGGACCTAGGCTAAAGTGGAAATGGAATATTGGTACTTGGATCTAGCTATCAAGGTCCTAAAACCATTCGAACAATCCCCGTGGACTCCTAGAAGCTGAGCTGAAGAAGGGCTGCTCGACAGTTTGCTAGATCAGAATTTTGTTTAAGTGTTTGTTGTTGTTTTGTGTTCTTTTCATGATCATTTGTAGTTTTTGACTGTGTCATTAATCAAATCTTACGCACAACATTAATCCTTGCATAGCCAAGGCCTTAATCAGCTCCGGTTTCGCATCAAAACCAAGTTTGTGTACTTTACGCGCGAAATTAAAAAAAAACGCTTAAAAACCCATAATATCGCAACTTAACTTCTAATTTCTAGCATATGGCTATTATTTTCAATTCTAACCATTTAAACACAATAATATATGCCAAATAGTGTTGTGTGGCAAGTTTCGTGCAAAACAAACAAAGTTTGAGCTACTTTACGCGCGTAATTGACAAAAACGCTTAAAAACCCTTAAAATCGCAACTTAACTTCTAATTTCTAGCATATGGCTATTATTTTCAATTCTAACCATTTCAACACAATAATATATTCCAAATAGTGTTGTGTTCCAAGTTTCGTGCATAACAAATCAAGTTTGACCTAAATTACGCGCGAAATTGACAAAAACGCTTAAAAACCCTTAAAATCGCAACTTAACTTCTAATTTCTAGCATATGACTATTATTATCAATTCTAACCATTTCAATACAATAATATATGCCAAATAGTGCTGTGTGCCAAGTTTCGTGCATAACAAACCTTGTTTGTCCTACTTTACGCGCGAAATTGACACAACAGCAAACTAGTGACCAGACCACATTGCACGACACGTTGAGACCAAACCTATGCATCCAGGACCTAGGCTAAAGTGGAAATAGAATCTTGGTACTTGGATCTAGCTATCAAGGTCCTAAAACCATTCTAAAATCCCCGTGGACTCCTAGAAGCTAAGCTGAAGGAGGGCTGCTCGAAAGATTGCTAGATCAGAATTTTGTTTAAGTGTTTGTGGTTGTTTCGTGTTCTTTTCATGATCATTTGTAGTTTTTGACTGTGTCATTAATCAAAGCATACGCACAACATTAATCCTTGCATAGCCAAGGCCTTAATCAGCCCCGGTTTCATATCAAAACCAAGTTTGAGTACTATACGCGCGAAATTGACAAAAACGCTTAAAAACCCATAAAATCGCAACTTAACTTCTAATTTCTAGCATATGGCTATTATTTTCAATTCTAACCATTTCAACACAATAATATATGCCAAATAGTGTTGTGTGCCAAGTTTCGTGCATAACAAACCATGTTTGACCTACGTTACGCGCGAAATTGACAAAAGCGCTTAAAAACCCTTAAAATCGCAACTTAACTTTTAATTTCTAGCATGACTATTATTTTCAATTGTAACCATTTCAACACAATAATATATGCCAAATAGTGTTGTGTGCCAAGTTTCGTTCATAACAAACCATGTTTGACCTACTTTACGCGCGAAATTGACAAAAACGCTTAAAAACCCTTAAAATCGCAACTTAACTTCTAATTTCTAGCATATGACTATTATTTTCAATTCTAACCATTTCAACACAATAATATATGCAAAATAGTGCTGTGTGCCAAGTTTCGCGTATAACAAACCATGTTTGACCTACTTTACGCGCGAAATTGACACAACAGTAAACTAGTGACCAGACTACATTGCACGACACGTTGAGACCAAACCTATGCATCCAGGACCTAGACTAAAGTGGAAATGGAATCTTGGTACTTGGATCTAGCTATCAAGGTCCTAAAATCATTCTAACAATCCCCGTGGACTCCTAGAAGCTGAGCTGAAGAAGGGCTGCTCGACAGTTTGCTAGATCAGAATTTTGTTTAAGTGTTTGTGGTTGTTTTGTGTTCTTTTCATGATCATTTGCAGTTTTTGACTGTGTCATTAATCAAATCTTACGCACAACATTAATCCTTGCATAGCCAAGGCCTTAATCAGCTCCGGTTTCGCATCAAAACCAAGTTTGTGTACTTTACGCGCGAAATTAAAAAAAACGCTTAAAAACCCATAAAATCGCAACTTAACTTCTAATTTCTAGCATATGGCTATTATTTTCAATTCTAACCATTTAAACACAATAATATATGCCAAATAGTGTTGTGTGGCAAGTTTCGTGCAAAACAAACAAAGTTTGAGCTACTTTACGCGCGTAATTGACAAAAACGCTTAAAAACCCTTAAAATCGCAACTTAACTTCTAATTTCTAGCATATGGCTATTATTTTCAATTCTAACCATTTCAACACAATAATATATTCCAAATAGTGTTGTGTTCCTAGTTTAGTGCATAACAAATCAAGTTTGACCTAAATTACGCGCGAAATTGACAAAAACGCTTAAAAACCCTTAAAATCGCAACTTAACTTCTAATTTCTAGTATATGACTATTATTATCAATTCTAACCATTTCAATACAATAATATATGCCAAATAGTGCTGTGTGCCAAGTTTCGTGCATAACAAACCTTGTTTGTCCTACTTTACGCGCGAAATTGACACAACAGCAAACTAGTGACCAGACCACATTGCACGACACGTTGAGACCAAACCTATGCATCCAGGACCTAGGCTAAAGTGGAAATAGAATCTTGGTACTTGGATCTAGCTATCAAGGTCCTAAAACCATTCTAAAATCCCCGTGGACTCCTAGAAGCTAAGCTGAAGGAGGGCTGCTCGAAAGATTGCTAGATCAGAATTTTGTTTAAGTGTTTGTGGTTGTTTCGTGTTCTTTTCATGATCATTTGTAGTTTTTGACTGTGTCATTAATCAAAGCATACGCACAACATTAATCCTTGCATAGCCAAGGCCTTAATCAGCCCCGGTTTCATATCAAAACCAAGTTTGAGTACTATACGCGCGAAATTGACAAAAACGCTTAAAAACCCATAAAATCGCAACTTAACTTCTAATTTCTAGCATATGGCTATTATTTTCAATTCTAACCATTTCAACACAATAATATATGCCAAATAGTGTTGTGTGCCAAGTTTCGTGCATAACAAACCATGTTTGACCTACGTTACGCGCGAAATTGACAAAAACGCTTAAAAACCCTTAAAATCGCAACTTAACTTTTAATTTCTAGCATGACTATTATTTTCAATTGTAACCGTTTCAACACAATAATATATGCCAAATAGTGTTGTGTGCCAAGTTTCGTTCATAACAAACCATGTTTGACCTACTTTACGCGCGAAATTGACAAAAACGCTTAAAAACCCTTAAAATCGCAACTTAACTTCTAATTTCTAGCATATGACTATTATTTTCAATTCTAACCATTTCAACACAATAATATATGCAAAATAGTGCTGTGTGCCAAGTTTCGTGTATAACAAACCATGTTTGACCTACTTTACGCGCGAAATTGACACAACAGTAAACTAGTGACCAGACTACATTGCACGACACGTTGAGACCAAACCTATGCATCCAGGACCTAGGTTAAAGTGGAAATGGAATCTTGGTACTTGGATCTAGCTATCAAGGTCCTAAAACCATTCTAACAATCCCCGTGGACTCCTAGAAGCTGAGCTGAAGAAGGGCTGCTCGACAGTTTGCTAGATCAGAATTTTGTTTAAGTGTTTGTTGTTGTTTTGTGTTCTTTTCATGATCATTTGTAGTTTTTGACTGTGTCATTAATCAAATCTTACGCACAACATTAATCCTTGCATAGCCAAGGCCTTAATCAGCTCCGGTTTCGCATCAAAACCAAGTTTGTGTACTTTACGCGCGAAATTAAAAAAAACGCTTAAAAACCCATAAAATCGCAACTTAACTTCTAATTTCTAGCATATGGCTATTATTTTCAATTCTAACCATTTAAACACAATAATATATGCCAAATAGTGTTGTGTGGCAAGTTTCGTGCAAAACAAACAAAGTTTGAGCTACTTTACGCGCGTAATTGACAAAAACGCTTAAAAACCCTTAAAATCGCAACTTAACTTCTAATTTCTAGCATATGGCTATTATTTTCAATTCTAACCATTTCAACACAATAATATATTCCAAATAGTGTTGTGTTCCTAGTTTAGTGCATAACAAATCAAGTTTGACCTAAATTACGCGCGAAATTGACAAAAACGCTTAAAAACCCTTAAAATCGCAACTTAACTTCTAATTTCTAGTATATGACTATTATTATCAATTCTAACCATTTCAATACAATAATATATGCCAAATAGTGCTGTGTGCCAAGTTTCGTGCATAACAAACCTTGTTTGTCCTACTTTACGCGCGAAATTGACACAACAGCAAACTAGTGACCAGACCACATTGCACGACACGTTGAGACCAAACCTATGCATCCAGGACCTAGGCTAAAGTGGAAATAGAATCTTGGTACTTGGATCTAGCTATCAAGGTCCTAAAACCATTCTAAAATCCCCGTGGACTCCTAGAAGCTAAGCTGAAGGAGGGCTGCTCGAAAGATTGCTAGATCAGAATTTTGTTTAAGTGTTTGTGGTTGTTTCGTGTTCTTTTCATGATCATTTGTAGTTTTTGACTGTGTCATTAATCAAAGCATACGCACAACATTAATCCTTGCATAGCCAAGGCCTTAATCAGCCCCGGTTACATATCAAAACCAAGTTTGAGTACTATACGCGCGAAATTGACAAAAACGCTTAAAAACCCATAAAATCGCAACTTAACTTCTAATTTCTAGCATATGGCTATTATTTTCAATTCTAACCATTTCAACACAATAATATATGCCAAATAGTGTTGTGTGCCAAGTTTCGTGCATAACAAACCATGTTTGACCTACGTTACGCGCGAAATTGACAAAAACGCTTAAAAACCCTTAAAATCGCAACTTAACTTTTAATTTCTAGCATGACTATTATTTTCAATTGTAACCGTTTCAACACAATAATATATGCCAAATAGTGTTGTGTGCCAAGTTTCGTTCATAACAAACCATGTTTGACCTACTTTACGCGCGAAATTGACAAAAACGCTTAAAAACCCTTAAAATCGCAACTTAACTTCTAATTTCTAGCATATGACTATTATTTTCAATTCTAACCATTTCAACACAATAATATATGCAAAATAGTGCTGTGTGCCAAGTTTCGTGTATAACAAACCATGTTTGACCTACTTTACGCGCGAAATTGACACAACAGTAAACTAGTGACCAGACTACATTGCACGACACGTTGAGACCAAACCTATGCATCCAGGACCTAGGTTAAAGTGGAAATGGAATCTTGGTACTTGGATCTAGCTATCAAGGTCCTAAAACCATTCTAACAATCCCCGTGGACTCCTAGAAGCTGAGCTGAAGAAGGGCTGCTCGACAGTTTGCTAGATCAGAATTTTGTTTAAGTGTTTGTTGTTGTTTTGTGTTCTTTTCATGATCATTTGTAGTTTTTGACTGTGTCATTAATCAAATCTTACGCACAACATTAATCCTTGCATAGCCAAGGCCTTAATCAGCTCCGGTTTCGCATCAAAACCAAGTTTGTGTACTTTACGCGCGAAATTAAAAAAAAACGCTTAAAAACCCATAAAATCGCAACTTAACTTCTAATTTCTAGCATATGGCTATTATTTTCAATTCTAACCATTTAAACACAATAATATATGCCAAATAGTGTTGTGTGGCAAGTTTCGTGCAAAACAAACAAAGTTTGAGCTACTTTACGCGCGTAATTGACAAAAACGCTTAAAAACCCTTAAAATCGCAACTTAACTTCTAATTTCTAGCATATGGCTATTATTTTCAATTCTAACCATTTCAACACAATAATATATTCCAAATAGTGTTGTGTTCCAAGTTTCGTGCATAACAAATCAAGTTTGACCTAAATTACGCGCGAAATTGACAAAAACGCTTAAAAACCCTTAAAATCGCAACTTAACTTCTAATTTCTAGCATATGACTATTATTATCAATTCTAACCATTTCAATACAATAATATATGCCAAATAGTGCTGTGTGCCAAGTTTCGTGCATAACAAACCTTGTTTGTCCTACTTTACGCGCGAAATTGACACAACAGCAAACTAGTGACCAGACCACATTGCACGACACGTTGAGACCAAACCTATGCATCCAGGACCTAGGCTAAAGTGGAAATAGAATCTTGGTACTTGGATCTAGCTATCAAGGTCCTAAAACCATTCTAAAATCCCCGTGGACTCCTAGAAGCTAAGCTGAAGGAGGGCTGCTCGAAAGATTGCTAGATCAGAATTTTGTTTAAGTGTTTGTGGTTGTTTCGTGTTCTTTTCATGATCATTTGTAGTTTTTGACTGTGTCATTAATCAAAGCATACGCACAACATTAATCCTTGCATAGCCAAGGCCTTAATCAGCCCCGGTTTCATATCAAAACCAAGTTTGAGTACTATACGCGCGAAATTGACAAAAACGCTTAAAAACCCATAAAATCGCAACTTAACTTCTAATTTCTAGCATATGGCTATTATTTTCAATTCTAACCATTTCAACACAATAATATATGCCAAATAGTGTTGTGTGCCAAGTTTCGTGCATAACAAACCATGTTTGACCTACGTTACGCGCGAAATTGACAAAAGCGCTTAAAAACCCTTAAAATCGCAAATTAACTTTTAATTTCTAGCATGACTATTATTTTCAATTGTAACCGTTTCAACACAATAATATATGCCAAATAGTGTTGTGTGCCAAGTTTCGTTCATAACAAACCATGTTTGACCTACTTTACGCGCGAAATTGACAAAAACGCTTAAAAACCCTTAAAATCGCAACTTAACTTCTAATTTCTAGCATATGACTATTATTTTCAATTCTAACCATTTCAACACAATAATATATGCAAAATAGTGCTGTGTGCCAAGTTTCGCGTATAACAAACCATGTTTGACCTACTTTACGCGCGAAATTGACACAACAGTAAACTAGTGACCAGACTACATTGCACGACACGTTGAGACCAAACCTATGCATCCAGGACCTAGGCTAAAGTGGAAATGGAATCTTGGTACTTGGATCTAGCTATCAAGGTCCTAAAACCATTCTAACAATCCCCGTGGACTCCTAGAAGCTGAGCTGAAGAAGGGCTGCTCGACAGTTTGCTAGATCAGAATTTTGTTTAAGTGTTTGTGGTTGTTTTGTGTACTTTTCATGATCATTTGCAGTTTTTGACTGTGTCATTAATCAAATCTTACGCACAACATTAATCCTTGCATAGCCAAGGCCTTAATCAGCTCCGGTTTCGCATCAAAACCAAGTTTGTGTACTTTACGCGCGAAATTAAAAAAAACGCTTAAAAACCCATAAAATCGCAACTTAACTTCTAATTTCTAGCATATGGCTATTATTTTCAATTCTAACCATTTAAACACAATAATATATGCCAAATAGTGTTGTGTGGCAAGTTTCGTGCAAAACAAACAAAGTTTGAGCTACTTTACGCGCGTAATTGACAAAAACGCTTAAAAACCCTTAAAATCGCAACTTAACTTCTAATTTCTAGCATATGGCTATTATTTTCAATTCTAACCATTTCAACACAATAATATATTCCAAATAGTGTTGTGTTCCTAGTTTAGTGCATAACAAATCAAGTTTGACCTAAATTACGCGCGAAATTGACAAAAACGCTTAAAAACCCTTAAAATCGCAACTTAACTTCTAATTTCTAGCATATGACTATTATTATCAATTCTAACCATTTCAATACAATAATATATGCCAAATAGTGTTGTGTGCCAAGTTTCGTGCATAACAAACCTTGTTTGTCCTACTTTACGCGCGAAATTGACACAACAGCAAACTAGTGACCAGACCACATTGCACGACACGTTGAGACCAAACCTATGCATCCAGGACCTAGGCTAAAGTGGAAATAGAATCTTGGTACTTGGATCTAGCTATCAAGGTCCTAAAACCATTCTAAAATCCCCGTGGACTCCTAGAAGCTAAGCTGAAGGAGGGCTGCTAGAAAGATTGCTAGATCAGAATTTTGTTTAAGTGTTTGTGGTTGTTTCGTGTTCTTTTCATGATCATTTGTAGTTTTTGACTGTGTCATTAATCAAAGCATACGCACAACATTAATCCTTGCATAGCCAAGGCCTTAATCAGCCCCGGTTTCATATCAAAACCAAGTTTGAGTACTATACGCGCGAAATTGACAAAAACGCTTAAAAACCCATAAAATCGCAACTTAACTTCTAATTTCTAGCATATGGCTATTATTTTCAATTCTAACCATTTCAACACAATAATATATTCCAAATAGTGTTGTGTGTCAAGTTTCGTGCATAACAAACCATGTTTGACCTACGTTGCGCGCGAAATTGACAAAAGCGCTTAAAAACCCTTAAAATCGCAACTTAACTTTTAATTTCTAGCATGACTATTATTTTCAATTGTAACCGTTTCAACACAATAATATATGCCAAATAGTGTTGTGTGCCAAGTTTCGTTCATAACAAACCATGTTTGACCTACTTTACGCGCGAAATTGACAAAAACGCTTACAAACCCTTAAAATCGCAACTTAACTTCTAATTTCTAGCATATGACTATTATTTTCAATTCTAACCATTTCAACACAATAATATATGCAAAATAGTGCTGTGTGCCAAGTTTCGTGTATAACAAACCATGTTTGACCTACTTTACGCGCGAAATTGACACAACAGTAAACTAGTGACCAGACTACATTGCACGACACGTTGAGACCAAACCTATGCATCCAGGACCTAGGTTAAAGTGGAAATGGAATCTTGGTACTTGGATCTAGCTATCAAGGTCCTAAAACCATTCTAACAATCCCCGTGGACTCCTAGAAGCTGAGCTGAAGAAGGGCTGCTCGACAGTTTGCTAGATCAGAATTTTGTTTAAGTGTTTGTTGTTGTTTTGTGTTCTTTTCATGATCATTTGTAGTTTTTGACTGTGTCATTAATCAAATCTTACGCACAACATTAATCCTTGCATAGCCAAGGCCTTAATCAGCTCCGGTTTCGCATCAAAACCAAGTTTGTGTACTTTACGCGCGAAATTAAAAAAAAACGCTTAAAAACCCATAAAATCGCAACTTAACTTCTAATTTCTAGCATATGGCTATTATTTTCAATTCTAACCATTTAAACACAATAATATATGCCAAATAGTGTTGTGTGGCAAGTTTCGTGCAAAACAAACAAAGTTTGAGCTACTTTACGCGCGTAATTGACAAAAACGCTTAAAAACCCTTAAAATCGCAACTTAACTTCTAATTTCTAGCATATGGCTATTATTTTCAATTCTAACCATTTCAACACAATAATATATTCCAAATAGTGTTGTGTTCCAAGTTTCGTGCATAACAAATCAAGTTTGACCTAAATTACGCGCGAAATTGACAAAAACGCTTAAAAACCCTTAAAATCGCAACTTAACTTCTAATTTCTAGCATATGACTATTATTATCAATTCTAACCATTTCAATACAATAATATATGCCAAATAGTGCTGTGTGCCAAGTTTCGTGCATAACAAACCTTGTTTGTCCTACTTTACGCGCGAAATTGACACAACAGCAAACTAGTGACCAGACCACATTGCACGACACGTTGAGACCAAACCTATGCATCCAGGACCTAGGCTAAAGTGGAAATAGAATCTTGGTACTTGGATCTAGCTATCAAGGTCCTAAAACCATTCTAAAATCCCCGTGGACTCCTAGAAGCTAAGCTGAAGGAGGGCTGCTCGAAAGATTGCTAGATCAGAATTTTGTTTAAGTGTTTGTGGTTGTTTCGTGTTCTTTTCATGATCATTTGTAGTTTTTGACTGTGTCATTAATCAAAGCATACGCACAACATTAATCCTTGCATAGCCAAGGCCTTAATCAGCCCCGGTTTCATATCAAAACCAAGTTTGAGTACTATACGCGCGAAATTGACAAAAACGCTTAAAAACCCATAAAATCGCAACTTAACTTCTAATTTCTAGCATATGGCTATTATTTTCAATTCTAACCATTTCAACACAATAATATATGCCAAATAGTGTTGTGTGCCAAGTTTCGTGCATAACAAACCATGTTTGACCTACGTTACGCGCGAAATTGACAAAAGCGCTTAAAAACCCTTAAAATCGCAACTTAACTTTTAATTTCTAGCATGACTATTATTTTCAATTGTAACCATTTCAACACAATAATATATGCCAAATAGTGTTGTGTGCCAAGTTTCGTGCATAACAAACCATGTTTGACCAACTTTACGCGCGAAATTGACAAAAACGCTTAAAAACCCTTAAAATCGGAACTTAACTTCTAATTTCTAGCATATGACTATTATTTTCAATTCTAACCATTTCAACACAATAATATATGCAAAATAGTGCTGTGTGCCAAGTTTCGTGTATAACAAACCATGTTTGACCTACTTTACGCGCGAAATTGACACAACAGTAAACTAGTGACCAGACTACATTGCACGACACGTTGAGACCAAACCTATGCATCCAGGACCTAGGCTAAAGTGGAAATGGAATATTGGTACTTGGATCTAGCTATCAAGGTCCTAAAACCATTCTAACAATCCCCGTGGACTCCTAGAAGCTGAGCTGAAGAAGGGCTGCTCGACAGTTTGCTAGATCAGAATTTTGTTTAAGTGTTTGTTGTTGTTTTGTGTTCTTTTCATGATCATTTGTAGTTTTTGACTGTGTCATTAATCAAATGATACGCACAACATTAATCCTTGCATAGCCAAGGCCTTAATCAGCTCCGGTTTCGCATCAAAACCAAGTTTGTGTACTTTACGCGCGAAATTAAAAAAAAACGCTTAAAAACCCATAAAATCGCAACTTAACTTCTAATTTCTAGCATATGGCTATTATTTTCAATTCTAACCATTTAAACACAATAATATATGCCAAATAGTGTTGTGTGGCAAGTTTCGTGCAAAACAAACAAAGTTTGAGCTACTTTACGCGCGTAATTGACAAAAACGCTTAAAAACCCTTAAAATCGCAACTTAACTTCTAATTTCTAGCATATGGCTATTATTTTCAATTCTAACCATTTCAACACAATAATATATTCCAAATAGTGTTGTGTTCCAAGTTTCGTGCATAACAAATCAAGTTTGACCTAAATTACGCGCGAAATTGACAAAAACGCTTAAAAACCCTTAAAATCGCAACTTAACTTCTAATTTCTAGCATATGACTATTATTATCAATTCTAACCATTTCAATACAATAATATATGCCAAATAGTGCTGTGTGCCAAGTTTCGTGCATAACAAACCTTGTTTGTCCTACTTTACGCGCGAAATTGACACAACAGCAAACTAGTGACCAGACCACATTGCACGACACGTTGAGACCAAACCTATGCATCCAGGACCTAGGCTAAAGTGGAAATAGAATCTTGGTACTTGGATCTAGCTATCAAGGTCCTAAAACCATTCTAAAATCCCCGTGGACTCCTAGAAGCTAAGCTGAAGGAGGGCTGCTCGAAAGATTGCTAGATCAGAATTTTGTTTAAGTGTTTGTGGTTGTTTCGTGTTCTTTTCATGATCATTTGTAGTTTTTGACTGTGTCATTAATCAAAGCATACGCACAACATTAATCCTTGCATAGCCAAGGCCTTAATCAGCCCCGGTTTCATATCAAAACCAAGTTTGAGTACTATACGCGCGAAATTGACAAAAACGCTTAAAAACCCATAAAATCGCAACTTAACTTCTAATTTCTAGCATATGGCTATTATTTTCAATTCTAACCATTTCAACACAATAATATATGCCAAATAGTGTTGTGTGCCAAGTTTCGTGCATAACAAACCATGTTTGACCTACGTTACGCGCGAAATTGACAAAAGCGCTTAAAAACCCTTAAAATCGCAACTTAACTTTTAATTTCTAGCATGACTATTATTTTCAATTGTAACCATTTCAACACAATAATATATGCCAAATAGTGTTGTGTGCCAAGTTTCGTGCATAACAAACCATGTTTGACCAACTTTACGCGCGAAATTGACAAAAACGCTTAAAAACCCTTAAAATCGGAACTTAACTTCTAATTTCTAGCATATGACTATTATTTTCAATTCTAACCATTTCAACACAATAATATATGCAAAATAGTGCTGTGTGCCAAGTTTCGTGTATAACAAACCATGTTTGACCTACTTTACGCGCGAAATTGACACAACAGTAAACTAGTGACCAGACTACATTGCACGACACGTTGAGACCAAACCTATGCATCCAGGACCTAGGCTAAAGTGGAAATGGAATATTGGTACTTGGATCTAGCTATCAAGGTCCTAAAACCATTCTAACAATCCCCGTGGACTCCTAGAAGCTGAGCTGAAGAAGGGCTGCTCGACAGTTTGCTAGATCAGAATTTTGTTTAAGTGTTTGTTGTTGTTTTGTGTTCTTTTCATGATCATTTGTAGTTTTTGACTGTGTCATTAATCAAATGATACGCACAACATTAATCCTTGCATAGCCAAGGCCTTAATCAGCTCCGGTTTCGCATCAAAACCAAGTTTGTGTACTTTACGCGCGAAATTAAAAAAAAACGCTTAAAAACCCATAAAATCGCAACTTAACTTCTAATTTCTAGCATATGGCTATTATTTTCAATTCTAACCATTTAAACACAATAATATATGCCAAATAGTGTTGTGTGGCAAGTTTCGTGCAAAACAAACAAAGTTTGAGCTACTTTACGCGCGTAATTGACAAAAACGCTTAAAAACCCTTAAAATCGCAACTTAACTTCTAATTTCTAGCATATGGCTATTATTTTCAATTCTAACCATTTCAACACAATAATATATTCCAAATAGTGTTGTGTTCCAAGTTTCGTGCATAACAAATCAAGTTTGACCTAAATTACGCGCGAAATTGACAAAAACGCTTAAAAACCCTTAAAATCGCAACTTAACTTCTAATTTCTAGCATATGACTATTATTATCAATTCTAACCATTTCAATACAATAATATATGCCAAATAGTGCTGTGTGCCAAGTTTCGTGCATAACAAACCTTGTTTGTCCTACTTTACGCGCGAAATTGACACAACAGCAAACTAGTGACCAGACCACATTGCATGACACGTTGAGACCAAACCTATGCATCCAGGACCTAGGCTAAAGTGGAAATAGAATCTTGGTACTTGGATCTAGCTATCAAGGTCCTAAAACCATTCTAAAATCCCCGTGGACTCCTAGAAGCTAAGCTGAAGGAGGGCTGCTCGAAAGATTGCTAGATCAGAATTTTGTTTAAGTGTTTGTGGTTGTTTCGTGTTCTTTTCATGATCATTTGTAGTTTTTGACTGTGTCATTAATCAAAGCATACGCACAACATTAATCCTTGCATAGCCAAGGCCTTAATCAGCCCCGGTTTCATATCAAAACCAAGTTTGAGTACTATACGCGCGAAATTGACAAAAACGCTTAAAAACCCATAAAATCGAAACTTAACTTCTAATTTCTAGCATATGGCTATTATTTTCAATTCTAACCATTTCAACACAATAATATATGCCAAATAGTGTTGTGTGCCAAGTTTCGTGCATAACAAACCATGTTTGACCTACGTTACGCGCGAAATTGACAAAAGCGCTTAAAAACCCTTAAAATCGCAACTTAACTTTTAATTTCTAGCATGACTATTATTTTCAATTGTAACCATTTCAACACAATAATATACGCCAAATAGTGTTGTGTGCCAAGTTTCGTGCATAACAAACCATGTTTGACCTACTTTACGCGCGAAATTGACAAAAACGCTTAAAAACCCTTAAAATCGGAACTTAACTTCTAATTTCTAGCATATGACTATTATTTTCAATTCTAACCATTTCAACACAATAATATATGCAAAATAGTGCTGTGTGCCAAGTTTCGTGTATAACAAACCATGTTTGACCTACTTTACGCGCGAAATTGACACAACAGTAAACTAGTGACCAGACTACATTGCACGACACGTTGAGACCAAACCTATGCATCCAGGACCTAGGCTGAAGTGGAAATGGAATATTGGTACTTGGATCTAGCTATCAAGGTCCTAAAACCATTCTAACAATCCCCGTGGACTCCTAGAAGCTGAGCTGAAGAAGGGCTGCTCGACAGTTTGCTAGATCAGAATTTTGTTTAAGTGTTTGTTGTTGTTTTGTGTTCTTTTCATGATCATTTGTAGTTTTTGACTGTGTCATTAATCAAATCATACGCACAACATTAATCCTTGCATAGCCAAGGCCTTAATCAGCTCCGGTTTCGCATCAAAACCAAGTTTGTGTACTTTACGCGCGAAATTAAAAAAAAACGCTTAAAAACCCATAAAATCGCAACTTAACTTCTAATTTCTAGCATATGGCTATTATTTTCAATTCTAACCATTTAAACACAATAATATATGCCAAATAGTGTTGTGTGGCAAGTTTCGTGCAAAACAAACAAAGTTTGAGCTACTTTACGCGCGTAATTGACAAAAACGCTTAAAAACCCTTAAAATCGCAACTTAACTTCTAATTTCTAGCATATGGCTATTATTTTCAATTCTAACTATTTCAACACAATAATATATTCCAAATAGTGTTGTGTTCCAAGTTTCGTGCATAACAAATCAAGTTTGACCTAAATTACGCGCGAAATTGACAAAAACGCTTAAAAACCCTTAAAATCGCAACTTAACTTCTAATTTCTAGCATATGACTATTATTATCAATTCTAACCATTTCAATACAATAATATATGCCAAATAGTGCTGTGTGCCAAGTTTCGTGCATAACAAACCTTGTTTGTCCTACTTTACGCGCGAAATTGACACAACAGCAAACTAGTGACCAGACCACATTGCACGACACGTTGAGACCAAACCTATGCATCCAGGACCTAGGCTAAAGTGGAAATAGAATCTTGGTACTTGGATCTAGCTATCAAGGTCCTAAAACCATTCTAAAATCCCCGTGGACTCCTAGAAGCTAAGCTGAAGGAGGGCTGCTCGAAAGATTGCTAGATCAGAATTTTGTTTAAGTGTTTGTGGTTGTTTCGTGTTCTTTTCATGATCATTTGTAGTTTTTGACTGTGTCATTAATCAAAGCATACGCACAACATTAATCCTTGCATAGCCAAGGCCTTAATCAGCCCCGGTTTCATATCAAAACCAAGTTTGAGTACTATACGCGCGAAATTGACAAAAACGCTTAAAAACCCATAAAATCGAAACTTAACTTCTAATTTCTAGCATATGGCTATTATTTTCAATTCTAACCATTTCAACACAATAATATATGCAAAATAGTGTTGTGTGCCAAGTTTCGTGCATAACAAACCATGTTTGACCTACGTTACGCGCGAAATTGACAAAAGCGCTTAAAAACCCTTAAAATCGCAACTTAACTTTTAATTTCTAGCATGACTATTATTTTCAATTGTAACCATCTCAACACAATAATATATGCCAAATAGTGTTGTGTGCCAAGTTTCGTGTATAACAAACCATGTTTGACCTACTTTACGCGCGAAATTGACAAAAACGCTTAAAAACCCTTAAAATCGGAACTTAACTTCTAATTTCTAGCATATGACTATTATTTTCAATTCTAACCATTTCAACACAATATAATATGCAAAATAGTGCTGTGTGCCAAGTTTCGTGTATAACAAACCATGTTTGACCTACTTTACGCGCGAAATTGACACAACAGTAAACTAGTGACCAGACTACATTGCACGACACGTTGAGACCAAACCTATGCATCCAGGACCTAGGCTAAAGTGGAAATGGAATATTGGTACTTGGATCTAGATATCAAGGTCCTAAAACCATTCTAACAATCCCCGTGGACTCCTAGAAGCTGAGCTGAAGAAGGGCTGCTCGACAGTTTGCTAGATCAGATTTTTGTTTAAGTGTTTGTGGTTGTTTTGTGTTCTTTTCATGATCATTTGTAGTTTTTGACTGTGTCATTAATCAAATCTTACGCACAACATTAATCCTTGCATAGCCAAGGCCTTAATCAGCTTCGGTTTCGCATCAAAACCAAGTTTGTGTACTTTACGCGCGAAATTAAAAAAAACGCTTAAAAACCCATAAAATCGCAACTTAACTTCTAATTTCTAGCATATGGCTATTATTTTCAATTCTAACCATTTAAACACAATAATATATGCCAAATAGTGTTGTGTGGCAAGTTTCGTGCAAAACAAACAAAGTTTGAGCTACTTTACGCGCGTAATTGACAAAAACGCTTAAAAACCCTTAAAATCGCAACTTAACTTCTAATTTCTAGCATATGACTATTATTATCAATTATAACCATTTCAACACAATAATATATGCCAAATAGTGTTGTGTGCCAAGTTTCGTGCATAACAAACCATGTTTGACCTACTTACGCGCGAAATTGACACAGCAGCAAACTAGTGAGCAGACCACCTTGCACGACACGTGGAGACCAAACCTATGCATCCATGACCTAGGCTAAAGTGGAAATGGAATCTTGGTACTTGGATCTAGCTATCAAGGTCCTAAAACCATTCTATCAATCCCCGTGGACTCCTAGAAGCTGAGCTGAATGAGGGCTGCTCGAAAGTTTGCTAGATCAGAATTTTGTTTAAGTGTTTGTGGTTGTTTCGTGTTCTTTTCATGATCATTTGTAGTTTTTGACTGTGTCATTAATCAAAGCATACGCACAACATTAATCCTTGCATAGCCAAGGCCTTAATCAGCCCCGGTTTCATATCAAAACCAAGTTTGAGTACTATACGCGCGAAATTGACAAAAACGCTTAAAAACCCATAAAATCGAAACTTAACTTCTAATTTCTAGCATATGGCTATTATTTTCAATTCTAACCATTTCAACACAATAATATATGCAAAATAGTGTTGTGTGCCAAGTTTCGTGCATAACAAACCATGTTTGACCTACGTTACGCGCGAAATTGACACAAGCGCTTAAAAACCCTTAAAATCGCAACTTAACTTTTAATTTCTAGCATGACTATTATTTTCAATTGTAACCATTTCAACACAATAATATATGCCAAATAGTGTTGTGTGCCAAGTTTCGTGTATAACAAACCATGTTTGACCTACTTTACGCGCGAAATTGACAAAAACGCTTAAAAACCCTTAAAATCGGAACTTAACTTCTAATTTCTAGCATATGACTATTATTTTCAATTCTAACCATTTCAACACAATATAATATGCAAAATAGTGCTGTGTGCCAAGTTTCGTGTATAACAAACCATGTTTGACCTACTTTACGCGCGAAATTGACACAACAGTAAACTAGTGACCAGACTACATTGCACGACACGTTGAGACCAAACCTATGCATCCAGGACCTAGGCTAAAGTGGAAATGGAATATTGGTACTTGGATCTAGATATCAAGGTCCTAAAACCATTCTAACAATCCCCGTGGACTCCTAGAAGCTGAGCTGAAGAAGGGCTGCTCGACAGTTTGCTAGATCAGATTTTTGTTTAAGTGTTTGTGGTTGTTTTGTGTTCTTTTCATGATCATTTGTAGTTTTTGACTGTGTCATTAATCAAATCTTACGCACAACATTAATCCTTGCATAGCCAAGGCCTTAATCAGCTTCGGTTTCGCATCAAAACCAAGTTTGTGTACTTTACGCGCGAAATTAAAAAAAACGCTTAAAAACCCATAAAATCGCAACTTAACTTCTAATTTCTAGCATATGGCTATTATTTTCAATTCTAACCATTTAAACACAATAATATATGCCAAATAGTGTTGTGTGGCAAGTTTCGTGCAAAACAAACAAAGTTTGAGCTACTTTACGCGCGTAATTGACAAAAACGCTTAAAAACCCTTAAAATCGCAACTTAACTTCTAATTTCTAGCATATGACTATTATTATCAATTATAACCATTTCAACACAATAATATATGCCAAATAGTGTTGTGTGCCAAGTTTCGTGCATAACAAACCATGTTTGACCTACTTACGCGCGAAATTGACACAGCAGCAAACTAGTGAGCAGACCACCTTGCACGACACGTGGAGACCAAACCTATGCATCCATGACCTAGGCTAAAGTGGAAATGGAATCTTGGTACTTGGATCTAGCTATCAAGGTCCTAAAACCATTCTATCAATCCCCGTGGACTCCTAGAAGCTGAGCTGAATGAGGGCTGCTCGAAAGTTTGCTAGATCAGAATTTTGTTTAAGTGTTTGTGGTTGTTTCGTGTTCTTTTCATGATCATTTGTAGTTTTTGACTGTGTCATTAATCAAAGCATACGCACAACATTAATCCTTGCATAATCAAGGCCTTAATCAGACCCGGTTTCGCATCAAAACCAAGTTTGAGTACTTTACGCGCGAAATTAACAAAAACACTTAAAAACCCATAAAATCGCAACTTAAATTCTAATTTCTAGCATATGGCTATTATTTTGAATTCTAACCATTTCAACACAATAATATATTCCAAATAGTGTTGTGTGCCAAGTTTCGTGCATAACAAACCATGTTTGACCTACTTTACGCGCGAAATTGACAAAAACGCTTAAAAACCCTTAAAATCGCAACTTAACTTCTAATTTCTAGCATATGACTATTATTATCAATTCTAACCATTTCAATACAATAATATATTCCAAATAGTGCTGTGTGCCAATTTTCGTGCATAACAAACCATGTTTGTCCTACTTTACGCATGAAATTGACACAACAGCAAACTAGTGACCAGACCACATTGCACGACACGTAGAGACCAAACCTATGCATCCCTGACCTAGGCTAAAGTGGAAATGGAATCTTGGTACTTGGATCTAGCTATCAAGGTCCTAAAACCATTCTAACAATCCCCATGGACTCCTAGAAGCTGAGCTGAAGGAGGGCTGCTCAAAAGTTTGCTAGATCAGAATTTTGTTTAAGTGTTTGTGGTTGTTTCGTGTTCTTTTCATGATCATTTGTAGTTTTTCAATGTGTCATTAATCAAAGCATACGCACAACATTAATCCTTGCATAACCAAGGCCTTAATCAGCCTCGGTTTCGCATAAAAACCAAGTTTGAGTACTATACGCGCGAAATTGACAAAAACGCTTAAAAACCCATAAAATCGCAACTTAACTTCTAATTTCTAGCATATGGCTATTATTTTCAATTCTAACCATTTCAACACAATAATATATGCCAAATAGTTTTGTGTGCCAATTTTCGTGCATAACATAAAAAGTTTGACCTACTTTACGCGCGAAATTGAAAAAAAACGCTTAAAAACCCTTAAAATCGCAACTTAACTTCTAATTTCTAGCATATGACTATTATTATCAATTCTAACCAGTTCAACACAATAATATATTCCAAATAGTGATGTGTGCCATGTTTCGTGCATAACAAACTATGTTTGACCTACTTTACACGCGAAATTGACACAACAACAAACTAGTGACCAGACCACATTGCACGACACGTTGAGACCAAACCTATGCATCCAGGACCTAGGCTGAAGTGGAAATGGAATCTTGGTACTTGGATCTAGCTATCAAGGTCCTAAAACCATTCTAACAATCCCGGTGAACTCTTAGAAGCTGAGCTGAAGAAGGGGTGCTCGACAGTTTGCTAGATCAGAATTTTGTTTAAGTGTTTGTGGTTGTTTCGTGTTCTTTTCATGATTATTTGTAGTTTTTGACTATGTCATTAATCAAAGCGTACACACAACATTAATCCTTGCATAACAAAGGCCTTAATCAGCCCCGGTTTCGCTTCAAAACCAAGTTTGAGTACTTTACGCGCGAAATTGAAAAAAACGCTTAAAAACTCATAAAATCGCAATCTAACTTCTAATTTCTAGCATATGGGTATTATTTTCAATTCTAACCATTTAAACACAATAATATATGCCAAATAGTTTTGTGTGCCAAGTTTCGTGCATAACAAACCATGTTTGAGCTACTTTATGAGCGAAATTGACAAAAACGCTTAAAAACCCTTAAAATCGCAACTTAACTTCTAATTTCTAGCAGATGACTATTATTATCAATTCTAACCATTTCAACACAATCATATATGCCAAATAGTGTTGTGTTCCAAGTTTCGTGCATAACAAACCATGTTTGACCTACTTTACGCGCGAAATTGACATAGCAGCAAACTAGTGAGCACACCACCTTGCACGACACGTGGAGACCAAACCTATGCATCCAGGACCTAGGATAAAGTTGAAATGGAATCTTGGTACTTGGATCTGGCTATCAAGGTCCTAAAACCATTCTAACAATCCCCGTGGACTCCTAGAAGCTGAGCTGAAGGAGGGCTGCTCGAAAGTTTGCTAGATCAGAATTGTGTTTAAGTGTTTGTGGTTGTTTCGTGTTCTTTTCATGATCATTTGTAGTTTATGACTGTGTCATTAATCAAAGCATACGCACAACATTAATCCTTGCATAACCAAGGCCTTAATCAGCCCCGGTTTCGCTTCAAAACCAAGTTTGAGTACTTTACGCGCGAAATTGAAAAAAATGCTTAAAAACCCATAAAATCGCAACTTAACTTCTAATTTCTAGCATATGGCTATTATTTTCAATTCTAACCATTTAAACACAATAATACATGCCAAATAGTGTTGTGTGCCAAGTTTCGTGCATAACAAACCATGTTTGAGCTACTTTATGAAGCGAAATTGACAAAAACGCTTAAAAACACTTAAAATCGCAACTTAACTTCTAGTTTCTAGCATATGACTATTATTATCAATTCTAACAATTTCAACACAATAATATATGCCAAATAGTGCTGTGTCCCAAGTTTCGTGCATAACAAACTATGTTTGACCTACTTTGCGCGCGAAATTGACACAACAGCAAACTAGTGACCAGACCACATTGCACGACACGTTGAGACCAAACCTATGCATCCAGGACCTACGCTAAAGTGGAAATGGAATCTTGGTACTTGGATCTAGCTATCAAGGTCCTAAAACCATTCTAACAATCCCCGTGGACTCCTAGAAGCTGAGCTGAAGGAGGGCTGCTTGACAGTTTGCTAGATCGGAATTTTGTTTAAGTGTTTGTGGTTGTTTCGTGTTCTTTTCATGATCATTTGTAGTTTTTGACTGTGTCATTAATCAAAGCTTACGCACAACATTAATCCTTGCATAACCAAGGCCTTAATCAGCCCCGGTTTCGCTTCAAAACCAAGTTTGAGCACTTTACGCGCGAAATTGAAAAAAACGCTTAAAAACCCATAAACACTAGTGGAAAAAACCTCGTTTGCTGCGGTTTTTTTGCCATTATTTGCTGCGGTTTTGGCCCCCAGCAATAGTGATAGCAGCAAATGTCCTACTTTAAACGCTGCGGTTCAAAACCGCACCAAATAAGGGCATTATTTGCTGCGGTCAAGGGGAAAAACCGCAGCAATTAGTTTGGCATTATTTGTTGCGGTCAGGCCTAAAACCGCAGCAATAAGTCTCTTTTTTTTTTTCTTTTTCCGTTTAATCCTTATAATAATGCAATAATATTACAATGTAATAACAGTGATTAATCCAATGATAATCACAGATAATCAATATATATATACATTAAATAAACTATAAAAATTAATCAATATATACTAATTACAATTTATCAAGGACAAATATTAGCAAGATACACGGCAATCTTGTCTTTTAATTCGCGCATCTCTTCACTTCTCAAAGCGCGTGTTTCCCTCGGAATGTCGTTTAAAACCTATATTATAATATTAAAATAAAAGCTATTAATATAGAAACATTTAGATTTTACCAATAATATATTTAATTAAGAACGTAACAAATACTTACGGCATCTATATTTTCGACTCCAAATTCCTTCACGGAATTTATAATATCGTCCATAAACTTCAGCGCGTAGTAGCCGCAGTCAACGGAAGAAGGAGGTTGTTGAAAGCACTAAGAGAAAAAAGAAGTTAGTGTCAAAAATGGTTAAAAACGCATAAAATCGCAACTTAACACATAAATTCTAGAATATGACTATGATTTTCAATTCTACCAACTTCTACACAATAATATATACCAAATAGTGTTGTGTGCCAAGTTTCGTGCAAAACAAACAAAGTTTGAGCTACTTTACGCACGGAATTGACAAAAACGCTTAAAAACGCATAAAATCGCAACTTAACTTCTAATTTCCAGCATATGACTATTATTATCAATTCTAACCATTTCAACACAATCATATATGCCAAATAGTGTTGTGTTCCAAGTTTCGTGCATAACAAACCATGTTTGACCTACTTTACGCGCGAAATTGACATAGCAGCAAACTAGTGAGCACACCACCTTGCACGACACGTGGAGACCAAACCTATGCATCCAGGACCTAGGATAAAGTTGAAATGGAATCTTGGTACTTGGATCTGGCTATCAAGGTCCTAAAACCATTCTAACAATCCCCGTGGACTCCTAGAAGCTGAGCTGAAGGAGGGCTGCTCGAAAGTTTGCTAGATCAGAATTGTGTTTAAGTGTTTGTGGTTGTTTCGTGTTCTTTTCATGATCATTTGTAGTTTATGACTGTGTCATTAATCAAAGCATACGCACAACATTAATCCTTGCATAACCAAGGCCTTAATCAGCCCCGGTTTCGCTTCAAAACCAAGTTTGAGTACTTTACGCGCGAAATTGAAAAAAATGCTTAAAAACCCATAAAATCACAACTTAACTTCTAATTTCTAGCATATGGCTATTATTTTCAATTCTAACCATTTAAACACAATAATACATGCCAAATAGTGTTGTGTGCCAAGTTTCGTGCATAACAAACCATGTTTGAGCTACTTTATGAAGCGAAATTGACAAAAACGCTTAAAAACACTTAAAATCGCAACTTAACTTCTAGTTTCTAGCATATGACTATTATTATCAATTCTAACAATTTCAACACAATAATATATGCCAAATAGTGCTGTGTCCCAAGTTTCGTGCATAACAAACTATGTTTGACCTACTTTGCGCGCGAAATTGACACAACAGCAAACTAGTGACCAGACCACATTGCACGACACGTTGAGACCAAACCTATGCATTCAGGACCTACGCTAAAGTGGAAATGGAATCTTGGTACTTGGATCTAGCTATCAAGGTCCTAAAACCATTCTAACAATCCCCGTGGACTCCTAGAAGCTGAGCTGAAGGAGGGCTGCTTGACAGTTTGCTAGATCGGAATTTTGTTTAAGTGTTTGTGGTTGTTTCGTGTTCTTTTCATGATCATTTGTAGTTTTTGACTGTGTCATTAATCAAAGCTTACGCACAACATTAATCCTTGCATAACCAAGGCCTTAATCAGCCCCGGTTTCGCTTCAAAACCAAGTTTGAGCACTTTACGCGCGAAATTGAAAAAAACGCTTAAAAACCCATAAACACTAGTGGAAAAAACCTCGTTTGCTGCGGTTTTTTTTGCCATTATTTGCTGCGGTTTTGGCCCCCAGCAATAGTGATAGCAGCAAATGTCCTACTTTAAACGCTGCGGTTCAAAACCGCACCAAATAAGGGCATTATTTGCTGCGGTCAAGGGGAAAAACCGCAGCAATTAGTTTGGCATTATTTGTTGCGGTCAGGCCTAAAACCGCAGCAATAAGTCTCTTTTTTTTTTTCTTTTTCCGTTTAATCCTTATAATAATGCAATAATATTACAATGTAATAACAGTGATTAATCCAATGATAATCACAGATAATCAATATATATATACATTAAATAAACTATAAAAATTAATCAATATATACTAATTACAATTTATCAAGGACAAATATTAGCAAGATACACGGCAATCTTGTCTTTTAATTCGCGCATCTCTTCACTTCTCAAAGCGCGTGTTTCCCTCGGAATGTCGTTTAAAACCTATATTATAATATTAAAATAAAAGCTATTAATATAGAAACATTTAGATTTTACCAATAATATATTTAATTAAGAACGTAACAAATACTTACGGCATCTATATTTTCGACTCCAAATTCCTTCACGGAATTTATAATATCGTCCATAAACTTCAGCGCGTAGTAGCTGCAGTCAACGGAAGAAGGAGGTTGTTGAAAGCACTAAGAGAAAAAAGAAGTTAGTGTCAAAAATGGTTAAAAACGCATAAAATCGCAACTTAACACATAAATTCTAGAATATGACTATGATTTTCAATTCTACCAACTTCTACACAATAATATATACCAAATAGTGTTGTGTGCCAAGTTTCGTGCAAAACAAACAAAGTTTGAGCTACTTTACGCACGGAATTGACAAAAACGCTTAAAAACGCATAAAATCGCAACTTAACTTCTAATTTCCAGCATATGACTATTATTATCAATTCTAACCATTTCAACACAATAATATATGCCAAATAGTGTTGTGTGCCAAGTTTCGTGCATAACAAACCATGTTTGACCTACTTTACGCGTGAAATTCACAAAAACACTTAAAAACGCATAAAATCGCATCTTAACTTCTAATTTCTAGCATATGACTATTATTATAAATTCTAACCATTTCAACACAATAATATATGCCAAATAGCGTTGTGTGCCAAGTTTCGTGCATAACAAACCATGTTTGACCTACTTTACGCGCGAAATTGACAAAAACGCTAAAAAACCCATAAAATCGCAACTTAACTTCTAATTTCTAGCATATTACTATTATTATCAAGTATAACCATTTCAACACAATAATATATGCCAAATAGTGTTGTGTGCCAAGTTTCGTGCATAACAAACCATGTTTGACCTACTTTACGCGCGAAATGAACAAAAACGCTTAAAAATGCATAAAATCGCAACATAACTTATAATTTCTAGCATATGACTATTATTATCAAGTCTAACCATTTCAACACAATAATATATGCCAAATAGTGTTGTGTGCCAAGTTTCGTGCATAACAAACCATGTTTGACCTACTTTACGCGCGAAATTGACAAATAAAAACGCGAAATTGACAGCATCAAACTAGTGACCAGACCACCTTGCACGACACGTGGAGACCAAACCTATGCATCCAGGATCTAGGCTAAAGTGGAAATGGAATCTTGGTACTTGGATCTAGCTATCAAGGTCCTAAAAACATTCTAACAATCCCCGTGGACTCCTAGAAGCTGAGCCGAAGGAGGGCTGGTCGACAGTTTGCTAGATCAGAATTTTGTTTTAAGTGTTTGTGGTTGTTTCGTGTTCTTTTCATAATCATTTGTAGTTTTTGACTGTGTCTGTAACACCCCGATATTTTCCCAATATATTAAATGATTTGCTAGTAATATTATTATTTTTATTATTATTATTCTTTTTAGAAAAAATATATATTTCTTTTTATTATTTATTTTGTTAGTAGATTAAATCATGAGACTTCAACTTTTAAGGCAATTAAAATCATTTTAAGCCCAAATCTTTTTCCTAATCTATCTTTAACTTCAAAAAAAAAAATAAATAAATAAAAACAAAAAAAAATAAAATAAAATAAATGGGAAGTGGAATCATTTGGCCGGCCATATGGAGGGTTAAGGGGGGATTAGTAACCTCTTAGGAAGATTGAAGATCAAGGAATTATTGCCTTCTATAATTATTGCCTTAATTTCCTTAATTCCTTTATTTCCTTAATCTCCTAATTATCTTACATCTTTTCATTTTCAAACCATTTGCAAGTAAGAAAACACTCCCAAAACACTACATGTCTCACGCCTAAATCCTCCACCTTGGTTCATCAATTTTGGTGTTTTGTTCTTGAAGCAATTGTGAGTAATCCTTAATCTAGTTTTTATTTTTTTAAATTTTAATTTAAATTTCTATGATTTTTATGTGTGTTATTTTATAGTTTATGATTTATTCATGATTTAAAATTCATGTGGGGAAGTATGATGTTTTTCCATTTAAATTAATGTATGGTTTTAGGGTTTTAGATATGTTTACATGTGTATGAAGAATTGTTTGAAGAATGATTGAAAAAATATATATATATATATATGTATATACAAAAAAAAAAAAAAAAATGGTTGCTCATATAAAAAAAAAATATATGTTGTGATGGAAATTTATTTTTATTTTTATTGATAAATAGTGGAGATTTATAATGTTGGTAGAGAAATATACATGTATATGTGTGGTGTGTTTGTGTGTGTAAATTGGTGTAAAAAGATTTATTTTTGAGAAAAATATAAATAAATAATTAAAATTTATTTTTGGATGTGATCATGAAAATTATGTAAATTTTATTGTTTAGATTTAATAGGGAATAAAGCATTGAAATTTATATATTTGTGATAAAAAAATGAGATCCCGTAGGTTTTGAAGATGATGGAAAAATTGTGTTTTTGGAGCATTTTTGGCTTTAAAATTAAGTTAAAAATACTTATACTATGTTATAAATTATGAAAATTGGTACTCGGGGGTTTTGACGCCTTCCGGACGCAACGGTGAAGTCGGATTTTCAGTTTGACAGTTTTAAGATGAGTTTCTGGACAGATTGTATAGGCTGTCCGGTTTTGTGTATATACCATGTCATAGTATGTGATGGATGTTCATGTTGTGTGTAGTATTCTAGGTATGGATGTGATTGTATATGTGTGTTATGGATGATTTGAGGAAAATGTGTATGTGTGCTTATTTCCCGAATACGATTGAACCTTGTAGGAAGTCGATTCGTGACCGGGAATTGATTAAGACGCTTGCGAGTTGGTTATCTTGCTTAAGGTATGTACACGCAGCGTGGTTCGCATTAGTCCGATGTATCATATAATAATGGTATACAAAAGTAAGGCATGGATATATAGTACGGATAATGTTATCTTTCGAATAAATAATTTTTATACATTGTTTTGATAAGCAGAGGTAGTATGACCTCACTAACTTTAAAGTGGACGTAGTATGACGTCAATTGGTGGAAAAGAATTACTCGCGGTATATGAGGGCATTATGAGCCACCGCGGGGGTATGCATACTTAACCATAGGCACCGAAGTAAGGCGAGTGTCTATGGTAGAGGCTTGCTTAGGGGTTAGCTCCCCCTAATGTATTGTCTCACTTATGGAGTTTGGAGTGTACCGGCAGTATGGCTGGATAGTACAGCAGTATGGCTGACTAACTTTTACATGCAAATAAATATTCTTAATAAGTATGATCGAAGCGTACGGTTCTGTGAATTGTCAGCTAGTTAATTAAAACTTTCTCTTGTGTTATTATTTATTTGGTATGCGACGTTTGCTGACGTGTACTTTTGGTCTTAACGACCCTGCGATGATGTTGTTTCCTATCTGGGCAATGACTAGCAGTAAGTTAAGTTGCAGGTCTGGGGAGTGAGGATTGTCCCTTGAAGAAATAAATTATTAGGGTAGAGAAGTCTTAATAAGAACTTCAAAATTTAGTTTAAAGAACATTTGGTTTTTATGAGGCGACTTTCGTTCTCAAGTTGTAATAAGTAGATTTAACTTTTCGTTCTTATCCGCTGCTAAGAATTTCTTATTATCTAGTAGTTCTTAATAACGCTAATAGAACTCGATCCGCACGTTTTCCTTAACTTCAAAACCGTTTTAAACTGTTTTCTAACATCCCGGTTTGACTCGGATTATAGTTGTCTCGTTTTTAAAAGGTCATTTTCTCTTTTCGTACGACCCGAGTTATTCTGAGATGTTACAACTGGTATCAGAGCGGGAGTTTTATTTAGTGTTATTTATCTATATCGATAGACTAACGTTAAAAAAAAAAATTTATTAAAATTAATTAACGAGAGTAAAAGGGGTAGACATTAAGGGGATATGATGTGTTGTGCTTTGTGTCTTTAAGCATGATGTCATGGATAACTTGATGAGTGTATGATAGCATTTCTGTGTCTATATCTCTGATGTTTTGAATTATCTATCTTTGTTTGATCTTAGAAATTGATTGCCTTGTTTTCTTTCCTTGTGAGTCAGGAAGTTCGATTATTATTTTTCTCTCATGGATAAAGGAAAAAGACCGGCCGATGAAGGAATTAATACCCGAGAGGAACCCTGGAGAGTTTTAGATGATGCCCCAGCTTGGGCAGAAATAGAGGCTCAGGGAATTTGGGATAGAAAAGAGGGAGAAAGTGATTTGGATTACACCCGACGAATGGAAATGATCTACAAAAAGTCCAAACAGGTGTATGAAAGAATAATGGAAGAGGAAACGAATGCATTGAAAGGGATGATTGACGAGTTTCACCTAGAGCTTGACAGGAGGGTAAGAGCAGTTCAAACTGAGGGTCGGGACGGAGTTGACGTTCCAGAGTCTAGTGGGGCAAGGAGAGATAATAATGAGGAGGATGTTCACATAGTAGACCCAGACTCAATGCCATTTATAATCTTCGATGGGTTGGATTTCGAGAGGGATCCAGAGGAGGATCCAGAGGAGGATCCCGAAGAGGATCCAGAAGAGGACCCGGAGGAGGAGGACCCCGATGAGGACCCAGAAGAGGAATATGAGGAGGAGTTCGAAGAAAATTCTGATGAGGAGCAGGGAGAATTCATGGAGGAGGATCCTTTAGGAGTGGTAGAAGATCCTGATGAGGATAACTTAGGGGATGGATATAATGCTGATGAGGAGGGGGAACTAGCTTATAGAGATGGAATGATGAGTGATGATGATAGTGGGCATATTATTTTAGGGGGTTGGCCGGTGAGGCGAGAGGATCTTATGAGCGAGGAAGAGAGTGAAATCATGATGTGGGTGGAGGAACCACCTGAGCCAATAATTGTAGAGCTTTCTGATTCCGATAGCGCGTCTAGCGATGACTCTGATGATGCTGATTTTGACCCTGATCAATACATGGAGGATCGGGACCGCATGGATGCGTCACCTTTATGTGTCTGATTGTTTTTACTTTATTTTGATGATGCATATGCTTGAGTCGTATGTCTAGTCCCTTAGTAGAATAATTGCGAACAATTTTGTTGGTTAAGTGATTTGGTTGTTTATCTCGGACTTTTGTAGTTTTGAACAGTGACTATGTGGGAATTTATACCCCAGTATTCTTTCTAGATTGGAAGTATATGGTTTGTTTGTTTTGAATTTGAATTTCGTTTTTAAAAATATAAACAATTAGAAAGTAGAATTGATTCAGTGTTGTATTTATGGAACAAAAAAAAAAAAAAAAAAAAAAAAAAAAAAAAAATCTGATTATAGACTTATTGTTCAACCTTTTTACCTTTAGGGCTGCTACCTTGTATATTTTAGAGCAATAACAGAATGAGTTTTTCCTTAAACCTCAAACGCTATAGAAATGTATTTACATACCTTGTTTAACCTAATGCAGTATACCTGCCATCATGCCACCCTTTTTGAAAAGGTCCGTGCCAAGAGGAAACTCTGATCGCGTGCTTCGAAACCTAGTTAAGGCCCTAGCTGGTGCAAGGAATCCGAGACCGAAATCCTTGGAGGAAAAGGCTTCGTCAATTAGTAAGAGAATAGCCCAGAGTAAACCCTCGACTTATAGTGGAAAAGGTGAACCTTCTATGTTGGAAAACTGGCTGAGAGAATTTGACAAGCTTTTTAGTGTGGTGAGATGTCCTGCTGAGCTTATGGTTGACCAAGCCGCGTTTTTCCTAGTGGAAGACGCTGACTATTGGTGGACACATAGTAAGATGAGGTTGATATCAGAAAACGACGGTGACTTAAGCTGGGAAGGATTTAAGGGGGCGTTAAGGGACCAATTTTATCCGCCTCATGTTAGGAAGGACAAATCAAATGAGTTTGCTAGGTTCGAAATGGGAAACCTAACGGTAGATGAATATTATCAGAAATTTATGGAATACTTGAAGTTTTGCCCTGACGATGTCCCAACTGAGGGAAAGAAAATACAACGTTTTGAGTTAGGTCTATCGTATGAGATCCAAAAACACATTGAGACTGATAGATATGATACGTTAGACCAGCTATATAAGAGAGCTGCGCAGATTGGGAATGTTATCAGGAAGGAAAAAGAGAAGTTGGGCCATAGCGGAGAAAAGAGAAAAGAACCCGTGTTTCAGAATGATACGAATGCGAGTAATCAAGTCCAAAATCAATTTAAAAAGCACAAACCGTTTGGAGGCTTTCAGGAGAAAGGTTTCCATTCTGGTCAAAACAGCAAGAATGGGGGAAATTCGAGAATAGAGGCTAGAATGCAGAAGCCTTTGTATGATCGTAATGGGAAGGAAAGAATCTTCAACTGTAGGAGATGCCAAAAGAATCACCCAGGAAGGGACTGCCGGGGGGCGTTAGTGGACTGTTCTTACTGTGGTAAGCCGGGCCATAGAATGTACGAGTGTTATACTCGCATAGGACAACAAGAGTTGCAAGGGGGAAATCATAGAGGTTTCCAACAGCAAAGACTCACTAACGGACGAAGTGGTAATGAAGCTGGAAGGGGGAATCACAATGGTGGAAGTTTTGGCCGAAACTTGGGAGGTGCCTCAAACCCTAGGTTTCTGGGAAATAACTCCGGTGTTCAGCAACGACCGGGAAATGCTAGAAACGAGAATTTCTTTTCAAGCCAACGTGGGAATCAAGGAGGTGTTACTACTTCTACCCAGAACGACGGCAGGCTTTCAGCAGTTAACTCGAGGGAGGCAGCGCAGGCGTCGGATGTGGTCATAGGTACGTTCTGTATTAATGAAAAATCCGTTAAAGTACTGTTTGATTCTGGTGCATCATGCTCGTTTGTTTCAAAGTCTAGAGTTAAGGACTTAGAATTGGAAAACCCCGAGGAAACATCTTTTTCAGTCTCTACTCCTTCTGGGGAGACTTTTCAATGTAATACGTTGTTCCGTGAAGTGCCGGTTAAGATAGGGAAAGTGAAATTTCCAAGTAATTTATTTTCTCTAGAAATGGATGATTTAAATGTAATACTTGGGATGGATTGGCTAAGTAGATACAAAGCGATAATAGATTGTGAAGAACAGTCAGTGACCTTAAGTGGACCTAGGGGGGAGAAGGTTAAGTATAGGAGTCTTCCTAAGGGACCAAGGATAAAGATCGTATCATCATTAAAGGTCAAGAAGTTAATCAAGCAAGGGCAACCGTGGTTTCTGTGTAGTATAAGTAAAGTAGGGGAGCGGGAGTTGCAGCTTGAGAACATTCCAGTGGTCTGTGATTTTAGAGATGTTTTTCCAGAAGAACTTCCTGGTATGCCGCCAAGAAGGGACGTGGACTTCTCGATTGATTTAATCCCTGGGACAGGGCCAATTTCAAAAGCTCCTTACCGAATGGCCCCAAAGGAGATGGAAGAATTGAAAGTCCAATTAGAAGAGTTGTTAGAGAAGGGTTATATAAGACCTAGTGTGTCGCCTTGGGGAGCCCCAGTGTTGTTTGTAAGGAAAAAGGACGGAACGATGCGTCTCTGTATTGATTACAGAGAACTTAATAAGGTCACTGTTAAGAATAAGTACCCGTTACCACGGATCGATGATCTTTTTGATCAGTTGCAAGGGGCAGGAGTCTTTTCCAAGGTTGATCTGCGGTCAGGGTACCATCAGTTACGTATCAAGGAGGAGGATATTAGTAAATCAGCTTTTAGAACCAGATACGGACACTTCGAGTTTACCGTGATGCCTTTTGGGTTGACCAACGCACCTGCAGCATTTATGGGGTTGATGAATCGGGTTTTTAACGCGTACCTCGATAAGTGTGTGGTGGTGTTCATTGATGATATTTTGGTATATTCCAAGAGCCAAGAAGAACATCAAGAACATTTAAGGATAGTCTTGCAGATTCTGCGAGAGAATCAGTTGTATGCTAAGTTTTCGAAGTGTGAATTTTGGTTAGAGCAAGTGGCTTTTCTGGGTCACATTGTTTCTAAGGAAGGAATTTCCGTTGATCCAGCAAAAGTAGCGGCTGTTCGGGATTGGTCTACACCTCGGAATGTTACAGATATCCGGAGTTTCTTGGGATTAGCAGGATACTATCGTCGTTTTGTGAAGGACTTTTCTCGCATCGCTCGTCCACTGACAGCCTTGATGAAGAAGGAAAAGAAGTTCGAATGGACTGAGGAGTGCGAGAAGGCATTTCGGTTATTAAAGGAGAAGTTAACTACAGCCCCTGTGTTGACCTTACCTGACCCATCCTTGGAATACTCTGTCTATAGTGACGCTTCCAAACATGGGTTAGGTTGTGTTTTGATGCAAGATAGAAAGGTGGTGGCGTATGCTTCACGTCAACTAAGGACTCATGAGGTGAATTATCCAACACATGACTTGGAGTTAGCTGCTGTGGTTTTCGCATTGAAAATCTGGCGACATTACCTTTATGGTGTCAAATGCAAGGTCTTTACGGATCATAAAAGTTTGCAATTTTTGTTCACTCAATCCGAGTTGAATTTGCGCCAACGACGTTGGTTAGAACTTATCAGTGATTATGATTTAGAGATTTCATATCACGAGGGCCGTGCGAATGTAGTCGCTGATGCTTTGAGTAGGAAATCGAGGCATTTCGTCTCAGCGTTAATAACCTCTGAGGAGTTGTGTAAGGAGTTTGGGAGAATGAACTTGGAGATAATCCAAGAAGGGGAATTGGAAGCCAAGTTGAGTGCCTTGTCTATTCAACCTACCTTTTTCGAAGAGATTATGGCTAAGCAACTGGAAGACCCAAAGTTCATTAAACTTCGGGAGCAGATCAGTGAAGGGAAAGCGGAAGGTTTTACAATTCATGAGGACGGTAGTCTTCGTTTTAAGGGACGGTGGTGTGTGCCGGATGGGTGTGACTCCTTGAAGGAAAAATTATTGAACGAAGCTCATTATTCTAGATACTCGGTTCATCCTGGTGGGGATAAGATGTATCAAGATTTAAAATGCATGTTTTGGTGGTCTGGTATGAAAAAGAATATTGCTGAATTTGTTTCCAAGTGTTTAACGTGTCAAAAGGTTAAGAGTGAACATCGAAGACCAGCTGGGTTACTGCAACCTCTAGAAGTCCCGGTCTGGAAGTGGGATGACATATCTATGGATTTCGTGTTAGGGTTGCCACGAACTAAAGCTGGTAATGATACTCTTTGGGTTATCGTGGATAGGCTTACTAAGTCTGCAAGGTTTATTCCGATGAACTGTAAGTGGGATATGGAACAACTTGCTCGTGCCTATATTCGATACGTTGTTCGATATCACGGAATACCTCGTACTATTGTCTCCGATCGTGATACTCGATACTTGTCACATTTTTGGAAATCATTACAGCAGGCTTTGGGAACCACTCTTCTTCATAGTACGTCTTTTCACCCTATGACGGATGGTCAGACTGAACGTGTCAATCAGATACTAGAAGACATGTTGAGAGCAATAGCCATGGAATGGCAAGGTTCATGGGATGAACATTTGGATTTAGTAGAATTCTCTTATAATAACAGTTATCAGGCAACGATTCAAATGGCTCCGTTTGAAGCACTGTATGGTCGTAAGTGCCGTAGTCCTGTATGTTGGGATGATTTTACTGAATCCGTCACATTAGGACCTGATATGCTTGTGCAAATGACAGAGAAAGTAAAGTTGATTCGCGATAAAATGAAGGCAGCCCAGGATAGACAAAAATCGTACGCCGATCTCCGACGTCGGCCTGATGAGTACGAAGTGGGCGACAAAGTTTTACTCCGTGTGTCTCCGATGAGAGGAGTGGTTCGTTTTGGTGCTCGTGGGAAGTTGAGCCCGCGTTTCATTGGCCCCTATGATATTGTGGAGCGGATTGGGAAGTTAGCTTACCGGTTAGCGTTACCTAATGCGTTGGGTAAGGTTCATGACGTTTTTCATATCTCCCAGTTAAAACGTTATATTGCGGCTTCTTCGCATGTCTTAGACCCGGAACCGTTAGAACTTGATGAAAGCCTCACCTATGAAGAGCAACCTGTCCAGATTTTAGATAGAAAGGTTCGCAGTACTCGGCGAAAAGATGTTGCAATGGTTAAGGTTCTATGGTCAAATCATCGGTCACAAGAGGCAACTTGGGAAACAGAAGCTTCAATGCGAGAGAAGTATCCGCATCTTTTTCCTCAGGTTAGTAAGTTACGGGGACGTAACTTTTTAAGGGGGGGTAGGAAGCGGTAGAATTTTGCGTTTTGCGCACTTTGAGGTTTATTTTGATCTATTTCTTTTGTTGTGTGCATGTTTTGTCGTTTTTTTTTATGTGTGTGATTGTTGTGTGTTTGTGTTTGTACGTTGAGGTTTTGGGGTCAAAACCTTTTTAAGGGGGGTAGTCTGTAACACCCCGATATTTTCCCAATATATTAAATGATTTGCTAGTAATATTATTATTTTTATTATTATTATTCTTTTTAGAAAAAATATATATTTCTTTTTATTATTTATTTTGTTAGTAGATTAAATCATGAGACTTCAACTTTTAAGGCAATTAAAATCATTTTAAGCCCAAATCTTTTTCCTAATCTATCTTTAACTTCAAAAAACAAAAATAATAAATAAAAACAAAAAAAAATAAAATAAAATAAATGGGAAGTGGAATCATTTGGCCGGCCATATGGAGGGTTAAGGGGGGATTAGTAACCTCTTAGGAAGATTGAAGATCAAGGAATTATTGCCTTCTATAATTATTGCCTTAATTTCCTTAATTCCTTTATTTCCTTAATCTCCTAATTATCTTACATCTTTTCATTTTCAAACCATTTGCAAGTAAGAAAACACTCCCAAAACACTACATTTCTCACGCCTAAATCCTCCACCTTGGTTCATCAATTTTGGTGTTTTGTTCTTGAAGCAATTGTGAGTAATCCTTAATCTAGTTTTTATTTTTTAAATTTTAATTTAAATTTCTATGATTTTTATGTGTGTTATTTTATAGTTTATGATTTATTCATGATTTAAAATTCATGTGGGGAAGTATGATGTTTTTCCATTTAAATTAATGTATGGTTTTAGGGTTTTAGATATGTTTACATGTGTATGAAGAATTGTTTGAAGAATGATTGAAAAAATATATATATATATATATGTATATACAAAAAAAAAAAAAAAAAATGGTTGCTCATATAAAAAAAAAATATATGTTGTGATGGAAATTTATTTTTATTTTTATTGATAAATAGTGGAGATTTATAATGTTGGTAGAGAAATATACATGTATATGTGTGGTGTGTTTGTGTGTGTAAATTGGTGTAAAAAGATTTATTTTTGAGAAAAATATAAATAAATAATTAAAATTTATTTTTGGATGTGATCATGAAAATTATGTAAATTTTATTGTTTAGATTTAATAGGGAATAAAGCATTGAAATTTATATATTTGTGATAAAAAAATGAGATCCCGTAGGTTTTGAAGATGATGGAAAAATTGTGTTTTTGGAGCATTTTTGGCTTTAAAATTAAGTTAAAAATACTTATACTATGTTATAAATTATGAAAATTGGTACTCGGGGGTTTTGACGCCTTCCGGACGCAACGGTGAAGTCGGATTTTCAGTTTGACAGTTTTAAGATGAGTTTCTGGACAGATTGTATAGGCTGTCCGGTTTTGTGTATATACCATGTCATAGTATGTGATGGATGTTCATGTTGTGTGTAGTATTCTAGGTATGGATGTGATTGTATATGTGTGTTATGGATGATTTGAGGAAAATGTGTATGTGTGCTTATTTCCCGAATACGATTGAACCTTGTAGGAAGTCGATTCGTGACCGGGAATTGATTAAGACGCTTGCGAGTTGGTTATCTTGCTTAAGGTATGTACACGCAGCGTGGTTCGCATTAGTCCGATGTATCATATAATAATGGTATACAAAAGTAAGGCATGGATATATAGTACGGATAATGTTATCTTTCGAATAAATAATTTTTATACATTGTTTTGATAAGCAGAGGTAGTATGACCTCACTAACTTTAAAGTGGACGTAGTATGACGTCAATTGGTGGAAAAGAATTACTCGCGGTATATGAGGGCATTATGAGCCACCGCGGGGGTATGCATACTTAACCATAGGCACCGAAGTAAGGCGAGTGTCTATGGTAGAGGCTTGCTTAGGGGTTAGCTCCCCCTAATGTATTGTCTCACTTATGGAGTTTGGAGTGTACCGGCAGTATGGCTGGATAGTACAGCAGTATGGCTGACTAACTTTTACATGCAAATAAATATTCTTAATAAGTATGATCGAAGCGTACGGTTCTGTGAATTGTCAGCTAGTTAATTAAAACTTTCTCTTGTGTTATTATTTATTTGGTATGCGACGTTTGCTGACGTGTACTTTTGGTCTTAACGACCCTGCGATGATGTTGTTTCCTATCTGGGCAATGACTAGCAGTAAGTTAAGTTGCAGGTCTGGGGAGTGAGGATTGTCCCTTGAAGAAATAAATTATTAGGGTAGAGAAGTCTTAATAAGAACTTCAAAATTTAGTTTAAAGAACATTTGGTTTTTATGAGGCGACTTTCGTTCTCAAGTTGTAATAAGTAGATTTAACTTTTCGTTCTTATCCGCTGCTAAGAATTTCTTATTATCTAGTAGTTCTTAATAACGCTAATAGAACTCGATCCGCACGTTTTCCTTAACTTCAAAACCGTTTTAAACTGTTTTCTAACATCCCGGTTTGACTCGGATTATAGTTGTCTCGTTTTTAAAAGGTCATTTTCTCTTTTCGTACGACCCGAGTTATTCTGAGATGTTACAGTGTCATTAATCAAAGCTTACGCACAACATTAATCCTTGCATAACCAAGGCCTTAATCAGGCCCGGTGTCGCATCAAAACCAAGTTTGAGTACTTTACGCGCGAAATTGACAAAAACGCTTAAAAACGCATAAAATCGCAACTTAACTTCTAATTTCTAGCATATGACTATTATTATCAATTCTAACCATTTCAACACAATAATATATGCCAAATAGTGTTGTGTGCCAATTTTCGTGCATAACAAACCATGTTTGACCTACTTTACGCGCGAAATGGACAAAAACGCTTAAAAACGCATAAAATTGCAACTTAACTTCTAATTTCTATCATATGACTATTATTATCAATTATAACCATTTCAACACAATAATATATGCCAAATAGTTTTGTGTGCCAAGTTTCGTGCATAACAAACCATGTTTGACCTACTTTACGCGCGAAATTGACAAATAAAAACGCGAAATTGACAGCATCAAACTAGTGACCAGACCACCTTGCACGACACGTGGAGACCAAACCTATGCATCCAGGACCTAGGCTAAAGTGAAAATGGAATCTTGGTACTTGGATCTAGCTATCAAGGTCCTAAAACCATTCTAACAATCCCCGTGGACTCCTAGAAGCTGAGCCGAAGGAGGGCTGGTCGACAGTTTGCTAGATCAGAATTTTGTTTTAAGTGTTTGTGGTTGTTTCGTGTTCTTTTCATGATCATTTGTAGTTTTTGACTGTGTCATTAATCAAAGCTTACGCACAACATTAATCCTTGCATAACCAAGGCCTTAATCAGCCCCGGTTTCGCATCAAAACCAAGTTTGAGTACTTTACGCGCGAAATTGACAAAAACGCTTAAAAACGCATAAAATCGCAACTTAACTTCTAATTTCTAGCATATGACTATTATTATCAATTATAACCATTTCAACACAATAATATATGCCAAATAGTGTTGTGTGCCAAGTTTCGTGCATAACAAACCATGTTTGACCTACTTTACGCGCGAAATGGACAAAAACGCTTAAAAACGCAAAAAATCGCAACTTAACTTCTAATTTCTAGCATATGACTATTATTATCAATTCTAACCATTTCAACACAATAATATATGCCAAATAGTGTTGTGTGCCAAGTTTCGTGCATAACAAACCATGTTTGACCTACTTTACGCGCGAAATTGACAAATAAAAAGGCGAAATTGACAGCATCAAACTAGTGACCAGACCACCTTGCACGACACGTGGAGACCAAACCTATGCATCCAGGACCTAGGCTAAAGTGGAAATGGAATCTTGGTACTTGGATCTAGCTATCAAGGTCCTAAAACCATTCTAACAATCCCCGTGGACTCCTAGAAGCTGAGCCAAAGGAGGGCTGGTCGATAGTTTGCTAGATCAGAATTTTGTTTAAGTGTTTGTGGTTGTTTCGTGTTCTTTTCATGATTATTTGACCAAACCTATACAAAACCCATAAAATCGAATTTGTGTACCTTTCTTGCTATCCATTTTGGAAATGTGGCTCTGGATGTAGATCCCATTTGTCCACGCACTCTTTTCATGGCGCTGAAACGCATGGGAAAAGTAATACCATTTATATATATATATAACACTTAATTAAATCAAATTGGTAAAATAATTAATATTACGTACGCATTCAACAATGCTTTGAATCTTGTGTTGCGAGGTAGGCTGTTAGGTTTTTGTAATGAGTCGAAGACGTGCACGGTGTTCGTTAAAGGACATATGATCAAAAGTATCCAATGCAAACTACAAACACAAATTTAAAATCTACAAATTAGAGATTAGGTGACTTTAAAAATCAAAGATAAGTTCAATTTCAAAAATAAAACTTACTCTTCCCAATATGGAGCCAGAATGAATGTGTGTTTACATGCAAGGGAATTAGTCAAAGAAGTCTCAATGTATGCTCTGACGACATCTGGATCATTTCTACATTTACTACCCGAAATCGTCTCCGGACAAAACCATCCAATTTTTATTGGAGGTTCGCAAGAATTTACCTCCTCGTAAACCGCACTAAACTCACAAATAAGAGAATTTTGTTAGTAATTCGGTCATTAAAACAATTAAACAACAACGCCTAACTTGTAAGATAATGAACATCACCTCATGTAGACATGGAAAAGAGCTACGTTCAGCATCTCTCCTCTCAAAAATTGCCCGATGTCACTAGGACCAATAATTACATACGGGTCTTCTGAAAAGCAGTATTGCTCCTTCAGTAGGGGCAACATGATTGGGTCCTCCTCACTTATGCGAGATGCACAATAATGTAGCCATTTGCAATCTTGAGAGAGATCTTTTAGCTCCTCATCAGTCAAAATTGGAGTGCTTGGCATCGACTTTGACCCAGTCGATACCTTTGCTGAGGAACCGACCTCTCTACAAGATCCCTTTGGACTCTTTTGCTATTTCAATTTATAAATAAAAATTAAATTAGTGTGAGCATGCAATTAAAAAATAAAAATAAATAAGGTACAAATGATTCTTACCGTGTTAGTGAATCGGACCCAAGCATATGGCCATGTGACGAAACTACCTAGGGCGTCTGATAGTTTCTCAAGGCTCCATGCTGGCATTGGAATTGGGAGTGAGAAATCTTCAAACCCCTTTACAATAGTCTCCACGGCCACACTGATGTGGCCACTTGTAACAGGCACTGAATGCACTGTTTGGCCCTCTTTATTTGGCTGTGCCCTACCATATGCAACCTCAGTTAAGTCGCCATCACTAGCAACACCTAACTGAGGCAGCAAAAGAGAACAAGGAGTCGCCTCCGGAAAATTGTGTCGTTTAGTATAATAAGCATCATAATAAAATTTTAATTACGCGTTGCAATTTAAATTAATAAGTGCTTATATATTTAAAAACTATGTACCTGTAGCACTGGCACCGGAGTTGGCTCCGGATTTTGAGCAACGGGGGTATTAGTAAAGAGCTGGGGTGCTACGGGGGTAATGGGCTCGGGTGTTGGCTCGACCAAAGCGTCAGAATCACCATGTTGAATTCCCTGATCCTCGACAATCAGGTTTGCCAAGTCCACAATGGGTGCACCCATCTTTTGCAACACGGTGGCCAACTTCGCGAGAACGTCCTTCGTAATCTCCGCTCGGAGGGTTGCTGCTTCTTCCCGCAGTGCCGTTCGGGATTGAGTAGCAACACACTCTTTGCCGAATGCCTTTTGTAACCCCACGCGGACGCCTCCTTTTCCGACTACCCGCCCACTGTGGTCTTTCCCTAAGACCATATGCAATGCGTCAACATTGCCTTTTGGGGTGAACTCCCCCGTAGCTTCTTTTTCCTTCCAGCCCATCTGTTCAAATAAAAAGTGACATATATAGTAATTAGTATAAGTACATCAAAGCCAAAGAATACAAAACAAATGAAGAATATACTTAATAATTTCAAAACTCACCACAGCATCAGCAACCTTCTTCGTTCCCGGATCATTAATTGTAAATTTACCACTTGCATCTCGGGAATGAAGCCCGCAATACCAATCACGCACCCGATCTCCAACAAGAGTATGTACGGATGCGGAGGTAGTCGTAGATGAGGGTGTGGATGAACTTTGATTGGGGTATATACCCGCATCCACCCACTCTTTTCGGACCTCATTGTACGTTTTCTGGCCTAAGCGATGGTAAAACTTCCTTTTGCTTGCAGAATCTGAAGCTTTACCACGCTTTTCCTAATTAATCAATAGAAATCGAATGTCATGTATTAGTTTAATGACTGAATCAAAAGAAGTAAATTCAAATTGGTAAACTATAATATAATATGAAATACTTACAACTTCTATGGGAGTTGTTCTTTTGGCAACAAAGGTCTCCCAATCCCTCTTCGATATGTGACCCCATATTTCGTAAGGCATCTTCGAAGGTGCTTGCTCTCCACCTTCGATATGTGGCAGCAAAGGTTAATGTTAAGGTATCTGCTGAAGAGATATCAAAAGAAATGATTGTTGGCTTCGGATTGGACAAACAATGGTATGAATCAAATTTTTTTCCTCAATTTCACGCCATATTCCAAAATCAAGCTTGGGAATCTTTAATGGGAAACTATTGCTGTAACCCAATGTATCCCAACTTAGTGCGTGAGTTTGCTTTAAATTTTTCTTTTGACCATGGAGTCTGCACTAGTGAAGTAAAGGGGATCAAAATTGAATTTAATAACCTGATTTTAGGAGGATGGTTGGGTGTTCCCTCGACTAGTTTTGATAGATATGTTGTTGGGTCAAAAATTAATTTTTCCGGTATAAATGAGAAGTTGGTGTGGAAGTTTTTAGGGTTGAATGAGAAAAAGGGAAAAGTTAGTCATAATGTGCTATCACCTATGCACAAACTGTTGTACAACATAGCAAGAAGATTCATTTTGCCTCGCACATCCAAAAGAAGTGAGGTTAGTCTTAGAGATGCTACGTTAATCTACTGTCTGGCGAACCACATCAAGATTAATTTTCCTTCTTTAATGATTTGTCATTTAAATGATTGTATTTTTAAAAGGAATGTGTTAGGATATGGTGGACTGTTGACCTGGATATTTAAGAAATTGGGTGTTCCTCTTGATGGTCCAAACTATCCCATGGGTCCAAACAACAAAGTGGGTGTAAAATGTTTGAAAAATTTACGCCTAAGATTAACTGAAAATGGGACCCTTGAGAACATTTGTGAACAATCAGAGGACACCAATGAAGAAGAAGAAGTTGAAGAAAATGTTGAGGAGGAGGAAGTAAACAAGGAGGAACAGGAGGAGCCTGTTCCCTCTGCCACTGAGAAGGCAGAGGGGCATTCTGAGGAGGAAGAACAGGAGGAAAACTCTTGTAAGGGGGAAGTAGAGAAGGAACTGGTGAAGGTTGCTGTGGAGGAAGAAGAAAAGAAAAATGAGAAGGGTTCTTCACCTGGTTTGACCCCTAGGAAGAGTAGAAGGCTAGCTTCTAAAGGAAAGAAACCTGTTGTTGTTATTGATGATGACTCTACCTCATACACAACAGCACAACCAAGCCAACCTTCCTCACCTAGACCTGCCACACCGTCATACCATAAACCATCACCACCACAATCACGAATACGACCATCTTCACCACCTAAGTCACCTATACCATCACCATCACCTGTACCCCCTTCACCACATCAAGGTTTAGGTGACACTACAGTTCCCACTGACCCTCTAACCTCCATTCTCCTGAAACTCAATGATTTGCAGTCAAGCTTCCTTGTGTTTAAAGATGAAATTCGTGTCTCTATAGCCTCACTATCTGCTCAAATGGACCAAATGGAAGCACGTTTAGGGGCCAAACTGGACACAGTAGAGGTGGAGACAGAATATGTTGATGATGAAGCTCCTGCAACTTTATTTCTCCTTTTTCATTCCTTCTTATTTGTTGCAACTATCACTCTCATTAAACAATCTTTTTATGTTTTTCATTTTGTACCAGCTGGGGTACTGCTTAATACACTGAATCATATTTTCTTTTTGTGCTACTTAATATCTGTTATTTTCATCATTGTTGATCATGTTTGCATTCATTGGTACTCGCTTTTAATTTTTGCATCCTTATTCTCTCTTTGACTATAACTATATGTTTAGTGCTGTGGCTTGATTGCTCAAATTCTTTTTGAATGATGTCAAAAGGGGGAATATTTAGCACAAACTTAAATAATGCTTGAGTATGCTTAGTCTGATATACATTTATGCTTGAGTATGCTTAGTCTGATATACATTTATTCTGTTGAACATTAGGACTGTGGCTATGCTCTATGATCTGAATGCTATATGTTTTACTACTGCATACATGCTCATACATGCTCTGATATGAACTGGATTATATGTGATGATTTATTTGAATTAAGCTTTGATTAGTAATAATTTTAGCTCTATTATACATACTGAGATACATACTTTGATTGTTATGATTTATATGCTCTGATGATTACTTGAATGCTATGATAAAAGTTCTTACAGTGCTTTAAGTTTTGTTTGGTAAGTTTTGTTTTGTTTTAGTTCTATTTGAAATCTTAAGTTATAAACTACTTCCGATGTTTTGATTATGCTTAAGTTATTTTAAATATTTCTAATTAATAGAGTAATTTGTTTTTAATGTATGCTTGGTAAATTATATTGTAACGAGTTAATTTACTAAGTAATGTAGAGTTGTTTTAATCTCGAACATGCTCTTCAATATTGGTTTTACTCTATTTTGTTTAAGTTTGTTTAAAAAGTTTGTCATCATCAAAAAGGGGGAATTTGTTGGACCTTTTGAGTTTTGATGATGACTACACTTTATTTAAGCGAACATGTTTTTAGAGATTGTGCAGGTCGATATCCGATTATGATTATGATCGTTGATAGTACCTATGGCTTAGTTCATGGGAATATACATGTCAAAAGGTTTCAAGAGATGTTAGAAGAGTATATCACGTGGGATGTAAAATGGAGACAGGAAGTCTACTGTTCCCAGGTTTGATGTTCTAGCAAGTTGGAATTTGGAGACAGCGCAGTGTTCCCTAACTGAAGTCAATTTACGTTAGCTAATAAATTCTATCTTTTATTTTTTAGTTAATGTATTTAAATTAATTGGTTGCATTAGTTTATTAAAGTTAATTGGCAAAAAGAATTTCTAAAATTCCTCACGTGTGGGTTTCAAGATTAATTCCTTATTTTTAGGAGATAAACTTGGATCTACTAAAAAGTAGGAACAGCAGTTAGGTCTTAATTATTTTTGGATTTTCTGAAAAATAATAAAAATAATCTTTTCCTAAAAATAGTAAAAATAACCATTTTCTAAGAATTAGTCAAAAGATAACCGTTTTTAGAATTAGTCAAAAGATAACCGTTTTACCAAAACCGTTTTCTAAATATAGCATGAAGTTCCAGCCATTAATTTGGGGAACAGGAATTACTACTGAAGAAACTGCTACTTTAGGGAACAGCGGTTATTAAGGAACAGCGGTTATCAGGGAATAGCGGTTACTGATTGCCTTAACCGTTTGTTTGATTTATTCAAAGGCTGAAGTATTAACCGTTTTGTGATTCATTCAGCATCATTCATTGATCCATGACTAAGGATAATGGATTGGAATATTCCTTATTCTTAGGGATTTTAGCTCTATAAATAAGAGACTCGGTTATTCTTCAAAACTCGCCTTAGTATGAGCCATTTAATCATACATAATTTTGGGAGAATTTTTACAAGAAAAATTTGTTTTAAAAATGCCAATTAATTTATAATATTTTCTTGTGCAACTCATTGATTTTATTTTTAAAGAATTTTTATTCTTTTGTAAGGGTTTTTGAGAGAATTTGTAATTAGACTCGGGTGAGTCTAAGGGGCAAATTAGATAGCTTTTAATGAAGCTAGAAAAGAGATTAGCTTTGAGTAAAGCTAAGGAGAAAGCTTCTAGTGAAGCTAGTGGTGAGAATTAGCTTTTAGTGAAGCTAAGTTTGTTGCTTTGAGTGAAGCAATTTAAGAGAGAAGAGTTGGCCTAGTTGATGCACTTCGAGTGAAGTAAGATGTTTAATGTAATTGTAACGAGTTGCCTTAAACATAGTGGAGAATTTAGAAATCCCGTAGGGTCGTGGTTTTTCCTTCTATTTAGGCCTAGAAGGTTTCCACGTAAAAATCGTTTGTCTCTTTTAATTATTTCGCTCTAAGTTTAAGCTTTATTTATTTTATTCAATTCCGCAAAAACAGGGCAAAAACACTTAAACTAGTAACAACAACAATTCACCCCCCCTCTTGTTGCTGTTCCCGTTCCTAATTCAGTCTACAGTCTTGTTATGCAACTGCATCAATGCCCTATCCCCTTTAGAAGGATGTTTTGCGCGCAATATATCAAAATGCTCACTCAAAAAAGGATGAACTTCCGGAATATGATGCAACACATACAAGTGTGCTTGTAGAAGGCTTTCTCGAGGAGGTGTGACCGATTTGGAGCCAATTGTTCCTTTTCCCCTCAAGCCTTCCTTCATGTCTAGAGGTGGGAAGTCCAATAGGCTTTGCCATGGCCAAATACTCGGCTATAAAGTTACTAATCTCATCGCTCACAGTGCCTTGAATCATACTCCCCTCTGGTTGTGCTGGATTCCTCACCTTGTTTTGTAAAACACCCATGTGTCTTTCAAAAGGATAACACCACCTTAAAAAAACTGGACCCAAAAGTTTGATCTCACGAACGAGATGGAGAATAAGATCAACCATTATGTCAAAGAAAGAAGGTGGAAAATACATCTCAAACTTGCATAAAGTTACAATCACGTCGAGTTGAAGTGCATCAAGTTTAAAGGGATCAAGAACTTTACTACAAATTGTGTTGAAGAACGAACATAGTTCGGTAATAGCATATCTCACATGTTTTGGCAGTATTCCACGGATTGCAATTGGTAAGAACACTTGCATCATTACATGGCAATCGTGAGATTTCATGCTTCCAAACTTCAGCTCACCATTTAGGCTAACAAATCTCTTCATGTTGGATGAGTACCCAGACGGAACCTTAATGCCATACAAACACTCACAAAATGTCCGCTTCTCTGCTTTGGACAATGTGTAGCAAGCTGGAGGCAAATAAACTTTATCATAAAGCATCTTCTTCTTATTGTCACCAACTTCATCATCAGCTATATTTCTTTTCTTACTCACCTTAACATGTGCCCACAACTCCGGACAAAGACCCTTACATTCAAACCAATCTCGCACGGCCCTAACATCTTTTGTCTTACCCGGAATGTTCATGAGAGTCCCGAGTATGGCATCGCATACATTTTTCTGTATATGCATAACGTCAAGACAATGCCTAACCTGTAGATCTCTCCAATATGGAAGCTTCCAAAAGATTGATTCTTTTTTCCATAATCGGCCTTCACCTCCTTGCACTTGCCCCGTTTTACCAAATACAGTCTCAACTCCCTTAACCTGTTCATAAACCTCATAACCGGTCAACGGTCGACGAGCTACACGGTCCTCAACCTCCCCATTGAACAACTTCTTCTTCTTACGATATTGGTGGTCTCGTGGGAGGAACTTTCGATGGTGCATGAATACGTGTTTGCACTTAGGAATCCACGTGGATTCCATGTCATCGATACATATGGCTATTATTTTCAATTCTAACCATTTCAACACAATAATATATGCCAAATAGTGTTGTGTGCCAAGCTTCGTGCATAACAAACCATGTTTGAGCTACTTTATGCGCGAAATTGAAAAAAAACGCTTAAAAACCCTTAAAATCGCAACTTAACTTCTAGTTTCTAGCATATGACTATTATTATCAATTCTAACCATTTCAACACAATAATATATGCCAAATAGTTTTGTGTGCAAAGTTTCGTGCATAACAAACCATGTTTGACCTACTTTACGCGCGAAATTGACATAGCAGCAAACTAGTGAGCAGACGACCTTGCACGACACGTGGAGACCAAATCTATGCATCCAGAACCTAGGCTAAAGTGGAAATGGAATCTTGGTACTTGGATCTAGCTATCAAGGTCCTAAAACCATTCTAACAATCCCCGTGGACTCCTAGAAGCTGAGCTGAAGAAGGGCTGCTAAAAAGTTTGCTAGATCAGAATTTTGTTTAAGTGTTTGTGGTTGTTTCGTGTTCTTTTCTTGATCATTTGTAGTTTTCGACTGTGTCATTAATCAAAGCATACGAACAACATTAATCCTTGCATAACCAAGGCCTTAATCAGCCCCGGTTTCGCATCAAAACCAAGTTTGAGTACTTTACGCGCGAAATTGACAAAAACGCTTAAAAACCCATAAAATTGCAACTTAACTTCTAATTTCTAGCATATGGCTATTAATTTCAATTCTAACCATTTCAACACAATAATATATGCCAAATAGTGTTGTGTGCCAAGTTTCGTGTATAACAAATAAAGTTTGAGCTACTTTACGCGCGAAATTGACAAACGCTTAAAAACCCTTAAAATCGCAACTTAACTTCTGATTTCTAGCATATAACTATTATTATCAATTCTAACCATTTCAACACAACAATATATGCCAAATAGCATAACAAACTATGTTTGACCTACTTTATGCGCGAAATTGACACTACAGCAAACTAGTGACCAGACCACATTGCACGACACGTTGAGACCAAACCTAAGCATCCAGGACCTAGGCTAAAGTGGAAATGGAATCTTGGTACTTGGATCTAGCTATCAAGGTCCTAAAACCATTCTAACAATCCCGTGGACTCCTAGAAGCTGAGCTGAAGGAGGGCTGCTCGACAGTTTGCTAGATCAGAATTTTGTTTAAGTGTTTGTGGTTGTTTCGTGTTCTTTTCATGATCATTTGTAGTTTTTGACTGTTTCATTAATCAAAGCTTATGCACAACATTAATCCTTGCATAACCAAGGCCTTAATCAGCCCCGGTTTCGCATCAAAACCAAGTTTGAATACTTTACGCGCGAAATTGAAAAAAACACTTAAAAACCCATAAAATCGCAACTTAACTTCTAATTTCTAGCATATGGCTATTATTTTCAATTCTAACCATTTCAACACCATAATGTATGCCAAATAGTGTTGTGTGCCAAGTTTCATGCAAAACAAAAGAAGTTTTAGCTACTTTACGCGCGAAATTGACAAAAACGCTTAAAAACCCTTAAAATCGCAAGTTAACTTCTAATTTCTAGCATATGACTATTATTATCAATTCTAACCATTTCAACACAATATTATATGCCAAATAGTGTTGGTTCCAAGTTTCGTGCATAACAAACCATGTTTGACCTACTTTACGCGCGAAATTGACACAGCAGCAAACTAGTGAGCAGACCACCTTGCACGACACGTGGAGACCAAACCTATGCATCCAAGACCTAGGCTAAAGTTGAAATGGAATCTTGGTACTTTGATCTAGCTATCAAGGTCCTAAAAACATTCTAACAATCCCCGTGGACTCCTAGAAGCTGAGCTGAAGGAGGGCTGATCGACAGTTTCCTAGATCAGAATTTTGTTTAAGTGTTTGTGGTTGTTTCGTGTTCTTTTCATGATCATTTGTAGTTTTTGACTGTGTCATTAATCAAAGCTTACGCACAACATTAATCCTTTCATAACCAAGGCCTTAATCAGCCCCGGTTTCGCATCAAAACCAAGTTTAAATACTTTACGCGCGAAATTGAAAAAAACGCTTAAAAACCCATAAAATCGCAACTTAACTTCTAATATCTAGCATATGGCTATTATTTTCAATTCTAACCATTTCAACAAAATAATATATGCAAAATAGTGTTGTGTGCCATGTTTCGTGCAAAACAAACAAAGTTTGAACTACTTTACGCACGAAATTGACAAAAACGCTTAAAAACCCTTAAAATCGCAACTTAATTTCTAATTTCTAGCATATGACTATTATTTTCAACTTTAACCATTTCAACAGAATAATATATGCCAAATTGTGTTGTGTGCCATGTTTCGTGCTTAACAAACCATGTTTGACCTACTTTACGCGCGAAATTGACAAAAACGCTTAAAAACCCGTAAAATCACAACTTAACACCTAATTTCTAGCATATGACTATCATTTTAAATTTTAATAATTTTAACACAATAATATATGCCAAATAGTGTTGTGTGCCAAGTTTCGTGCATAACAAACCAAGTTTGACCTACTTTACGCGCGAAATTGACAAAAACGCTTAAAAACCCTTAAAATCGCAACTTAACACCTAATTTCTAGCATATGACTATTATATTCAATTCTAACCATTTCAACACAATAATATATGCCAAATAGTCTTGTATGCGAATTTTCGTGCATAACAAACCAATTTTGACCTACTTTACGCGCGAAATTGACAAAAACGCTTAAAAACGCATAAAATCGAATTTGTGTACCTTTCTTGCTATCCATTTTGGAAATGTGGCTCTGGATGTAGATCCCATTTGCCCAAGCACTCTTTTCATTGTGCTGAAACGCATGGGAAAAGTAATACTATTTATATATATATATAACACTTAATTAAATCAAATTGGTAAAATAATTAATATTACGTACGCATTCAGCAACGCTTTGAATCTTGTGTTGCGAGGTGGGCTTTGAGGTTTTTTTATTGAGTCGAAGACGTGCACAGTGTTCGTTAAAGGACAAATGATCAAAAGTATCCAATGCAAACTACAAACACAAATTTAAAATCAACAAATTAGAGATTAGGTGACTTTAAAAATCAAAAGATAAGTTCAATTTCAATAATAAAAATTACTCTTCCCAGTATGGAGCCAGAATGAATGTGTGTTTAGATGCAAGGGAATTAGTCAAAGCAGTCTCAATGTATGCTCTGACCTGATCTGGATCATTTCTACATTTACTACCCGAAATCGACTCCGGACAAAACCATCCAATTTTTATTGGAGGTTCGCAAGAAATTAGCTCCTCGTAAGCCGCACAAAACTCACAAATAAGAGAATTTTGTTAGTAATTCGGTCATTAAAACAATTAAACAACAATGCCTAACTTGTAAGATAATGAACATCACCTCATGTAGACATGGAAAAGAGCTACGTTCAGCATCTTTCCTCTCAAAAATTGCCCGATGTCACTAGCACCAATAATTACAAACAGGCTCTCTAAAAAGCAGTATTGCTCCTTCAGCAGGGTCAAAATGATTGGGTCCTCCTCACTTATGCGAGATGGACAATAATGCAGCCATTTGCAATCTTGAGAGAGATCTTTTAGCTCCTCATCGGTCAAAATTGGAGTGCTTGGCATCGACTTTGACCCAGTCGACACCTTTGCTGAGGAACCGACCTCTCTCCAAGATCTCTTTGGACTCTTTTGCTATTTCAATTTATACAATTAAATTAGTGTGAGCATGAAATTAAAAAAATAAAAATAAATAAGGTACAAATGATTCTTACTATGTTAGTGTATCGGACCCAAGCATATGGCCATGTGACGAAACTACCTAGGGCGTCTGATAGTTTCTCAAGGCTCCATGCTGGCATTGGAATTGGGAGTGAGAAATCATCAAACCCCTTTACAATAGTCTCCACGGCCACACTGATGTGGCCACTTGTAACAGGCATTGAATGCACTGTTTGGCCCTCTTTATTTGGCTGGGCCACACCATATGCAACCTCAGTTAAGTCGCCATCACTAGCAACACCTAACTGAGGCAGCAACAGAGAACAAGGAGTCGCCTCCTGAAAATTGTGTCGTTTAGTATAATAAGCATCATAATAAAATATTAATTACGCATTGCAATTTAAATTAATAAGTGCTTATATATTTAAAAACTATGTACCTGTAGCACTGGCTCCGGAGTTAGCTCCGGATTTTGAGCAACGAAGTTTATGTTCTCCGGTGTGGTGTTTTCCACTTCAGGGGTATTAATAATGAGCTGGGGTGCTACGAAGGTAATGGGCTCGGGTGTTGGCTAGACCAAAGCGTTAGGATCCCCATGTTGACTTTCCTGATCCTCGACAATTAGGATTGCCAAGTCCACAATGGGTGCTCCCATCTCCGCTCGGAGGGTTGCTACTTCTTCCCGCAGTGCCGTTCTGAATTGAGTAGCAACACACTCTTTGCCGAATGCCTTCTGTAACCCCACGCGGATGCCTCCTTTTCCGACTACCCGCCCACTGTGGTCTTTCCCTAAGACCATATGCAATGCGTCAATATTGCCTCTTGGGGTGAACTCCCCCGTAGCTTCTTTTTCCTTCCAGCCTATCTGTTCAAATAAAAAGTGACATATATAGCAATTAGTATAAGTACATCAAAGCCAAAGAATACAAAACAAATGAAGAATAAACTTAATAATTTCAAAACTCACCACAGCATCAGCAACCTTCTTCGTTCCCGGATCATTAATGGTAAATTTACCACATGCATCTCGGGAATGAAGCCCGCAATACCAATCACGCACCCGATCTCCAGCAAGAGTATTCACGGATGCGGAGGTAGTCGTAGATGAGGGCGTGGATCAACTTTGATTGGGGTATAAACCCGCATCCACCCACTCTTTTCGGACCTCATCGTACGTTTTCTGGCCTAAGCGATGGTAAAACTTCCTTTTGCTTGCAGAATCATAAGCTTTACCACGCTTTTCCTAATTAATCAATAGAAATCGAATGTCATGTATTAGTTTAATGATTGAATCAAAAGAAGTAAATTCAAATTGGTAAACTATAATATAATATGAAATACTTACAACTTCTATGGGAGTTGTTCTTTTGGCAACAAAGGCCTCCCAATCCCTCTTCGATATGTGACCCCATATTTCGTAGGGCATCTTCGAAGGTGCTTCTCTCCACCTTCGTTTCCCGTTTTGACCTTTTTGGTCGTACGGGCACGGCTCTTCATAATCCAGCCAGTTACTAGCTTGGATTTGAAATCTTTGAATCTTTCAGCAACAGCTGAAAGAAACACATTCTTCTTGTCCTCATCGCTCTCGATGTGGAAAAGATTCTACAAAAAAAATTTATATTTATTACTATCAATCAAATTAATTTTAAAATGAAAATAAATGAGTAAAAATAGTAAAGTTGCTTACCACAGTATCATGCCATAGAGAGTTCTTCAAACCCTCTGGAACCTCGTTCCATGCGTGCAATATGGAAAGCTTGCGGATACATAGACCTACTTGTTTTCCATATTGCCTACGCCATTTTCCGCAGGGTTTACCCAATGCATTGTATTCCAAATGCATGGGTTCTATGACTTTGAGGTTTTTTGTAGGACCTCGCCCTTTTCTTTTCTTACTGGTAGTGGTGAGAGCATCCATTGGTGGGGCGTCTTCAGTTTCAAAATCATTGTCAATCGGTGGAGCGTCTTCAGCCATACGCTCGTATCTCACAATTTGGTCTTCTTCGCTGTCATTACTACGATGCTCATTATCCGAGGTCTCAATCTCGGGGACAATTTCATCTCTGAATAAATGCATTGTATATCAGTACCTGAAAGAGTATGAATAGAAATATATTAGAACATAAGCTAAGTAATATTAAAAATATGACAAAAAATTCTAATACTTTCAACACAATAATATATAACAAATAGTGTTATGTGCAATGTTTCATGCAAAACAAACCAAGTGCCAAAAAAACATTAAAAAGCTTTAAATTCATACCTTGTGAATCACTTAATTCAAATGTATTCCTTCCGTGTGATCTACACGCATATAACCAACATCTACATCATCTACATCATCTTGATCCACTGATTTTGGATAGATAAAGGGAGGGGAGTCTTCAAAAGCATCATATTCTTCCTCATCCTCACATCACCTATACCAAGGATACTTCTTTTTCCCGGTACAACAATAGACCATTTTTTATCAGACGGGTCGACAATGTAGAATACTTGCTTGGCTTGTGTAGCTAGTATGAATGGCTCCTCACTATCACGCAAACGAGCTAAGTCTACAAGAGTAAATCCACAAGGGTCGTCATTTTTAATGCATCGTCGATTATTATCTACCCACTTACATTTGAAAAGACCAATGTTGAAAGTAGAGTAGTCAAGCTCCCATATTTCATGTACCCGTCCTTAGTATACCAATTTAGCATCAACCCGCGCTTGATCCTTCGCACTCGCGTAAAATGTAGATGACGCCAAAATAGAAACCCCACTATTCTGTAGATACGATGACTTCTTGTCTTGACCCTCAGTCCAAAATGTGAAGCCATTGACATCGTAACCCTCATATTTGTTGACATCATCACGATGACCAAAAGCTAACCACTTAACAATTTCGGATACACCCTTGAGCTCTAAGCATATTACTCGATTATGAAACCAATTAATAAACGTCTTGTTATGCAACTGCATCAATGCCCTATCCCCTTTAGAAGGATGTTTTGCGCGCAATATATCAAAATGCTCACTCAAAAAAGGATGAACTTCCGGAATATGATGCAACACATACAAGTGTGCTTGTAGAAGGCTTTCTCGAGGAGGTGTGACCGATTTGGAGCCAATTGTTCCTTTTCCCCTCAAGCCTTCCTTCATGTTTAGAGATGGGAAGTCCAATAGGCTTTTCCATGGCCAAATACTCGGCTATAAAGTTACTAATCTCATCGCTCACAGTGCCTTGAATCATACTCCCCTAGGGTTGTGCTGGATTCCTCACCTTGTTTTGTAAAACACCCATGTGTCTTTCAAAAGGATAACACCACCTTAAAAAAACTGGACCCAAAAGCTTGATCTCACGAACAAGATGGACAATAAGATGAACCATTATGTCAAAGAAAGAAGGTGGAAAATACATCTCAAACTTGCATAAAGTTACAATCACGTCGAGTTGAAGTGCATCAAGTTTAAAGGGATTAAGAACTTTACTACAAATTGTGTTAAAGAACGAACATAGCTCGGTAATAGCATATCTCACATGTTTTGGCAGTATTCCACGGATTGCAATTGGTAAGAACACTTGCATCATTACATGGCAATCGTGAGATTTCATGCTTCCAAACTTCAGCTCACCATTTAGGCTAACAAATCTCTTCATGTTGGATGAGTACCCAGACGGAACCTTAATGCCATACAAACACTCACAAAATGTCCGCTTCTCTGCTTTGGACAATGTGTAGCAAGCTGGAGGCAAATAAACTTTATCATAAAGCATCTTCTTCTTATTGTCACCAACTTCATCAGCTCTATTTCTTTTCTTACTCGCCTTAACATGTGCCCACAACTCCGGACGAAGACCCTTACATTCAAACCAATCTCGCACGGCCCTAACATCTTTTGTCTTACTCGGAATGTTCATGAGAGTCCCGAGTATGGCATCGCATACATTTTTCTCTATATGCATAACGTCAAGACAATGCCTAACCTGTAGATCTCTCCAATATGGAAGCTTCCAAAAGATTGATTCTTTTTTCCATAATCGGTCTTCACCCCCTTGTACTTGCCCCGTTTTACCAAATACAGTCTCAACTCTTAACCTGTTCATAAAGCTCATAACCGGTCAACGGTCGACGAGCTACACGGTCCTCAACCTCCCCGTTGAACAACTTCTTCTTCTTACGATATTGGTAGTCTCGTGGGAGGAACTTTCGATGGTGCATGAATACGTGTTTGCACTTAGGAATCCACGTGGATTCCATGTCATCGATACATATTGGGCATGCTTTCTTCCCTTTGTTCTTATACCCCGATAAGTTGTCATATGCCGGAAAATCATTAACGGTGCATAAAAGCATTGCACGCAAGGTGAACTCCTCATTAGCATATGCATCAAACACTGAAACGCCTTCATCCCACATCTTTCACAAATCCTCAACGAGAGGTGCAAGATACACATCTATGTCATTGCCAGGTTGTTTAGGACCCGAGATAAGAAGCGAAAGCATTATGTACTTACGCTTCATACACAACCAAGGTGGCAAATTATAGATCACTAAAAGTACCGACCAAGTACTATGTTGAGAACTAAAATTGCCAAATGGGTTCATTCCATCCGTACACAGTCCGAGCCTTAAATTACGAACCTCATCCCCAAAAGTCTTATGCAACCTATCAATACTCTTCCACTCCGGAGAATCAAATGGATGTGTGAGCAAGTGACCTTTCTTCACCCTATCTGCATGCCACCTCAAATTTAACGCATCTTTCTTTATAGAAAACAAGTGCTTGAATCTAGGTATTATTGGAAGATACCACAATACCTTATCCGGGGGCCCTTTAACATCCCGAGCCCCTTTACGCTTGTAGCGCGATAACCCACACCTAGGACACTCTTCTAAGTTCTCGTTTTCATTCCGATACAACACACAATCATTCGGACACGCATGAATCTTCTGGTACTCTAAGCCGAAAGGACACATGAGCTTTTTGGCATAATATGTCGACTTTGGAAGTTCATTTCCCTCAGGAAACATCTCACCTAACGCTTCTAATAACATTCTGAAACTAGCGTCACTCCAATTGAACTTTGACTTAATGTTGAAAATTGTCAACACTGCTGTTAGTTTGGTGAAGTTTGTACATCCAGGGTACAAAGGCTTTTGAGAAGCCTCTGTCAACAAGTCAAAAACACGAGGACGTTTTCCTAACTCATCCTCGACTCCCTCCATCATCTCATAAACACGATCCACATCGTCATCGACATTCTCTTCATCTGTCTCATACCCATCAACATGATCTACTACATCCTCATTGACATCGACCACATTATTGACGTCCTCAACAACACTTTTCTCTTTGTAAACTCCCTCCTAACCATGCCAAACCCAAACATGATATTGAGGCCTAAACCCACGTCAAAGTATGTGCTCCCTAAGAATATCAACACTATCTACCTTTGATACATTGCCACAACTGACACATGGGCAATAAAAACCAACTCCCCCCGTCCTAACTTGATGTTCAACCGCAATACTTCAAAATTTCTAATACGCCATTAATAAATTCCAACGATTCAATGCTTCCATACATCCAAGAACGATCGTTTGTGATCCTAATTAGTGTGATTAATTGATTCAAAACAAAATTAATACACAACTTTTAAACATATATACTTATTTCTAATTCTAATAAGTATAACAATTAACAACAAACCACATTTTTAACAAATATCACAAATATTTAACAAACATACAAATTACTAAAATGATATCTTTAACAATTATCACAAATATTTAACAAACTTGAATAATGTAAAACATATATATGTAAAACAGAGACCAAAACTTGTGTAAAACATATATATATATATATATATATATATATATATATATATATATATATATATATATATATATATATATATATATATATATATATATATATATATATATATATATATATATATATATATATATATATATATATATATATATATATATATATATATATATATATATATATATATATATATATATATTCAAATAATGTGAAACATATACATGAAAAACTTGAATAATGCAAATTAGTAAAGTAAATATAATAAATACAACGAAAACAGAGACCAAAACTTAAATATACACACAGTTGCCATAATTTTCGATTGTTTTTATGAATATCTTGCAAAACTTAAATGCTTAACAAATTAAAATGAGAAAAAGTACCTTAATTTCGTGGGTTTTGAAGATGAACAAGACCAAAGATGAATTTCCAACAGTAGCAGCAGCGTGGGCTTCGTGGGTTTCGTGAAAAGTTAGCCCTAAATTCGTGGGTTTCGTGAGTTTTTGAAGGAAAAGCAACAATGGTGGGTTGAAATGTAATAGATTAAAACAAGAAAACTCAACAATACGTTGAAATTTCGTGTGTTATATTGAAATGTCGTGGGTTTATATTGAAATAGGTTTAAAGAACTTACTTGAACAAGAAGAAGGAACTTGAAGAAGAATGTAATTAACGAACTTGAAGAACCGTATGGGTTTTTCGTGTATGCGAAATTGAAGAGGAATGGAACTTGAAGAAGAAGAAGTTTGTAGGAATGCTAATGGATGATCGAATGCAACAAGAGGGGGGGTGAATTGTTGTGTAGTAGGTTTAAGATTTTTGCCTCTAATTTTTGCGGAATTGTATCAAGTAAAGAACAAAACTTAAACTCAAAAACGAAAAGAAAAATAATAAAGGAGACAAAGATTTTACGTGGAAACCTTCTTGGCCTAATAAGAAGGAAAAACCACGACCCCCCGGGATTTCAAAATTCTCACTATGTTAAGGCAATCAATTACAATTACACAAAACAATGTTTGCTTCACTTGAAGCTTCTCAATTCTCTAAATGCTTCACTCAAAGCTTCTCTACTTAGGCCTACTTCTCTTCTCTTCTCTTTCTCTCCTTCTCTTTCTCTTCTCTCGATTCTATTCTCTATTCCCTTAGACTTCCCATAAGTCTAATTACAACAAAACACTCAATTACCCTTTACAAGGCCAATTCTCATGAAGATTAAAATTAAGTAGTTGCTCAAGAAAAATATAATGAATTAATTGGCATTCAAAAAAAGAAAATATTTTTCTTTGAATAATCTCCCTTAAATGGACACTCTCTATTCATATCCGCTTAACCATAGCTTCCCTCTTTTATAAAGGGAACAGCCGTCAGTGCACTCAGTCCACGTTCTCCATGAGATGCACTTATCCCACGACTTCCATAAACTTACTTGCTCCCAAAGAAAGTGGGAAGTTAGTTGAAAGTCGGAGTGGAACATAACTGCTGTACGGTTAATATTACATGGGTTAAAGGAAGATCTTAAAATGTAGGAGACTAATTCAAAGTAGAGAACAAGTCTCTTGGATGTCCGAGTTTATAGGAGATAAACAAGGAATTAGTCTTCTCCATGTTTTTAGGCGTATTAAAAACATTTTGCCAATTAATAAATAAATTTAATTAAGCAACTAATTAAATTTTAACCTTTTACATTAACTAAAAACAGAAAACATAATTTTCGTAACTTCCAGTCAATGTCTTCTTCAGACCTGTATTGTAGGGAACAGCGCACTGTCTCCATCTACAACTTTGGTCAGGACTTCAACTCTAGGAACAGTAAACTGACTTCTAAAGCAATTGCCCAACTTCTTGGATATTTGAGACATGTACAACTTCCACGAATCAAGTCATAGGCTTCATCAACGATTTAAATTAAACCGGATATATACCTACAAAACAATCTCTAAAAGTATGTTTGTTTATTTAAAAGTGAAGTCATCATCAAAACCTTAAGAGGCCAACAAATTCCCCCTTTTTGATGATGGCAAACTTTATAAACAAACTTAAGTAAAATAGAGTAAAACAAATTTCTTAGAGCATACTAGAGATTAAAGCAACTCTAAATAACTTAGCAAATCAACTCGTTACAATATAATTTACCAAGCATTCAATAAAACAATTTACTCCATAATATCAAATTTTTTTTTTTTCAAAACTTTCAAAATTAATTAACCTAAAACTTAAATAAAATAAACTAAGTTAAACTAAAATAAACTGACATAATAACTAACATAATTAAACTAACACACATTAACTAACAAAATTAAACTAACACACATTGTTAAATAATTTCAATCAGAAACATTTTGAGAACAAATGTACAAGAACAATAAATATCCTCAAAAACTTAGCAACTGTGTATGTAACTGTGTATTCACTGCTCTTCTTAAGTTTTTGCATAATCTTCCCCTTTTTGTCATCAAACAAAAAGAATTGGGGTTATCAAACCTCAGCACAAACCATATAGATTTGTCAGTGATGAAAGCAAGAAACAATAATAAGAGTAAGTGCCATGAATAAAAATCAAACCTGCATATAGTCAATTGTCACAGACCATGAAAATAAAAACAAAGAAATAAAAGTAGCAATTGTTCAACGTAACAACAACAATGTACCCCAGATGGTACAAAGTAAAAGGTGAAATTGTTTGTGAAATGTAACAGCCAATCAAATCTTAAAAACATAGGGAGAGGGTTCAAGGGGCAGTCTCTTCTTCGTCTACATATTCGGTCTGCACTTCTACTGTATCCAACTTTGCACCAAGACGATAAACCATCATGGTCAGTTGATCAACAATTGAAGCGAGTGAGACACGAACTTCATCTTGAAAAGTACTGAATTGAGACTGTAGATCATTAAGCTTGGAGAGAACAGAATGTGAAGATGCTGTAGGAATAGGATCAGCACAACCAATACCAGGAGATGATGGAAATGGTGGTGGTGTAAAGTGAATAGGTGATGGAGGTGGTGATGAAGTTTGATTTGGTGGTGGAGTGGTTGGCTTGGGTGAGAGAGCTTCGTTTAAAGTAGGCTCAGGAATGGTTTCAGAAGTGATATCATCAACCGTTGCAGCCTTTCGTTTTGAAGCAAGCCTCCTACTCTTCCTTTGAATAGCTTTACCCTTCCTCCTTAATGCAATCACAACCTCTTCATCACTGGAATCATGACAGAGATCATGAGGCACTTCTTCTCCTAAAGCTACTTCCTCTCCTTGTTCCCCCTCAGTTCTTGTCCCCTCCTCCTGTTCCTCTTCTTCAGTGGGAACAGGCCCTTGTTCTTCCTTTTCTACTACTTCTTCTTTTTCTTTTTCTTTTTCTTTTTCCTCTTCTTTTTCTTTCTTTATTTTTACTTCTTTTTCAATTTCTTCTTCTTCTTCCTCCATTTCCTCCTCATCAGAACCTACATCAATTACTTCTTCTGATTCATTTATTAACACCCCTTCATCGTTTAATTGGAGATGCAAATTTTTCAGACACCGTGCACCAATTTTCATATTGGGACCCATTGGGAACTCCAACCCATCCAATGGTACACCAAACTTTCTGAAAATCCAAGTCAACAGCCCCCCATAACCAACAAAATTTTTCTTCTCAATACAATCAGACAAATGCGATATCATCAATGACGGAAAATTTATCTTTATGTGGTTATCCATGCAATAAATTAAGGTTGCATCACGTAGACTCACCTCACTCCTCTTAGAGTTTCAGGGCAAGATGAATCTTCGTGCTACATTATAGAGTAATTTATGCAATGGAGATAAGACATTGTGACTGATTTTACCTCTTTTTTGTTCAACCCCTAAAAACTTAAAAATTGTCTTTTCATTAATTCCAGAGAAAACAATTTTTGTACCAACGCAATATGTATCAAAACCAACATTAGGAACACTAAACCATTCCCCCAACAATGCACTGTTAAATTCTATTTTGATGTTCTTGACACTACTAGAACACGTCCCACAATCATTTGAGAAATTCGAAATGAATTCTCGCATTAGATTTGGAAAAATGGAATTGCAACTAAAATTTGTCATCAAAATCTCCCATTCTTGATTTTGTAAAATGTCATGCAATTTAGGAAAATAAGTAGAATCATACCAGTACTTGTCTAACCCAAATCCTACAGACATTTCTTTTGCAACTTCTTCAGCACTATTAGGATCAGCAAGCTTCGAACGTTTGACTACTTTGGAAGATGATCCACCTTTTGGTGATGAAATCTTGCGTTTTGTACCAGTAGGTTCAGTAGATTGTTTGGGTGATGTATTTGTGGTTTCTTTGGTGGTGAGTGGTGCAGCATCCAGTAATGGTGGAGGATGAACCACTCTCAGAGGTTTTGGCTGTGATTGTTTACGGGATTTAGGGGTTTTCCTTGAGGAACTTGGGGTTTTCATTTTGAAGTGTTGAATAGATTGAGAGATAGGGAGGAGGACGGTTTCTTGAAGAGGAATTGAGAAGGCGTGTGAAGTGTGAAGTAAGAGAAGGGTTTAATAATGTGATGAAATGACGGTTTCCTTAAGTCCAATCCCTTTAATGCTCTAATCATAGCGTTTGATATGGAAAGATTTTGAAGAGATGGGATTGAAAACCGTTTCCCATTATTTTTATTTTAAGTTGGCCGTACATTTTTTTTAAAATAATTTGAAATATGAATAAATTATGAAATATGAATATTAAAATAAAATATGAAAATAAAATAGAAAAAGGATGAATTATAAAAAATATAAAGAAAATAACGAACATATTGCTGTGGTCTGATCAAACTAATAACATGCAAACAATATGAAAAGATGAGATTGGAACTTGGTATGATCAAGCTCCACTAAAGTTGGTTGTATAAAATTTCAATGAAGCATCATGAAAAAAAGGAGGGTCAGTAATCAACCTCAAAATTTTGATTGAAAATCAATTATTGCATGGATCAGGTAAACACGTAATGAAGTTTGTACTATGAATATCTTCTTGTTGCATTCGATCTCCATTAGCATTCCTACAATTGGTATCAGAGCCCTGTTCCTCATTTAATCAGGAAACCCTGAGAGCAGTATCCTGTTCCCTGGAAAGATGTTGAAGATGAACGAGCGCATGGAAGAGGGGTACTCCACACAAAGGCCACCCATGTTCGATGGGAAATTCTATACTTACTGGAAAAATAGAATGGAAATCTTCATAAAAGCCGAAAACTATCAAGTTTGGAGAGTCATTGAAATTGGAGACTTTGAGGTGACGACCATCAACTCCAACAATGAAGCTGTTCCAAAACCAATCACTGAATATGAAAAGGAAGATTTTCAAAAGATGGAGATGAACGCTCTTGCTATCAAGTTACTTCACTGTGGGCTTGGTCCAAATGAGCACAATCGTATTATGGGTTGCAAAACCGCTAAGCAGATTTGGGACCTGCTAGAAGTTACCCATGAAGGTACTAGTGAAGTAAAGAGATCCAAGATTGACTTGCTAATGTCCAAATATGAAAGATTCGTCATGGAACCGAGGGAAAACATTCAAGAGATGTTCACTAGGTTCACAAACATTACGAATGAGTTAGTCTCTCTTGGTAGAATCATTCCCGTTGATGAACAAGTTAGGAAAGTACTTAGGAGTCTTCCTCAAGACGAACGCTGGAGAGCAAAGGTCACTGCCATCCAGGAGTCCAAAGATTTCACCAAGTTTAATTTGGAAGAGCTGGCTGGTTCTCTAATGACCCATGAATTGCATTTGGGAACCGCTGACAGTTCCCGAAACAAAGGATTGGCTCTGGCAGCAGATGATAGTGAAGAATCAGAAGATGGTGAAGAGGAAGCAGCTTTGTTGGCACGTAAATTCAAAACATTCTTCAGGAACAGAAAATATGGAAATCAAAGAAATAATAAAGAAAAGGGAACTACAAACTTGAAGACAAATTTTGAATGCCACAAATGCGGGAGCACTGAACACTTCATCAAGGATTGCCCTCAATGGAAAAATGAGAAGGGCAAGGGAAAAGCAAGAGAAGTTGGAAGACAATATAAGAAGGGAAACTTCAAAACTGATTTTAGAAAGGCAATGATCGCAGCTTGGGGTGATACGGAGAGCGAGGCTGAGACAGAAGCTCCAGTGGAGGAAGAAACCGCAAATCTGTGTCTCATGGCATCTCATGAAGAATCTAAGGAAAAAGAGGTAATGTCTTCTAGTCCATCTTCTAAACAACTGTCTAACTTAAGTAAGAATAAATTAATCAAATTCTTGTTAGAGACAAAAGAAAAATTGAATGAAAAAACAGCTAAGTGTCTCCAAATTGAGAAAGACCTCAACTCAAACAAGGATCATGTATCCTATCTAAATTCATTTAGAATAGATGTACAAAGCAGATTTTTTAATTTGCTAGATCAGAATGTTGTTTTGAAAGAGACAATTGAGAAATTGAAACAAGAATTTATTTTCCTTAGTATCGAAATGAATCAAAACAGATTGTTAGGATTAAGTAAAGATGCAAACAATATATCTACTCACATGGTTAACACTGAATTTCAAAAGTTGAAATCAAAATTAGAATCCTACGAAATTGAAAATGAAAATTTGAAAAATAAAATAAACTTAAGAGGAAAAGGGAAATTCAATGAAATTCCCAAATGGATTCTAAATGCTAAAATCAAAAGTAAAGAAGGACTAGGCTATATGAAGAATGATAAAAAGAAAAAGGTCTATGTAGATCTCCCTAGTAGCAAAATATGTTCCTTCTGTGGTAAAAGTGGACACCTGAAACATCAATGTATAAAGAAGGAACAGCATATCAAAGCAAATAAAAATTATGTCGAACGAATATGGATTAAGAAATGTGATTCAAGTATTGTCGACAAGGAACCCAAGGATGAATGGGTTCTTGTACCTAACCATTAGTTTGCATTGCAGGTTCAAGTGAGGGGGAACAACTCATGGTATCTCGACAGTGGGTGTTCCAAGCACATGACGGGTGATAAATCTAGATTTCTCTCACTTGAAGCGTATGATGGGGGAACTGTAACCTTCGGTGATAATATGAAGGGTGAAATAATCACCAAAGGAAAGGTTGGAAGGTCTAGTTCCCATGCCATCGATAACGTATTTTTAGTCGAGAATTTAAAACACAATTTGTTAAGTATTTCTCAATTTTGCGACAAAGGTAACTCTGTTAAGTTTACTTCTGAACGATGCATAATTTCTAGGAACAGTACAGGAGATCCTGTGCTGGAGGGAATCAGAAAAGGGAACACCTATGTGGTGGACCTGGACACTGTTCCCAAAAACAGTCTAACGTGTTTAAGCGTTATAGAAGAAGACCCACTTCTTTGGCACAAGCGACTAGGTCATGCTAGCTATTCATTGATTAACTCTTTAAGATCAAAAGACCTAGTAAGTGGATTACCTGCAATAAAATTCCTTAAAAATGAAGTTTGTGATCCTTGTGCTAAAGGAAAACAAGTGCGGTCATCCTTTAAATCAAAGAACGTTGTGACTACCACTAGACCATTAGAATTAATTCATATGGATTTATGTGGACCTATGAGAACACAAAGTCGTAGTGGCAAAAGATATGTGTTTGTCATAGTTGATGATTTTAGTAGATTTACTTGGACCTTATTTTTGGTAAGCAAAGATGAAGCTTTTGATGAGTTTGTTTCTTTTGCTAATAAAATACAAAAATCTACCAATAATCAAATCGTTCACATAAGGTCTGATCATGGGAAAGAATTTGAAAATTCAAACTTCATGAATTATTGCAATGAACATTGCATAAATCACAATTTTTCCGCACCTAGAACACCACAACAAAATGGAGTGGTAGAAAGGAAAAATAGGACCTTAGAAGAAATGGCTAGGACCATGTTGATTGCTAGTGGTCTACCTAGGAATTTTTGGGCAGAAGCCGTCAATACTGCATGTTACATATTGAATCGTGTACTAATAAGGCCAATCACTTCTAAAACACCCTATGAATTACTCAAAGGTGTTAAACCAAATATTTCCTATTTTCGTGTATTTGGATGCAAATGTTTTGTTCATGTGAATGGAAAACGAAATATAGGTAAGTTTGATGAAAGAAGTGATGAAGCAGTATTCCTCGGTTATTCATCACATAGTAAAGCTTACAGAGTTTATAATAAGAGAACAATGGGCGTAGAGGAATCTATTCACATAATTTTTGATGAAACTAACTTTTCAACAAGTGAACAGGAAACAAGTAATATTAAAATAGGTCTTGCAAACTTGGAAGATGATGATGAAGGAATTAAAGTGCAAGATCATGGAACAGCAAGTGAACAGTCTACACAAGAAGAGGCAGAAGAAACTGACCAAATCCAGGAACTACCAGAACAACAGGACCAGCAGACTGTTCCCAATCCAGCTGTTCCCACAGATGACCAAGATGATCCAGTAGCTGAACAAAATGCAAATCAAGATGCTGAAACAGAACATGCTACTGTTCCCTCCAGAGAATTTGTGCCTAAACCTTGGAAATACCAAAGTTATCATCCTCTTGATCTGATTATAAGTGATATGAATAAAGGAACACAAACCAGATCCCAACTGAGAAACTTTTGTGCACACTTTGCGTTCCTATCATCACTTGAACCCAAAAATCACGAAGAAGCTCTAAAGGATTCCGAATGGATAGTAGCCATGCAAGATGAATTAAATGAATTTCAAAGAAATAAAGTGTGGCACTTAGAACCCAAACCAAAAGGCAAGAAAGTAATTGGTTTGAAATGGGTATTTCGGAATAAGCTAGATGAGCATGGAATAATTGTAAGAAACAAAGCAAGACTCGTGGTCAAAGGGTACAATCAACAAGAAGGTATTGATTATACTGAGACATTTGCTCCGGTAGCAAGGTTAGAGGCTATTAGAATTTTAATTTCTTTTGCTGCATTCATGAATTTTAAATTATATCAAATGGATGTGAAATGTGCTTTTTTAAATGGCTTTCTTGATGAAGAAGTTTTTGTTGAACAACCCCCAGGTTTTGAAAATACCTCTTGTCCTGATCATGTCTACAAGCTTGATAAAGCCCTATATGGCTTGAAGCAAGCTCCTAGGCAATGGTATGAAAGACTTTCAAAGTTTTTGATTCAAAATAACTTTGTAAGAGGAAAAATCGACAAAACCTTGTTCTTTAAGAATAAAGGTTCTAATATTTTGGTTGTTCAAATTTATGTTGATGATATTATTTTTGGTGCCACTAATGATTTATTATGTAAAGAATTTGCTAACCTAATGGGCACAGAATTTGAAATGAGCATGATGGGAGAATTAAATTTCTTCCTTGGGTTACAAATTAAACAAACCGAAAATGGTATCTTCATTCATCAACAAAAATACATAAAAGAACTTCTAAAGAAATATGGTCTAACAAATGCTAAAACCAACCATACACCCATGGCTACAAATGTTAGATTAGATGAAGACCTAAAAGGAACTAACTTAAATCAAACAATGTATCGAGGCATGATAGGTTCTTTATTATATCTAACTGCAAGTAGACCTGATATTTCCTTTAGTGTTGGTTTATGTGCTAGATTTCAATCAAATCCTAAAGAATCACATCTCATGGCAGTCAAACGAATTTTAAGATATTTGAAGGGAACAGACGACTTGTCCTTATTTTATCCTAAAAGTGATGTTTATGATTTAAAAGGTTTTAGTGATGCAGATTATGCAGGTGATCTTGTAAATAGAAAAAGTACATCAGGTATGGTACGATTTCTTGGCTCATGTTTAGTTTCATGGAGTTCCAAGAAGCAAAATACTGTTGCATTATCCACTGCCGAAGCTGAATACGTAGCAGCAGCAGCTTGCTGTTCCCAAATGCTTTGGATAAAACAGCAACTAAGAGATTTTGGTATTAAAGTTGAATGCATTCCTATTTATTGTGATAATACCAGTGCCATATGTATATCCAAAGATCCAGTGCATCATTCTCGTGCTAAACATATACATATTAGACATCATTTTCTTAAGGATAACGTAGAACACAAAAATATTATATTAAAGCATGTTAATACTAATGAACAAGTTGCAGATATTCTGACCAAACCACTTCCAAGGGAACAATATGAAAAGATGAGATTGGAACTTGGTATGATCAAGCTCCACTAAAGTTGGTTGCATAAAATTTCAATGAAGCATCATGAAAAAAAGGAGGGTCAGGAATCAACCTCAAAATTTTGATTGAAAATCAATAATTGCATGGATCAGGTAAACACGTAATGAAGTTTGTACTATGAATATCTTCTTGTTGCATTCGATCATCCATTAGCATTCCTACAAAGTTGAAGAAGACAATGGTACAGTATGCTTTTTCGTGTATGCAGTTTTCGATGAAGAAGACAAGAGGAATGAAACGTTATAATAAAAAGGCGGGTTTTGAAAAAAATAAATAAATAAACAAGGGCTATTTGCTGCGGTCAATGGAGAAAACCGCAGCAATAAATGCTTCTCGTATATATCTATTTAGCTGTAATGTTATTTGCTGCGGGTCCCATACATAACCGCAGCAATTAAGCGTTTTTTTAAGGGTTATTTGTTGCGGTCCATAGATAAACCGCAGCAATTAATATTGAATGGATTATTTGCTGCGGTCACAATCAAAAACCGCAGCAATTAAGTGTTCTTTTTTTTTCAATTCCTTTTTCCTATTTATTGCTGCGAATAAACAAAAACCACAGCAAATGAGAAGCAGCAAATGAGGTTTTTTCCACTAGTATCTTTCCAAGAGGCCGACAAATTCCTGCAATAAAAATCCACAAAGATTGATGACACTGATGAATGAAAATAAACATTAATCTTTCAATCATAGAAGTATGTTAATACTTAATTACCTATTCGTAAACGTGGAAAGTCACGACTTCCTTTGAAATGATCAATAATACTCCTCATCCTGCAAGCACATCAAAAACGAAGGTAATAAGCAATCTTAATGGTTTACAAACAAATTGATATTTTGAATAAAATGAAAATTCAATATATGTATTAGCATAAAGGAACAACATATAAGTCGTTTTGACACTGCAAACTTGACTTGCACGCTCTCAGGGTTGATTTTTAACCGATCTTAAAAACGAAATTGTCAGCAACTATTCCCTTCTGAGTGAGACCTAGTAAATAGATTCTCTTTAACCAGTTCAGAATGTAACTCAAAACATAATCCTAACTAAGAACTAAAAGCATGACCAAAATAAATACCACCACAAACACCATTGTTAGCAACTAAACATAGCAGCGAAAGTAATTAAAAGGGAAAATACCCATTGTGTCCGCCATGACCACCTTTGGGTAACAAACGCAATTTTGCAAAAGGCAAATCCAAATCATCATAAATCTGTAAGAAAATGGAGCATATATTTAAATTATTATTTCAATAGGTAACTCGGCAAGACATGTACGTTATCACATTACCACTAGCACTTGATTCAGTGGGATCTTATAATACGAAACCATAGGACCAACCTATAAAAGAATCATATAAATTGACATCACCATAACCAAAAATAGAGGGAACAAAAACATTTTAGCTTCCAACAATAATGGAACTTCCAAGGAAATCTACTTACAGACTTACCACTGACATTCATAAATGTTTGCGGCTTGAAAAGGATAACAGGAACATTACCAATATGACCTGAGGGCAACACAAATAAAATGAATTAGTTAACGATTAACATGCACTAGATAAAAACAAAGTTCAGGATATTACAGCACATTCTAATACATTAACTAGGGGAGGAGTATACTAGATTCCATAGTTGTTGCTCTATAATTTTCCCTATGTTAATCAAGATTATATAATAAACAAAAGAAAGGCGCAAGGGGGCCAACCTTTCGCAAACAAAGCTTTAAAAGAAAAACTATTCATAGAAATCCCCTCCGCTTCTGCTATGGTGTCCACCATCTCAAATCCGACCTGAAAAACAAAAAAAATTGAGCCTACAAAAAAAAACAAGTTTCCTCTAAGAATGATGAAGGATCAGATACTATGATAAAGCAAAATGATGAAACATTATAAATATGTGAACATGGGAGTCGCCACATTTATACAACAATAAAAGCTTCCTCGTGCAATAGCACTAAACTAGCAGATGTCCTATGCATCGATCTTTGCTTTGGAATAACAAAGACAAGATCACAAGACTGCAGGAATAGGCCTGTGTTCGGGTCACATATATATAAGTCAAAAACTATCACAACCCTGACCTGATTTCAATCCATTTAACCCGTTTAGAGTTTGCTTTTATCAATTAAGAGTTTTTAACAAGAACTAGATCTCATCTTTTAAGCCTGGTTTTTAACTTTTTGGCACTAATTTAACAAGAGTTTTTAAATTGCAGGATTAGCAAATGTACATTAACAAACAACTCCCTCCTATTCTAATCAAATATCCTATTTATTTTTTGGCACTATTCACCAATCGAATTTAGATTTTTTTTATTTATTTTATCATTTAATAGTGTTAAACAATAACTACATCTTATCTTTTAAATCCCATTTTCAAACTTTTAATTCACGGGTTCTTTATTTTCTATTTACTACAAAAAATATGACAAAAAAATAATAAATGAATTAAGTTCAAGTGATACTTATTGACCAAACACAAAACTAACTTGATTAAATAAATGGGTTATACAGGTTCTTTTAAGTTTAAAATTTTAAACTTAACCTAACTTATATAATAAACTAAACATATTGGATCGATATATTTATTTAATTGGGTTAAAAGTTTCAACCCAAACTCACTCTTAAATTGCATGATTAGCAAATTTAGTAGGTTAGGTTAGGCCTATACAATAGGCTTGCTTCACTCTTAAATTGCAGTATTAGCAAATTTACACTAACAAACAACTCCTCCTACTTTAACCAAATGTCCTATTTGTTTATTGACACTATTAACCAATCACTTAGTTTGTTTTTCTTTATTTTGGATCTATGAGTTAAAACATAATCAAATGGGTTCTTTTTTGAATTATTTTAAAGTAAATTTTGTTAATATAATCTTTTTATAATCTTTAATTATGCACAATTACAGATAATAAAAATTAAGCTAGTGCCTCGGCTATTTACGAGTTATAAAAATTAAGCCACAAAAATCAATATTTACGAGTTATAACCACTATAAATCGAAAAGTGCAACCATTGTAGCCATTTCACCGGATTCCGATCATCGAAAACTAAAATGACCTACTTAACTCTAAATAAACCCTTGACCAAACCACCTTTGACCTTTAACCAACCTAGTAAATCTAACTCATTTTCTCATTCTTTCCCATCTATCTCTTATCCACTTTGAAGCTTCGACAGTGGCTTGTCAAAGGTTAAAAAATCGGTTTTTTGGGTCATTTCAAACACCAGTAACCGGAATTCGATAATATAATTACAATTATTGCATTTTTCAATTTATATTCACTATAACTTGATAATATTAAACTTTGCAGCTCTAATTAATAAATAATCAAAACTTTGAGGCGATAATTAATTTATGATTCTATAAAAAATACAACCTAATAATCATCATATGTAAATCAAAGAGAAGAAATACATGTATTCACATTGTGCAAAATAACTGAACTCACACAGTATCAAATAATGCAAAACCATTTATTCAAAAAAAAATTAATGCAAAACCATCGAACCCACAAAGTATCAATATAACATCACTATAATAGCCCGAAAATTCAACAAAATATACAAATACACATAAATAATATCAAAATTTTCAAGTAGGGAAAGAAATAGGTTAGATTATGGCGAGTGGCGTTGTACTTTTTCCTAGGATTTCCGAGCCCAACAAGAAGCCAAGGATTCGGCTTTGGCTTAATTTGCAGAGGAGCATCAATTGAAGACGGCATCGTATTTGAATTAACAACAACAGAGAAAAAAGCAAATTTTTTTTACATTTATAGTCCTTTTCATGGGCATAAAACTGGGATACGCTGTACAAAATTTTAGGGTTTTGGGGATTATAGAAAAGGGAGAAATTGAGGACAAGCAACTGCTACGAAAATAATTAGAGTAATTAAAAGAGGATATGTGCATTGGAATTCCAATTGTGCCAAATTTCTTCATTGTTAAAGAAAAAGAAGTCAATCAGGAAAAATTTTGAAGTTAAATATTAGGTTCTCGTTCTCGACCATTTAAAGCCATTGGCCACAGCTGAAATGGGAAAACACTTTAGTCTTAAACCTAGCCGTCGGGTAAAAACAAAGTCAACAAAAATTCATCAATCTCGATCCCGGGGTTGAACCCAGGTCACCCACGTGACAGACGGGTATACTCACCACTATATTACATCGACTTTTGATTAACAACTTGGGAGGAATCCATATCAAACGTCTTATACGCTAAGTCCATCTCAAAATCACTGCTTGTTGTGTGTATTTTTGTTCGAAAATGTATATGTTAACTGTTGGGTTTGCTCAAATTTTTGCTTCACACGAACGGAGTGAAGTTTATATGATTTTATGTTTGGTTCTAAACTAATTTTTTTATTCGACTGTACACTTAAATACTTAGGTTAATGTTTAAATTGAATTAAAAATTAATTCAAGTAAAAATATGGTCAAATCGATGCAAATTTTATTTGAGTCATTTCATTGTTGATTTAGTAACAAAGAAGCAGCAATACTAGGAATGACAGGCGGGCAAAATTATATGGGTTTCGCATCGGATCCGCCCTAGTTGGAGCAGGTATGAGTATGACTTTGATGGGTAGTTGATGGGTGTGGGCATGATAAGTCCCACCCGCCTTGGATAGTGGGTAAGTGGTGGATATAAAGTTTTACTCGCTCTATACCGACCCACCCGCCCCATCCAATATGTACCCGCTCCACCCCAAAATCGTCCGTCCTATATCTACAATGTACAAATTTATATATTTTTTATTAAAAGTTATTGACAAAAAATAAGAATATTAATTTTATTAATTACATTGTTATAATTTGATGTAATTGATTTTGTATGGATTTATAAAGTATATAATGCAGACTTAGAGTGAATGTGAGGCAGGTATAAGATGGGTATACGCAGTTGGTCATAATGGCTAGGTATGGGATTAAATCATGGTTATTAGAATACGCATCCTAATCTACGATTATACAATCCTACAATCAAAAAATAAGCGATCAATCTGGATCGTATGTAGGATTTTAATGTTGTTAGAATCATTCGATCTTACCTAGCTCCAAAATTTTGGAGCTAAGATCATAACATGATACTACAATCCAACGATTCCATCCTACAAGAGTAGTTTCAATCATATAAAAAAATTCATATAATCCAGATTTTACTTATGTATAAATATGCATATATCTATATAATTGTATCAGTTAGACTAAAATTTAAGTTTTTGATTGATGTGCAAATAAAAATGTATTAAAAGTATTTTTTTAAAAAAATTAATAGTTGAAGTCAAATAAGTTTTTATTTACCCTTTAAAATATAATAAATGAACAAATGTAACTGATAATTAGTTTGCTAAAGCATATTAATGCATACTTTTCAGATCACACGATCCTACGATCCAATTTTACCGATTTCGATCTTACCCTTTCAACGATCCTACGTAGAATCCTGTATCTAACAACCTTGGTTTGAATGCATACCCATATGGGCAGGCATGAGTATGAAATTTTACCCGCCATAGGTGGTGGGTTGGTGGTGGGTATGTAAATTTTAGGTTGCTATGGGTATGGGTAGGAATAGGCATGGGTCTTGGATCCTAAGGGTCTAGATCAGACCCAATCCTAATTTTAAGTGTCTGGGTCCATGTATTTTTGAACCCTATGGATCCGGGTCGGATCTAGGTTCATGACCTTAAGGTCCGGGTCCGGGTTTACACGCTTGAGTTCTAGATCCGACCCATGGACCCATTTACATCTTTTTAAAAAAAATTTATATATTAGCTATCATGTGTATTTAATTGTTTGATTTGAAATTTTATTATATTTTTGAACATTACGTGATTTTGAACTATGTCGGTTCATTTAATTTAAAATGTGGTCGTTGTATCTATACTTTAAAATTAAAGACTTGATAAATATTACATTATAAGAACTTGAATGTTGGAAAACTTCATATATTTCGCTCAATTAGTATAAAGTATTAGAAGATCCTCGTTAGTCGAAAGTGTTTAAATAATTTATGCGAATGGTCGAAAATTGTACTTCATAATATATTTTAAAAACATTTTCGGGAAAATATAAAATAAAATTGATCTGAAACCAGATCTAGACCCTAGACCCGCCAGACCTTAAAGGTCTAGGTCCCGGTCCAAAATTTTCAGAACCTACATATCCGGGTTCGGTTTTGGGTCCAATAATAATAATTATGGTCTGGATCTGGGTCTTGCTGGACCCGACCCTGACCCGACTCTTTCTCATCCTTAGGTATGGCCTATGGGGAGGGCATACCGCATCCACTCGCCCATATGCAAAAAGTTAAAATCGAAAAACTATTTGATCGATGGTTTTTATGAAAACACGATCATAAACTTTAATCCTACCTCGATTAACAAGTATTAGTGGAAAGTAAGGGATCATATCCACAAGGATAGTTAGCTTTGAATCAGCTAAATGACTTAAGGGATACATTTGGATTTGATGAAAATTGCACAAAATTCAACTAACAATAGTTGTAAACTAAATAAATTAAATATCGCTCTTTACCTCCTTCTTTACCTTTATCTTTATTTTTAGTTATTTGTACGTATTTTATTTATTCTATTTGTAAGTAGCAGGTTTCTCTCCCTTGGAAAACCTTTCTCAAGCCGAGGGACTCTTTAACCACACTTTTCTCTATGGGTATGAACTGCCGTCTTTCTTCCTTCCCCAGACCCTGATCATAGTTTTCTATGAGCGGGATACACTGGGTATGTTGATGATGATGATGATGATATAAGGTAAACATGCAGATTTATAACGAATCTAATAAATGGTCACCTTCATTTCTGTGACAAGGATTGGTAATCTCGACTACGAGTCACGAGTTATTTGGCCTTGAACTATTTTCATGATCTTCAACTCAACATCTAAACACAAACTTTTTTTTTTAAATTTGGAATATTATTTATACAAACACATTGTAACTAGGAATGGTCATGGCTCTCTATTGGACTTGCCCCAGACCCGTCACTTTTTTAAGGGTTTGGGTCTCATTTTTTGTGACCCATCGAATTCGAATCGGGTCTAAATCGCAAAATTGAATAAGGGGTTAGGTTCAAATTCAGACCCTCAGACCCAGACTTGGACTCACACCTTTAAACCCAAACCCTAGACCGACTCCATGGACCAAGACCTGGACCCTAAAATTAATTAAATATTTTTTTACAAACTTCTTTGATATAATATACTCCTTTCGTTTGTTAAAGAAGTTTTCATTTGTCATTTTGAGATGTCTCAATTGTTGTTCTCATAAATAATCATTCTATTTATATCACAAATTTTTGACAAAAATAACTTTATTTATCCGTATTTTAATATTTTAATAATGCTTATGGTCCACACATATCTTCCACTAACTTAATTTAAAATTTTTCATTTTTTATGATCTTTACATGTTTCTCATTAATTTTATAAAAATATTTTATTATTAGTTGTAGTCTCCATATTTTTTCCAGTAACTTTCTTTTAATATTTTTTAATGTTTATGATTTCCACTTTTACTCCATTACATTTGTTGTTCAATAAATAATATAATTATATCTCTTAATTCTCGTGAACATTCCTTGTGGAAATCTTCTATACAATAAACTAATGAAGAAACGATTAGGACACATGTCGACTTTACATAAAAATTTTCTCGCTCTTTTCATTTTCTTATTAGGAAAATATTTTTTATCATATCATGTAATATCTTTCTGATTAGATTTATTTAATTGATTAGTTACAAAAGATTTTAAAACTTTACCTTATTTACTAATATTTTACCATATACAATCATCTAAAATATGTAATATCTTTTAATTGCAATGGATATTTATCGAATAGCATATTAATTATTCATGTAAATTATTAATTTTCATTAAAATAAATTTGTGAAAAGAAAATAATTTTGAATTTTTTCATAGCTAATCATGGGGGTGTTAGAAGTCATGAGAAGATCAATTCTCCACCTCAACAATCTGTGTGCCTCACCAAGCAATCCATGTGAATAAACAAGAAACACAAAATTAGTTATGCTTGTAACCAAATTCTGTTTATATAACAAAATGTTGATTAGCTATTATATAGCTTTAACTTTGTACATTCATTTTGTATAAATAGATAGCTCCAACTCCCATTGTATTTTAACCAATCCAATTAATAAATGAGTGTATGTTTCAAGATCAAATTGAGAGTTCTTGATTGATACTTGCTAAGTTTAACATGGTATCCGAGCGGGATTAAGATCCTCTCAATACGCTGCTCAAATTTATTTATTTATTTTTCTCTGTTCATATTTCATAAAAAAAATCGATTTGTTGTTTTTTTGTTTCACAAATCTGATTTCATTCTTCTATACACATTAATCTTCATCATTTCTTTCCTATTCATTGATATAAATTTCAACTCAAACTGTTGAATTTCTTTTTGAGGGTTTTTACAAGATTTTTCAATTTTTTCATCTCAATTCTTTGATTCCATTCAAGATTGTTTTTGTTCTTCTTTACATTTTGAAAGTAGAGAATTTTTTTGTGGTTGATTGATGTAAGTTTAAGGGTGAATTGATGATTTTCGTTTTGAGGGTTTCTTCACAAGAATTGGGGGTTTTACCTAATTTTTCTTATGAGTTTGATTGAAACTTTTTTAGTTCTTTGTTACTGCAAATAAGTAGAAGATTTTCCCTACTAATTGCTGTAATTTTTAATCCAAATTGAATCATTTTGATTTTTAGGGTTTTTACCCATTTTTCATTCATGCACACAAGGTGCTTGATGAATTGTTCGTGTGACTACATATTCACACTTTGTTGATGTTTGTGTGACTACAAATTCACACTTTGTTGATATTTGTGTGGCTACAAATTCACACATTTTTTAAGAAGCAAATACAATTGCTATTGGTTGATTTTTTTTTCAAGTTTTGAGGGTATAACCCATTTAATTGAGAAATTGAAGCGATTTCTCTTTGTTGAAGTGTAGTCATTATACTACCTTGTCTTTCAAGAATTTAAAGTTAGGTTTCACTGTGTACCCATCTCCCCAAGTTTCAATCTCTGTTGTTGAATCATACAACAATGTATATTTTTGTCCAAGCTTGGAGTTGTTGCAACCCCAAGCTTGATGGGGGTGTTGGAAGTCATGAAAAGATCTATTCTCTACCTCAGCAATCCGTGTACATAACCAACCAATCCGTATGAATTAACAGGAAACAAAAAGTTAGTTAGGATGCTTGTAACTAAATTTTGTTTATATAACATAATGTTGATTAGCTATTATATAGCTTTAACATCCTACATTCATTTGTATAAATCGATAGCTCCAACTCCCATTGTATTTTAACCAATCCAATTAATAAATGAGTGTATGTTTCAAGATCAAATTGAGAGTTCTTGATTGATACTTGCTAAGTTTAACAACAATTTTTCATTACCACCTAATACCACATGTTTAAATAGTAATGCATTAGAATGTATTTTGTGAAGAAAATAAACTTGTTGAAGGAGAATAATTACGGTCATTAAATTTATCAATAGATATTCTTACCAAAATTACACTAACATTATAATACCATTCCCACAATTTATTATCGATTACCAAACGGACCTGCTCTAGAGCCGCCTCATGACCATCCCTAACTGTAATATTGAGAAATCAAAACAGTCAATATAAATAACTCCAAAAGGGTAAAAAGCCATTCGAATGAAGCACCAATGAGATATGCTACTCAAGGAAGAAACATAGATTGGACTATGATTACAAGGTTCAAATTCACACCCTAATACATCAATCACTACATTATATTACAGACTAAAATATTACAATAGCAACTGTTACACCGATCATGAGAAGCTACTCTAACTTTATGCCAACAAACCATGTTTATTCTTCTTTCATTCCTATTCCACTGTCACACATGTTGATGTATGATCCTCTTCTTTTGTACTATTTTAAATGAATATGTTTTGCCTTTGTACACGCCCTACATGTTCTATCTTAAACAAACATATACACACCCATATTTCCCTGGTTTCGTCCAGTACACCCGTAGAATCCCAAGAATTATACGTTGTGGTGTGTGTTTCAACAGCATAGCCCAATTGTTTGTTTGTGTATTGTACTCATGAGTATGCACAGACACATGTTATTATCCTTCAGCAAGTTTTCAAACCTAGCCTCCACACCCTTCACATCTACTCTTAACTTTTTGCCAGACACTAGCACACACATCAATCTGATCTACTGCTGCTGTTTCTCTGTGTACTGTACTCACGAGTTTACAGACATAGGTTAGTCAAAACTAGCATCTTCTTAATTACTGATGCAACCAACTTATTGTATAAGCATTGCACATTTACACCTATCCCAGAGCAGCAAAACCTGTTGTCAAGTCTTTCTTCCCACTACTGCTGTGTAACACCGCTGAATTTCTGATCCCTTATACGGAACTAAAACCGCAAAGGACGGGAGGAAATTCAGGTTTTGCATTAAAATAAAATAAATAAAATAATAATAAACTTTAAAAAGTGAGTAGAAATTTGGGCAACATTTTCGCTAAAAATCAAGGGCGTGACGGAATATACAGCACAATAAAATAACTAAACTCATCCAAGGCATCATCGCCTTTAAATCTCGTATCACGACGGAATGATTCATCGTCGGCTCCTCAAATCATCACGACTAGCACGGATCGTGGTTTCAGTGTCAACGCTAGAGTTTTAGAAAGAATAAAACACTTTAAAAACATACAAAACCGTAACTAAGCAGCGGAATCATGAAAATACAACGGAGGACACAATGCCTCATACCAAAAACATATACAACCTAAAGTTTACTAAAGACATAAAAGAGCTATGGAGTCAAAAGACCAATGCATAACTCGTGTTATGCTTCGCACTCATCATTCTCCCCTAATGCAATGCAGAAGAAGCTCCAATACCTGTTACACCTATCTGAGATGATCCTGTTGCTTAACATAAGACCATAAGCCAAATGTATCAGAGCAAAAATACATTGAAAGTGAATAAATCAAACATAACGCAAACACATACACCTCAGTAACTAGCACCAAATATAATAAGGTCATCAGGGCTAACGTTATGTTATACAACTGTATAAAGATGATTTCGTAAAACACAAAGCATAACTAGTAACTATTTATCATCCATCTATATTTCTTAATCTCAATTCTTCTTTTCCAACCCGAACCATGTGTTCATGGGTGGAATGTATATCTTAACACTCTTCTGCTCAAAATCATAACATCTCTAAAAGACACGTATGATATCTACTTAACTAAGGGCGTTAACAGAAAACCTGACGCCTAACTCAACTTAGGCATAATATTTCTATGAAAGAAAACCCTTGGGGTTCACAAGACCCGAAAGGCTCTTCTCACTAGCATAAACTATTTTGTCAATGAAGACCTTGGGCTTTGCAAGACCCACGACTATCTCAACTATAAACCTTCTATCAATGAATAAACTTTCTATCAATGAGAACCTTGGGGATTACAAGACCCACCAGTAACTCAAATATACTCTTGCTACCAATGAGAATCATGGGGTTTGCAAGGCCCATTGGTAACTCCAATATACTCTTGCTATCAATGAGAACATGGGGTTTGCAAGACCCACCGTAACTCAAATATACTCTTACTATCAATAAGAGCCATGGGGTTTGCAAGACCCACCGGTAACTCAAATATACTCTTACTATCAATAAGAACCATGGGGTTTGCAAGACCCACTGGTAACTCAAATATAATCTTTCTATCAATGAGAATCATGGGGTTTGCAAGACCCACCGGTAACTCAAATATACTCTTTCTATCAATGAGAACCATGGGGTTTGCAAGACCCACCAGTAAGTCATATTATGAACTTTCTATCAATAAAGGAATCATTATGATTTCAAATAGCATAGTCAATCTTTCATTAAAAGGGAAGTCATTTCTACTTCATGTAAACATAAGTCTTTCTTCATCAACAATGGCACATACACAAGGCTTATACAAGGTTGTTCAATTAATAAATCACCATCAAAACCAAAAACGTAGTACATACTACTTTTATTTTCATCCGAATATAAACCCTAACTTGTCCATATTCAAATTACCACAATCACTTAAACCCATGACAAAAATTCAAGTTATCATACTCTAATTTAACAAGGATAAACTCTAAATAACAAGAAATTAAATATCAAAACATACAAAATCAAATTGAGTAAGAGATTACTTATAAAGGGTTGAGAAGATGATGGAAAAAGCAAATAGCTTTAAGCCATGTGAGAGGGGGGTGCCGGTGGTGACGGCTACTGGTGGCTGGCGGCGGCTGTTGATGGTGTTGAATGTTCTTGGTGTTGAGGAAGGGACGTTGAGAAGAAAGAAAGAAAGAAAGAAAGAGATGGAAAATGAGGAGTATAGGTTTAGGGATTTTTATTTATTTTTTTATTTTAAGTTGAAATTGATACCTTTAAGGTCAAAATTGATAAATGTCCCAAAAAAATATAAACGAGGGAACACATGTGAGATTGTTGCACGCGCAAATTAGACTGGCTCAAATTGACGGTCTGATAACAAGACCGTCACGGCCAAGTATTTGTGATAATAAAGATGCATGATTAAATGTTATAATGTTAATAACACTTGACCTATTAGCAATTAAGCATCTAGATTATAGGCTAATGATAAGAACGAGGGATAATAATATAATTTATAGGAGTAGCTAATTATATATACTTGCTTTAACATGAACCTAATGTATTCATTCCAACCCTCTTAATGCCTTAATTATGGTTTTACTAGGATTAGGGATAATAAGTTCACGAAAACATGCTCCATACATTAGCACAATTCAATTTAGCTTTAGCACAACTACCAACGGTACAATTTACATAGGAAAAAAACGAAGTTTTCAATTCAGAAAAGGAATGAAGTTTAACTTTTTATATTATTCAAAAACAAATTTAATTTCTTATAAGCATTAAAAGTACACAAATTCTTGTGAGAGTCATCTCTCATTGGGTTGGCTAGTAGGTATTAAGAATAAACTAAATAGACGCTTAAGATATTAAAAGTAGGTATTAAGAATATGGTAAGTAAGCATTAAAGATAATGTAAGTACGCATTAAGAATACGGTATGGTAAGTAGGCATTAATCTTTAATAAGTTGGGCTTGTGATACGTTTCTCAAAGAGACGCTCTCTCAAAAGATTAGCTGTTAAAAGTAATAGAGTGATATAGAAAATTATTCTATATATAATAATTTTATTTCAAATCTATTATTTTTAGTTTATTTTTAAAGACAAGGACATTTCAAAATAATTCTTATTATATTACTCCTTTTAAATTTTTCCCCAAATTATCAAGGTTGATGTGTGCAACTATATTAGGCTCTTTTGTTTTCATTATTTTTAGCATTTTTATCAAATTCTTTAAATTGAATTTTAGGGGAAATATTAAAATAGAAAGCTCGAGCAACATATTTTATTTTATTTTATTTATTTTATTATTACTTGGTACACCGAGAGGAAGGAAGGACTACCTAAGAAATGAACCTAGGATCCCACCACTATAAAAAAACAGAGATATAACAATGAGCATTTTCGTCACCATTTAATCACCAAACGGCTTTAGAGACAGACTCGCGACGAAGTTTAGTCTGTTACTATATGCTTCGTCGTTATGTGAATCTCACTTAGGTTTTTTGATGGTAATGGTATTTATTGTTATCTTCGTTTTTTGATGCAAGGTATTTGAAGCTATTCTTAGAAGCATACAATATGAAGGCTTTTTAAACAATCTAAGGTATAATTTCTTTAACCTTTTAGTTTTTCAAGCTTCATGGTATTTTAAGGTTTATTCAAGCTTCAACCTTTGAACATATGTTGTGTGTAAGTTTGTTTTTGTGTATAAGTATGAATTTATTTTGGATTAAATCATGGGTTGTGCTTTTTTGGATTGTTTTTGTTATGTGAATTTAAGTTTGTAATTCTAAGTTTTGTAAACAATCTAAGTTTGTTTGTGTTATGTGAATCTAAGTTTGTTTTTGTTATGGATTAAATCATGGGTTGTGCTTTTATGGATTGTTTTTGTTATGTGAATCTAAGTTTGTAATTCTAAGTTTTGTAAACAATCTATGTTTGTTTGTGTTATGTGAATCTAAGTTTTGTTTTTATTATGGATTAAATCATGGGTTGTGCTTTTATGTATTGTTTTGGTTATGTGAATCTAAGTTTGTAATTCAAAGTTTGTTTATGTCATGTGAATCTAGTTTGTAATTCTAAGTTTGTTTTTATTATGGATTAAATCATGGGTTGTGCTTTTATAAATTGTTTTTGTTATGTGGATTAAATCATGGGTTGTACAACGAATTTCTCATTTTTTGATGCTAGTTATGTGAATCTCACTTGGAATGTTGGTAATTTGACTAGTTGATGGATATATGATGATAGAAGAATTATAGTATTGTGCATGTATAAGTATGAATTTTAAAGTTTAAGACATTGAAATTGTGTTGTATTTGATTGCAAATAGTAGTAGGTTGTATAAGTATGAATTTTAAGGTTTAAGGCATATTATTTTTGTTGTAATATTAAGCTTGGTATGTACAACGAATTACTTGGTAATTTGGATGATTTTGCCTATGATTGTGGTGTGTTAAGTGGTGATTTTAGAAAGAATTTTAATACATATATTGTTGAGCAGATTTCATGTGTCATTTGTAATTAGTTTGAATAAGTTAATTCAGCAATTTGAGCCATATTTTTGGTGATTTGCTTATGTTTTGTGTTTTGTTTAACTAAAGTGTTGAATTTTCTCCTTAACATGCATCAAGTCATCGATGAAATGAAGAACAAGGTAGATCGATGCGTTTCAACCGAATTTTTACGTAAGGTAGTAGATTGTACATGTATATACATATATAACATTAGTTTAGATTTTTCTATTTTGTATATATATATATATATATATATATATATATATATATATATATGTATATATATATATATATATATATATATATATATATATATATATATATATATATATATATATATATATATATATATATATATATATATATATTACCGGAGATTTGTGGTGATCTGACAATGGCATTAAATGCTACACCAACGTCACTTCCAGCTTCGATTCCACTTCGACCTCTCAGTGTTATTTCTTAAAAGGTAGAAATAGAGCAGACAATCAATTAATCAAATGACCAAATGTTAATCTTGCCGGTGCATTAATTAAAGCATGTAGTATTTCATGGATCATGTATGGTGTATAACTAGAACATTATGAAAAGGTTATTAATTATAGTGCATACTTACCATTAATTAAGATGGATCAATTAATTAGACGTGCAAAGATAGCAATGAGTCAATGGATGGGTCTAAATATATTCAGTTTATATTATCCAACTCAATTAAAAATGAATGCCTTAGATTTTGGCAAAAAGATGTACAAATAGTTGGTGCTATTTGCGCCATAATAAATATACAATTTCCTCAAGATCTTCATGAAGTTGGGCTTCTTTGTTCGTGAATTGTGATCGAGAGCTTGCTTTTAATTGGTTGCTTCACTATTAGATGCCAAAAGTCCAAAGTTGTGCATTTTTTACCTTTGAGACACTCTCTAAGACCTCAAAAGGAAGAATGTCTCCAATCACCACCACCATTTTTTTTTCCAAGTCTACTTTGTAAGACATCACACCTTGTATGGTTTTAGGAGGAGACAAAGAATTTCCATGTTAGTAAATTAATCTTGTCTTTTTATCTTTATTTGCTTCTTGAAATAAAATCTTACTAGGGTAACATATAATGAGCATACCTAAACGACTAACAACATAGAGAAGACATAGAATCAATGGTTTTCATCGATTATACTCATTAAAGGGCATATAAAATGTCTAATTAAAGGTATCTGATGGTTAATGACCTCATCCTAATATCTAACATAATTAAATAAGATAATACACCAAAAGCAATTTATAACCAACTCAAACTTTCAAACATGATAAGGTGAATGGTAAGCATGCCATGTTAAGAATTCAACTTGGTCAAAAGAATATATCATCTTCTTATTTAAATTACACTTAATAAACTATTGCCTTAAAAAAAAACATATTCTTATTGTAAATCTAGTATGGTCCCTATCTTAATATTTGAATTAGACATATTTATAGGCTATCAACACTCAACAATTGCTTAGGTATTATAATCCTTGATCAAAAAGAGAATACAAATTCTAGCATTGTAGACGATGATATATTTTGGAAGCTTATTTATTTAATCTAAAGATATAAAAATGGTGCATAAACATACCATCTATCTTTGAGATGTGTTTTTCTACTCTTTTTGCACAACCATTGCAATGCATAGACACCTTCAGGACAACTGTCTTTACAAATACAAACAAAAGGAGAATTAAGCAATGCTAATGATCAATATGTCAATTAACCAATTTAAGTAATTATCAATAATAATAATAATAATAAACATCAATCTAAAGGCATTGTGCTATTTATAGGACATGATCTAATCACAGATCCTATCTATCTTTAGAGAAGGTAATCTTAATTATGTTTGTTATATTTTAAAAAGTAAACTTCGATTGTATATTATCATTTCTAAAAAAAATAGGCACAAGTTTAAAAGTTGTTTTAAATTTCTTTACTTGCCTAAAAAAATGTTTGAAATTTTATAAATTACAAAGATATATAATTTAGCACTTTTCAAAAAAGATTTTGAAAACTCTTTACTTTGTGTAAGAAATTTTATGATAATGTAGCATTTTCGTTGGAATGATAAATAAAAGCCATGATTGATAATCATGCCGATCATTCTTCAATCCCGAATTAAAAAATATATACACTCTATGCACAAATAGATGGAACCAAGAGAGATTTTACCTTAGGTTTCATGAGGAAAGCCAAGCTTTGAGAGCCAGAAATAGTATCTTTGATGGTGAAGACCGGTTTTTGATCACTTCCGAAAAAAGGTTTCCTTTCTTGCTCAAACTGTTGATCATCTTCATCATGAGCTTCAACTGAGTTGATGCAGAAACATGTGTTTGAATCAAAGGCAAGACAAAGTGAATCCAACATCCTACTTAACTTCATCTTTCCCATTTCCAAAATCTAAATTACCAACAAAAATCTTAAATGAAAGTGGCCTAAAAGCTTTACACTTCCAACTTTTTTATACTTCTATATGATATGGTAAGATAAGTTGTATGTAATACTCCTATACAATGATTCTTCTTATATGGCTAGCTTATAGCTAAATCATTATCTCCAAATAAAAGTTCTAATAAGCATTACTAAACCGTAAACAATATATGCTTATTTGAGTGGAAAAGCTTAAGGTCAATACATTGGGGGGCTAAAAAATGTACTTTCACAATACCCAATAAACTAATTAGGAAGAAAGGAAGCTAATTTGATGAAGTCATACTAAATTAGTATATGGGTTTTTATGGGTAGGGAGATCCAAGAGGGGGCTTAAGAAATTAATTATTATACACTTAAAAATTTATCCTTCATTTCTAAAAGATGTTATGCTAATACATATATATTTGTCACTATGTGAGCTTCTAAAGATGCGGGATGTTATACGATAAATATATGATGTTGAAAAAAAGAAAAAAAGGATGACCAACTTTCAAAGGAAGGCACTAAAATGTGATCGAGATCTAGATGCTGAATGGAAGAATGGAGCAAGAGCATTACATATATTCCCATTTGACTATGTATCCCATTTTTGAGACATACTCCCTTTATTTCTCTTATTTTGCACCTTTTTTTCATTTAAGTTTGTTTTATTGATTTTACACTCTTTTCTTTTTTAGCACTATTCTGATTCTCTTTCTTTTATTTCATCTAAAAACTTATACTATTTCTAGATCTTAACCACTTATTTTTGTTCTCCACTTGTTTTTTTATTTCATTCTTCAATCCGGTTTTCTTTTTCGTTAAATTTTATTCATTTTGCATTAAATGTAAAATAAGAGACACAAAGAGAATACCTTTTATTACAATATGTATTTGGGGCAATGAGACACCCTTCAGTTATTTGTGGTTTAAACCCGTATGTTTGAAATAAAAGCTATATATTGGTTCTTTTTCCACGGTTTTTGTATTTTTAATTAATTTTGGCATATTGAGTTTATACATCTTTGTTGAACCTTTAAAAGTGTTATTGACGATCATTTTTATAAGAAAATTATCTATCAAAAAATTTTTTGTGTTTATTTTAAATAGTGATAGTAAAATATATTTTAAAACCCTTAACCATTGTGTTAACCCAAACCGACCAAAATCAACAACCGAATTACATAATAATCCGATCGAAAATAATCCGACCTTTAACCCACACCCGGCTTGACTGTTTTGTAAAGCCAGATAATTTTTAATGACTTGCTTGATTGTTGGAACTAAATGATTGTGTAAATTTTCATAAAATGTACAATGTCATTCTCGTGATAAAAAACTTTCACAAAAAGGGTTTATTTGTTCATAATTTTTCATTAACTCATAATATCATATTTTAAAATGATAATATATTAATTGAATTTTAGGAAGATTAAAATGAGAGAATGGAAGTAGAATAAGTATGATAACTAAAGCTGTCAAGAAAATTTTTCTACCAAAATTACAAAATGCTACTGTTATCATTTTTACCATTTAATTTTGACTACTCAATGAGTCATAATTGTGATAGAGGTATAAGAAACACCAGCGATTAATAAAAACTATGGAGGGGCAAAAATAAATAAGTATTATTATGAGCCAAGGAACAAGGGTTAGGTCAGTTATTGTTTAATTGATGTTAACCCTTCATCTTTTGTTTAATTGGAATATTTGGAGTTTCGGTTCATTCAATTGTCCAGTCATGGCACAAATTTGGCTATGTTCGGCTGGTGATGATCAGAATTGAAGATAAAGTACTGTGAATCTGTGATTGATAATAAAAATAACTCTCATTAGTCAAAAATGACATAGTATGGTGCATGTAATTCAACAAATATAGTGTTTGTGCTACTACTATTGTTTGTGGAGTACTAACTCTGCCTGGAAGCCAATAATATACTACCTCTTATTCTTCTAAAATAGGACATTTGCTTTTGGGATACTATTTATCTATCACTCTTAAATTGCATTTTATTATTAACCTATAAGTTAAAATATAGTCATATGAGATCTTATTTGATTCGTTTTGATGTAAAGGTTGTTAATATAAACTTTTTAAAATTTTTAATTATACATAACTCGATATATTAAGAATCGAATAAGTTCATTGGATAGAGTGCATAAAGTAAATAAGAGATTTTAGATGAATAGGAGGTAGTATGATATAGTAGCTCCTCCTTGTGTCCCATTAGATTGACAAGTGAAATATCGGTGAAACGGTGAGGAATATTTTAAGATCTACACAAAGATCAGAAAGTGAAAATATTTTTTTGAGAGTGTAACAAATTTACAAGTAACTTCAAAAGAATTCTGCTTTAGATTTGAGTTTGCTTTGGATAACTAAAGACATGCTCAAGGAAAACTAAATACTCAATCCCTAAAGTCATATCTCAACATGGTTTGGAAAAACATGCTTTGATATTTACACCCATACATGTTTTCTGATTTTTAAAAAGTTTAATTTGCTTGCTTAGGATATGGAATAGAAAGTATGAAAGTTTGTAATCACTACAAAAAAATTGTTTCCTCCCACGCTTAAAAATGTTATTGCCTACGCTTTTATATGAGGTTAAAGTTATTCCCCATGCTTAAATAAGTGTAGGGAAAATTTCTGTGGGAAAATTTTGCCCGCACTTATTAAGCGTGGAGCAATACACATTCAACCACACTTATAAGCGTGGGGCAATACACATTCAACCACACTTATAAGCGTGGGGAAATGCAATTCCAATCTCAAAGTGTGGGAACATTATTCTCACTTACGAGTGTGGGGAAATTACATTCAATACAAAATCTTAATTAAGACCGTCTAATAATGAGACGGTTTAATATTGGGCTTGACCCAAAAATAAAACAATTTAAAACCATAACGTCGTTAAGACGTTAAACGATTTTAAAAGTATGACCGGTTACATTACTTCCCTCACTACGCCTCACTGTAAATATGATGTTTTTCTTGCTTCTTTCCAATAACTGTTGCTGCATGTCTCCTCTTCCCGTTCATCTGCTTCTTCTCATTTAATTGTTTGAGCAATTCCTCTTGTTATTCATCAATTCCGTATTATTAGTCTCCATTGATCTGTGTTTCGTTTGTTCTACATTTGGACAATGAGTAACAATACTTTTTCAGGTAATGTCATCTATATTTTTTTTCATCTGAATTGATTATAATGTAGAATATTTTTGTTTGAAATTAGGGTTTTATTGTGTTTAATTGGGAATTAAAAAAACCCCAAACATTCCCGTTCCCACTAAACACCCATCAATTCATTCAAACCAAACCAAACCCCAATCATTCCTAATCACAAACACCCAAAAATAAACATAGAGATAGCTAGAAGCATACTTCATAGAGAAATGCAGGTTTTGAATGCAGTAGCTTTAGTTTGGTATGCATTGAGAAGTATTGCAGAAGGATTAGGATCTGAAATGTAATTTGGAACAGAATTTGATTATAATCCCCCTTTTAAATTTAATTGTTGCCAAAGTAGGGTTTATTGATTATACAATTTTTCACATTCATTTTTATTTTTAGATTCTGATGATGTATTTGATAATCAAGTATCAACCAATTGCTATGGAATTTAAAAATAAGAGGAAGAGAAATCAGCCCATTGATGGTAATAAACCATCGAAAAAACGCAACAGGGTCATATATTCTGTTGTGAAGTTTGACAATGATAAGGGGTGGTAATTAATTCATTTTTTCATCTTATTCATATTCATATTTGAGTATTACGTTGCGGATTATTACAATCGTGGCTTAAATCTATAACTGCTCGTATATCAGATCAACTGTTCTAAAATGTATGTGATTTGTTGATTATAATGTTGATTGCGGATTATTCATATTCACATTTGAGTATATTTGGAAGGCCTTACTCGGTGTACACTAAATTCCCTTTGTAAATGCTGATAGACTTGTGACCAAGTAGATATGCATGCTTTACATGTTGCTTACAATCTTATAATTCATCTCTTTTATGTTTTTATGGATATAGATGATCACTTAAACATTATCACATATAATTTAAGTTATAACTTAAAGGTTAAAAGCCATGTGTTCACTTTATGTTTTAATGTTGTAGTGAATTTAGTTTTAGAGTGGCAATTATGTTTAATAGGTATGTTTTTTTTTTTTGGAAATGCAAGGCATAGGGTCTGTATTAGGTTTTGAGTGCTCAATCTGGTTGTAAATAATTTTAAAGATAATTAAATACAACATCAAAATGAGTACTTATAAGTAGTATTAATCACTTTAACTATCTAAATTATCACTTTAACATTATAGTCATCACTTTAAACGTGATAAGTCATCACTTTAAAGCCATGCGTAATAACTTTAAGGCTATAAGTAATTACTCTAAACTCATCACATACAAATTCAAAATGAGTATTTTGAAGCTGTAGGTAATCACTCTAACTATGTAAGTCATTATTTTAACGTTATAAGTCATCTTTTTAAGACTATAAGTAATCAGTTTAAACTTATCACATACAACCTTAAATACAACCTTAAAATGAGTACTTATAATTAGTAGGTAATCCCTTTTATCATTCTAAATGATGGCTTTTTATAGTTGTGAGTCATTATTTTAAGCCTATAAGTAATTACTTTAAGGTATTACTAGGTAAATCACCTTAAGACTAAAAGTGACCACTTACTATATGGTTATCATATTGAGTTTTATTTAGAAATTACAACGTTTTGTTCAGTGTGGCTTGCGCAGTGATTTCTTTGATCTCTTCAATCATCATGTTGTAATGATGTTATATCTTATGACATTAAGATATACAATTTAAAGTGGGCTAATAATGATGGGACAAATGATTGGGTCTTTATGTTACATATTTAATGGAAGAGTTCGAAGGTGACGTAAAAATGACACCACTTAAGACGATGGAGGATAGAAGGTTGTACAGAGCAGTGATTGCTTCAAGATTAATTCTGTCAGATGCAAACATCACAAGAGCTCAAGTTCTCGAGAAAGTAAAGAAGTTTACTGAGCAAAAGGAAGATGTAGCAACAGGTTTATATGCTGAGAGGGCGTTGATAGTTGCAATAAGACTTAAAGGTAGCCTAAAATTTGACGCTACCAAGGAGAAAAAGATGGTCGTTCTAAACATGTAGCAAGGAAAAGCCATCCAACAAAATAACTATAATTGTAAATTGTTGTGTTGCTAACTTACTCTTGTACTACATACTGTCGATTTTTATCATCACACATATTTACAATCATACGTGTTATAAAAGCAGCTTGACATATTTTTGTATTTTCTTTATTCGTATGAAAGAATTCAGATTTGGGGTTACGTTACTTGTTGTACATTCGAAATAATGGAGATTTCATAGGTTAAATTTTGTATTGAAATTTTCAGATAATGTATTGAGGTCTAGTTTTTTCAGGGTGTTAATGTTGTATAGCTATCTTTGGTTTGGGATGTGGGGATTTAGTAAACCAGAGGTTTTTAAATTATTACTTTATTTACTTATTTAATTTTATTGATGAAATAATAAGTCTGAGAAGTATAATTAATTACTTTAATAATGTAACTTATCATTTTAAGGATATATTTCATCACTTTAATCACAGACTTCATCCCTTTATGGTCTTCACATAACCTTAAAATGAATAATTATAAGTAGGTAGTTAAATTAACTATCTAAGTCATCACCCTAAGCTTATAAGTCACCCATTAAAGGTTGTAAGTCATCATTATAAGCCTATAATTAATTACTATAAGGTCATCATATATAATCTTAAAATGAACACTCATAGGTTATATATATGTAATCATATAAACTATATAAGTCATCACAAGGTTTTTCAAATTAAAAAAAAAAAACTATATAAGTCATCAATTGAACGTCATAAATCATCACTGTAAGGCTATAAATAATCACTTTAAGGTCATCTTAAACAATCTTAAATTGAATATTTTTAAACGGTAAGTAATCACATTAATAATGTGATTCATCCATTTACGGGTTTAAGTGATAAATTTAAAGTAATCACATATATAACCTTAAACTGAATACTTATTAGAAGTAGGTGATCAATTTAAGGATATAAATCAGCACTTTAGACTTCTAAGTAATCACTTAAAGGTTACAAGTAACAAGAGGTTATTCCATACAACCTTAAAATGAATACTTATAAGCTATAGGTAATCAATTTGACTATGTAAGTCATCACTTTACGTTTTTAGGTTATCATTTTGAAGCTATAAGTAACGACTTTAAGGTCATCATACAACCTTAAGTTTAAAAGTCATCACTTTAAGACTATAAGTATATCCTTAAAGGTTATCGCATACTATCTTAAAATGAATATTTATAAGCAGTAGGTAATCACTTTATAGGCGTTAGAAATCACTTTAAGGTTATAACTCATCACATTAAATGATCACTTTAAGGTTATTACATACAATGTTAAAACTGTCCTTGTAACCAGTTGGTAATCAATGTAAGTATATAAGTCATCAATTGAACATTATAAGTGACCACTTTAAGGGTATAAGTGAGCATCATTATCATTTTAAGATTGAATAATTACATTAACTAATCTATCCACATTCATAAATTACAAGCAATTACTTTAAGTTGATCGCACAAAACCTTAAATTGAATACTTAAAAGCAATAGGTATTTTCTTTTGCAATGTAAATTATCATTTTAAGATTATAACTCATCACTTTAACATTATAAGTCATCGCTTTAAGGCTATAAGTGATTACTTTAAATTCATTACATACAACCTTAAAATGGATCTTAAAAGCAGTAGGTTCACTTTAAGTATGTAAGACATCATATTAAAATCATAGTCATCACGTTAAGGATACTAGTAGTCACTTTAACATCATCACATACAACCCTTAAAATGAGTAATTAAAAGCATTAACTCATCACTTTAACTATTTAAGTCATCAATTTAACATCATAAGTCATCTCTTTAAGGACACATGTAATCATATTAAGGTCATCACATACTACATTAAAATGAATAATGAAAAGCAGTAGGTATTCACTTTAATTATGTAAGTCATCATTCTAACATAATAAGTCATTTCTTTAAGATTATAAGTTATCACTTTAAGTTCATCATATATGGTTAAAATGATTACTTAAATTTAATAGGTCATCACTTTAACTAAGTAAATGCAGTAGGTCATCACTTTAACTAAATAAGTCATTATTTTAACATGTTACAGTCATTATGTTAAGGATAAAAGTAATCATATTACTGTCATCACATACTCCATTAAAAAGACTACGTACTTAGAAGCAATTGATATTAACTTAAGTCTATCACTTGCATTGTAATTCATAAACTTAATCTTAGCGTTTAATTTTAGATGTTGATATATGAAACAAAATTTGGCAAAAGAAAAATCTAATTATTTGAATTCCCACATTTACAATTGCATGCAAGTATTCCTACATAAAAGTCCACCCAACACGTGCCATACCATGTTCTCCACCTGCCCAATCCCCTTCCTTTATAATTTCATAATAATAATCAAAATGTATTATAGCATGGCGGACTTCTGGCAAAACTCTTGCAAATGTTAAACAGCAACTATAAAATGGTAAAAATATCAAATTCTTTCATTAATTCATCCATTGTGTTTAATAATGTTGAATTTTGTTTGCCAAAGTTGAGTAATGGGTTGAAGGAAAAAATTGTTTCCATAAAGTTTCAATGATGAAGTTAATTTTTATTTGAAGTTAATGGGAAGTTATAAGAAAATGTTCCCAGTTTCAATACTAATTTCTATAGCAGCAGTAACTACTGGCCGGATGAATGTATGAAGAAACTGTCTTTACAAGCTGGATGTGTTGGTTTTCTCAAAGATAACGACAGTTTATAGTTTATGGTCACTAAAACACATAAAATAATCATTTTATTTTTTTAGTTTCAATAAAAAAACTATTAAGCTACATAATACACCAATAAGTCAATGACAATGTTTAAACATACCACTACACTAGTAAATTAGTGTCATCACATAGAAAGGATTCGAAGTATGAACAACTATGATCAAATGCTATCACAATTTTTAAGGCATTTGTTGCATATTACATCAAGTCATTGTGAAGATTAAAGTATCAATTTTGATTTTTTGAAACAGAAACTTCAAGGGAACGAGATCATGCTAGCCATTCTTAAAACATGTAGAGTATCACGCAAGCCATTCACTTACTTGGGCAAAAATTATTGATCCTACACACGATTGATATAGCTCAAAGAATGTAGATGCTTTTTTACCTTTGTTTGTACAACAAGAATCAACAAAAAAAAAAAATTAAGGGATATTATCTATAGTTCCCCTGTATTATAGCACTTTATCAATGGTATCCTCGTGTTTTTTTTTTAATTCCAATGGTACCCCCCAAACTATCTTGCTAATTACAACTGTGACACTTTTTAACTTTTTTCCGTTAAGTTGCTGTTAAATCTCGAATTTGACCTAACCATGATTAGTTTCTTCTTCTTCCTCCCTTTTCCCTTTCCTCTTCCTGCTCTCCTTCCATAACTGCTTCATCTCAAGCTCTTAGGAATACTCCCATTCAATATATTGCTATTCAAATCCAACCATAACAAGCTCTTACAATCACCCAACTAAGGTGGGATTTCACCATAAAACGAGTTGTTCGAGAGCTTGAGAATGGCAAGATTACTCAATTTACCAATCCAAGATGGTATAACTACACTCAATTTGTTACTCGACAACGAAATCCAGTTCATCAAATTGAAAGTAAGAACATTAGGCATCATATTCCAACATTCAACAACACTTTCATAAAAGTTCAAGGCCTTTTCAAACTGACCCACTTGAACAATAACATTCAAAATCAAGTTAAACGATCGAATAGTCGGTTTACAATTGAATTCATCATCCATTCAATTAAACAAGTCAATGGCTTTCTCATGTAAAAATGTTTTACCATAAGCTTTAAACACTAAAATAAAATCTTTTTCTCTAAAAACTCTACATTCACTTTCATTCTATCAAAAACCTTCTCCAATGACTTAAAATCTCCAGAATTAGCATAAGTATCAATGAGAGAATAAAAGGTGGAATCACCCAATTTGTAAGAGATCATTTTCTTGGATGAATTGAAAATATCATTGTTAATAGGAGATTCAATATCACTACAAGTTTCATCATCAATTTATGACAGATTTTGAACTGGAATACTAGATACCCAACAAGATGAACAGAAAGAGTAATTCACCAACTTGCTTGAAATAGTAAACAATCTGGTATTGAGGTTCTTTGAGATGAACCCAGTAATGGGCATTATTAGAAAAATCCAATTTTTGAAATTCAACACCCTTTTACCCTTTTCACCAAAAAATTACACAGATCATGAGAGAAATGTACGGATTTATAGGTTAGTAATCAATAGTTAACAACCTTTCGTTTGTTGGGAAGAAGTTTGTTCGCTCTTTTCTGTATATTCGAGTTAATCATTGTCGGGCTTGAGATGAAGCAGCCATGGAAAGAGAGTAGGAAGAAGAAAGGAAAAAAGAAAGAAGAAGAAACTAACCATGGTTAGGTCAAATTCGAGATTTAACGGCAACATAAAGGAAAAAAGTTAAAGTGTCACAGTTGTAATTAGCAAGATAGTTTGGGGGTATTATTGGAATTAAAAAAACACGGGAGTACCATTGATAAAGTGCTGTAATACCGAGGTATCATTGATAATATCCCAAAAATTAATTGTGCACAAAAATATGTGTATTAGCCATCAGAATATAAGTTTGAACCCATTTCCCAAGTTGATTTGGCGAACGGATATAGCACCACCAAATCAAGATTTGTTAAAGAGAGGCAAAAACAAAGTGAATGCTAAACCCAAAACAAAATTAATCAAACATTTTAGAATTGAATGGTTGACATAAAAAGGAGAAAGGTTTGAGAAAAAATATGCGTAAAAGCCCAGAAATTTATCTGAATGTTGGTAAAGGTAGAAGATATCAAATCAGAGAAACGATTAAAAACGCAATTAATCACATGTACCTGGTGAATTTGATAGGGCTGATGGATTTTATAAAGATTGATGTGTTGGAAAAACATAATTAAATAGTAGCATTTTCTGGCTTCGGTTGTGGAAACAAAAAGCTTGTAACTGAATTATTAAATCAGGGAAAAATTGTTAGACCAAATAACATGAGAAACATTGAGCTGCTAATTTTTGAACACACATAAAACAAACTAAAACTTGGAAGTAGGCATGGCCACGGTCCGGGTTGGTCCGGTTCCGGTTCCACCCGGTTCCGGTTCCATTTGGAACCTGTCGCGAACGGTTCCGGTTCCGGGCGGTTCCAAACGGTTCCTTGGCGGTTCATGAGGCGGTTCCGGCGGTTCCAACTCACGGGACGGGCGGGTCGGACCATCGGTTCCATTTTAATTTTTTCTTTAAATTTTTGTATAATAAAAAAATACTATAATATCGCGGACGTACCTTTGATGATTACTTGATTATTAGCGAAATTCATTGCATGTCAAGTTGTCATCGTTATTGAAATATTTACTAAAAAGAATGGAAAAAAATAAATTAATAAGAAACGAATCAATGATAATGTCGATAAAGATGATTAATAAAAAAAGAGGGAGAAAATGGACTTGAACCTAGTACCCAAATGAATACTAAGCTGCCTACGTATCCCGAAGGAATCAAAGCCCACGTAGTTCTTTGTCATACCTTTTATTTATAGTTGTTGAGTGTTGATTCATCGTTGTCGCTTGTCGGATTGATCCTATTCGTCTTCGTCATCATCATGTGGTTGATTAGATGCTTCCGCTGACTCTCCTCCTGACGATGATGAAGTTGTATCCATCATCATCCATGGATCATCATCGTCGTCTTGATCATCATCGTTCCTTAGTCCTTGTGTTCGAATCTCAGCTTGATCCCAATCTTTCTTGCAAACACATATTTGAATACTATGTGGAGCAAGACGAGATCGCTTTTCGTCCAAAACTCTTCTACCTGCACTAAAAGCAGACTCCGACGCAATAGTTGACGCGGGAATTGCAAGGACATCCTTTGCAATTCTCGATAAAATGGGAAATTTAACAGATTTTTCTTTCCACCACTCCAAAATATTATAGACACTTGGGTCTATTTCAAAGTGGTGTTTAAGATAACTATCTAGTTCTAAATATGTGGTCGAGGAAGAAGAAGATCCTACAAAACTATCATCTTGAGTCATTATGTTAGCTATTACTGAATTATAGAAAGTGGGACGAGCCGAAACGCTAGCACGCCTAGACATATCGCGTTTCGGGTTATATACACTAGCGTAAAAATCATACAGTTCATCTAAATATTTTTTACATGTTCCTACATAATATTGTACATCAGAAGACGGGCGATCTAACGATTGATAATAAAATCCTATTACTTTAGTTAGGACCTCAGTTTTAAAACGTCGGTCCAAAATGGTTGCGATTCCATAAATATAAGGAAAATCGGTAAAATATGATTTCCATTTTTCCATCATATCTACAAGAATCGGCCTTAATTGTGGGTTAGTATCTTCATGTGTATGTTTAAGTAGATGATAAAAAATAGTAATACATTCACTTATTACTAAGTGAACGTTCGGTTCATAAACATAAGAAAAAATCTTAGTCGCGTGGTCATACGCTTCTAATATGTTATGTACACCTATTGCTAATTCCCAAGTTTCATCAGCTATGAAACTATCTATATACTCACTATATATTTGTGTTATTACTGGGCGATAAGCAATCGCCTTTCTTAATAAATCGTTGGTTGAGCCCCAACGTGTAGGAGTATCTAATGACCAATACACTTTTTTAAGTTGGTATTGGTCACATAATTGTTTATATCTTCTTTTTATCTTTCCGATCCTAAGCCATTTCACTATATCCCTAATTGGTTCTAATAATTCACTTAATTGTTTTATGCCTACTTGACAAGATAAGTTAACTATATGCGCACAACAACGTATGTGTAATAAGCTACCCCCAAGGATTAAACTAAAGGCAGGTTCGTTAAACAAAAGTTCTATACATTTAATGTTTGCGGTTGCATTATCAGTTGAACAACAAAATATTTTATCTAATAAGTTCCATTCTCTACATATCTCTACTAATCTATATTTTATGTTTTCACCGGTATGTCTTTCTGGCATTGTCTCAAAAGCAATTATTCTTTTTTGAATAATCCAATTTCGATCTATCCAGTGTGCTGTTACACACATATAAGGTTCTAAATGTGGGGGAGCAGACCAAATGTCAGTTGTTATGCTAACCCTACCATTAAACGATTTAAACATTTCAACTAATTCATAGCGCATTGATTCGTATAATTTAATTGTGCGTCTTTTAAGAGTGCTCCTAGGGATTGCTCTATATTGTGGTTGCAATTGTTGTCTAGTGAGACGCTCGTATGCCCTACTTTCACCGTGGTTAAAAGGCAATTCATCACAAATTACATACCTAGAAAATTCATCAATCATGTCATTACGATTATATCTAAAAGGCATACCTGTGTTGGGAATGTCCCATTGTGTCTGTCGGCTTCCACTTGTGGTCCCGCTGCCGCTTGCTGCATGAGTTTCTTTTGTGATTCCATGCTTCTTTTCCAAATGTTTGTTAAAAGATCCCGTTCCACCACCTAACACGTATTCACAAAACACAATAAATAAATGTTTATAAAATATGAATATATAATGTATGAATGTATTATGTATGTATAAAAAACTTAAAAAGTATTTACCTCTGGTGAAACTGTATGAGACTAAGGGCTTTACTCCTTGACTTTCACAAATTTGACAAGTGCATAAGAAAATATCTGGATTCTCAGTTGGTTCTTTTGTGAAATACGACCACACATGTGAAACAGCTCTACCACTAGGAGGTGGCATTGCCGGAAAAGGTTGTCTTACTGGTTCATCTTCATCTAAATAAATAATTTAAAATTATAAAACTATAATTAAATAAATAAATAATTTAAAGTTTAATTAATTTGAAGAATAAAATTATAAAACTAACCGATAGTTTGGAAATTGACTCGTTTACCACGAGCTTGTCTTTGTTGTTGTTGTTCTCCTTGTTCTTCATGTGATCTTGTTGATGACTGTCGAGATATATGTATCCCAATTGGGGTCGTTGGTTCCTCTTCTTCATCAATTTGTATATCTCTTTCCACTTCTTCTGCATAATTATGTAACTCCGGGTCGTACCCTTCCGGATAATTATGTTCATAATTATAATTACTAATGGAGGGTGTTGTTGATACCGACGGAGTAGAAGTGGCCTTTCTTTTGGAGGAACTGGAACCTCCTAATGATTTTGCCACTTTAGTAACTTTTTTTGTGGCTTTTTTCAAAAATGAAGACATGATTGATAATATTGAAGTAATAATAGAAATATAGAATTAAGAAATAAATAAATAATTAATTATGTAACTAACTAAATTAAGAAATAATTAGAAGACTAATTATGTAATTAAGAGAATAATTGCGTAATTAAAGAATTAAGTAGAGAGAGTAAGTAGAGAGAGTAGGAGAAGAGATGAGTTGTGAATGAAAATGATTGAAAGTGATGAGTATATATAGAGTATATCCCAACGGCTATAAACGGTAACAAACGGCTAGTTTTTTGGCGAACCGGTTCCATGGAACCGGTGGGCCGGTTCAACCGGACCGGTCCCGGTTCCGGTTCCATGGAACCGTTGAGCCGGTTCAACCGGACCGGTTCCGGCTCCGGTTCCATGGAACCGTTGGACCGGTTCTCCCGGATCGGTTCCGGTTCCAAACCGCGGGTTTTTTTACCCGGTTTACGACGGTTTTTTCCGGCGGTTTCACGGTTTCGCGGTTCGGAACCTGTCGCAAACTGTTCCGGTTCCGGATCCGGTTCCAAGCGGTTCGGTTCCGGGTAACCCGCCCCGTGGCCATGCCTACTTGGAAGCAAGATTCAAGAAGATTTAGTAGGAAATTTAGCCTAAATGATGTGTTTGCAGTTGTAGATGGCAAGTGGTGCTGTCACTTACTAAGACAACCCTTGGGATCTGAGCTTCCAAGCCGTGTTCCCTGCATGACAATTTTAGGGAATTTCTAAAAACTTGTCCGTGAGATGATTTTGTTGAAAACTGATCCTAAGCAATGCAAAACAACAAAGGGAAAATTGTAAAAACAAGATGTAGAATGTAACCACAAATAAATGATAAGTTATACATTTCTCCTGATTAGTTCTCTTCAGTCGGTGCTTACCTTAGCTATTTTATTTATGTTGTTTGTGTAGGTTGTTATATCTTATGTAAGAGTTAGTTATTATAACTAACTTACTAACAACCTTTCCCTTCTTAGCTCTCTATATATATGAGCATTGTATATTGTCATTCATCTAGTCATAATGTTTCCTCTTCTTTTGTTCTTGTTCCTGTGTGTATGTTGGCTTCTTAGCCCTTTGTAACAGTAATAAATGCAACAACAACATCAAGAGCAGCAACCTATCATGTACTAATGATCAATTATTCTTCTAGACCCAATACTCACCAAGACCCATAGTGTTCAGAAGCATCCATCAGCAACAGGCTTATCACCAGCAGATCTAGCCAAAACCCGTAACAGCAGCATCAACAGACCAATTCAGCAAGCACCAGCAGCAACAAGATGATCACCAGTTGGATCCAACCAACACCAGAACAACAACATTGGCACACAACAGCAGTTGACACCAGCAGTAAGGAAAACCAATCCAATCTGTAGCTTCGGGTTCGTACTAACAGACTCCAGCATCCAAGATAGCAATGTCGGCTCAATGCTCGAGGTCTACCCATCCAACACAGGTTTTAGACTTAGCAAATGCAAGGCAATTGGTTCCTAAAACAGAGTTTCCACACTCCATCCCCCTCAATTCAATTGAATAGTCTAAGGAGAAAACCCTAAAAAATTAGTACATTTCAATTTCGTGAATAGAGTAAGGAGAAAACCCTCAATGCAATTGAATAAATTAAGAAGAAAACCTCAAAAATAGATGCAATCTTCAACAACAAAAATAAGTACAGTACAATTTCAATTTCATGAACAAAACAAGTGCATTTTATTTTGAAGATAACTTAAAACTTCATCAAATCCAAAAAGTATACACGAAATTACTCAAATTGGACAAAAAAAATAAAAACCCTAGAACAAGACCAAACCCTAAAACTCCTCGTAATTTCAACAAATTCTCTTAAAATACAAAAATCCCTAAAAATAAACCCTAAAAACAAGAACGAACCCCAAAACCCCATCAAAAAAAAAAAAAAAAAAACTATAAAGTCAAGGTTTCAAAAAACCTAAACTAAATCATTAAAAAAATGAGACAAGAGCGGAAACATGGAAATTGGTGGCTGGCGGCTAGCGGCTGGCGGATGGAGGCTGACCAAAAATGTGGTGAGCTGGTGGCTCGTGTTGGTGGTCCGGGAAAGGAGTGGGGACTGTTATAGTGGTTAGTAGACCCGGGAAAAATTGATCCGACCCGAAAATTGATCCGAAACCCGCCCGAAAAAATTGGGTTGAAACCCGGAAATTTCGACCCGAACCCGAAGAACCCGTAAAAAAACGGGTCGGTCGGGTCCGGGTCGGGTTGGACCCGATGGGTTGGTCATTGTTAAAAAAACCCACGTTGCAAGAAGTGATAGCAGTTTTCTTGACTTCTTGTTCATCTCAATTCTCAAATCCCTAATTAATACCTATTCCTAAAGAAACCCACGCAACACATCTCAAAAACCTCCATATTCATTCTTGCTCATAATTCCATTCTCCTCTCTCATTCTCTCTCTTAAACCTCCATATTCATCTCAAAAACTGCAGTACATCTTCATTCTTGCTCATAATTAGTTTATTACACTTTAATAAGCATGTCAAAACAAAAACGAAGACCTCCAAAATCTCCATTTTCAATGCCAAATCTTCCAATAATTCAAAGATATACTCAACTCTCACCATCTTCATCCTCAACTCCATCTTCAACTCCAATTATTTCACCGGGATTTTCAATCTCTTCTTCATGTAGTGCGAATTCATGTCCAAGTGTGGGTAAGTTATGAATAATTTTTTTTTTTTTATAAATTAGTTTAACTGAATGTTTTTGTGATTGATTTTGAATTATGCACATAAGTTAGTTATTGAATGGTTTATGTTATTGAATCTGTACGTATTTATGAACAAATTGCACCAAATATGGAAAGGAAAATGACACTTGCTTACCTATTAACAACTTGAATAAATTTACAATTGAGAGAAGGGAGTCTTATTTATAGACTTGGCTTCACCCTTTTAACGGCTAAAAAAAGAAAGGGCTTTAAAACAGAAAACAGAAAACAAAAGGATTTAAAACAGAAAACAGAAGGCTTTAAAACAGAAGTTTATAATAGAAAACAGAAGGCTTTAAAACAGAAAACAGAAGGCTTTAAAACAGAAGGTTTATCCCAGCTCTAATGTCTAATTTTGCTAAGTTGGTCATTGAGTAATTGGCTTGATATAAACTTATTTCTTTGTCTTTATGAGTAGAAGAGCAAGCAACTACAAACAACATAAATGCGCCACTAGTTAGTTATTTAATTGTTTATGTTATTGAATCTGTATGTATTTATGAACAAATTGAACAATTTTGCTTAGATTTATCCCAGCTTAATGTCCAATTTTGCTAAGTCGGTCATTGAGTAATTAGCTTGATACAAACTTATTTCTTTGTCTTTATGAGTAGAAGAGCAAGCAGCTACAAACAACATAAATGCGCCACTGTCCGAATCTAAAAAAAGAAAATGGACTTCTCCTGTTTGGAAGGATTATAATTGTTTTGATGGTCACATATTTGAGGACAATATTCCAAGAGCTCTTTGTAAATATTGCAAACAAGGTCTGCTCATTCTATTAATGGAACAACAAATTTTAAGCGTCATAGTGAGTCTTGCTTTGCACGAGCTACTTTTGAAATTAACAAACAAAAAAAGGGTAAGAAAGACAAGGGTGATCTAAAACATTTTGAGCCTTTCATGTATAAGCAATTAGTGGCTAGGGCAATTATACGACATGGTTATTCCTTTACATTTGCTGAAGATGCTGGAAATCGAGCTATACATAGCTTCTTAAATGAAGATTGTAAATTTATTTGTCGAAAAACCGCTAAGAAGTATTGCTTAGAAGTCCATAAAAATGAAAAACTTAAGTTGAAGAAAAAATGAGCATTGAGGTGTCTTCAAAATTTTGCTTAACTACTGATATGTGGCATTCGATTGTGGATGAGGGCTATCTTTCATTAACTGCACATTATATTGATGATGATTGGAAGTTACACAATAAGATTATTGCCTTTTGTCATGTCCCCCCTCCTCATAATGCCAACATGATACATGAGAGGTTAATTGCACTTATAAAAGAATGGAAGCTTCAACAAAAGGTGTTCTCTATCACATTAGACAATGCTAAGTACAATGATAATATGAAAAATTTGCTTGCTAATAGTCTAAGTGTGTATAATCCATTGCTTGCTTATGGTGATTATTTTCATGTTCGTTGTGGTGCTCATATTTTGAACTTAATTGTTCAAGATGGTTTGAAGGTCATTGGAGATGAAATAAAAACAATAAAGACCTTGGTTAAGTATATAAATGGTTCTGAAGTACGAAAAGCAAAGTTGAGGGAGTGTGCAATTGGTATTGGTGTTAGTATTTCTAAATGGTTGTGGTTGGATTGTCCTATAAGATGGAATTCTACCTATAGGATGCTTGAAAGGGCATTGATTTATTGTCCTTGTTATGAAAACCTGAAAAGAATT
>NC_080052.1:14955877-14968377 GCF_026212465.1 Amaranthus tricolor
GGTATTGTAAATACACTTGTCTTTGCTTTCTATTTATGTATGGAAATCAGATGGCTGTGTTTGCTCTATAATATCCATTTGATTTGTTTATGTAATGTATGTTGTGTTTGCTGTGTTGTGTCTGCCTGGAACACTGATTTGTTTTCAAAGCACTGATTTGTTTCAGCACTAGTTCAACTTTCTTTTTCAAGAATGCTCCTGCACTGACTCAATACTACTGCTGCATAAGTTACTGCCTTCTTTTGTTTTATGTACACAATGAAGATGTACACAATTCATCACAGTAACTGAATTATTCAAAGTGACTAAATTTGCTGCACTTAATTGACAGTAACTGAATTCTTTTGTTTTATGTTGGTGTTGGAAATCAGATGGCTCATTTGCTTACATACTCAATGAATTTGCTATTACATGCTGCACAACACAATGCACTTAATGAATCAACTTCAGCACATACTCAGAACTAATCAAGTTCAGTAACCATCTGAACATTGATCTTAAACAACAGAGTACACTCTCAGTTCAGCACAGCTATTACATGCTTACATTCAGTAGCCATATGAAGAATGATGCACATAGTGACTACTTCTCAAAACACAGTGAGGTTACTGTAATTAACAAATTTACTTAATTCAAGATAGTAAGTCAATGAAACAAAGTACATTCTCAATTCAAATATTGATTTTCTTACATGTTGTTCAACACAGTACACAATATATGTCTTACATTAATTCAGCACATTACAATCAACTTCAATTTACTTATACAACTCTATATTTGACTTTGTTGATCCACTATACATGAAGTAGATGCTGTTGTTGCACTTTGCGTTTGTTGACTACTTGAGCAAGGAACATCATTTGGTGTTGACTATTGAGTACAAGAAGTTCCCATTTTAGGCCTTCCACCCTTTGACTTCATCTTTGTTGGTTGTGGTTTGGCTGGATTCTTGCATCCTTTTTTGTAGTGACCTAAGTCACCACAATTACCACATCTCCCTTGCTTGAATTCTCGAACAGCACTTACAAGCTTCCTACATCCTTTACCTTCATCAGTTTCTTTTTTTCTTTTCCTCATTTTAGGCCTTCCAGACATCTTTCGAAATGGTGGAGGTAGAGGTTTGGCTAAAGTGGTTGTCGGCCACATTTTGTATCATGGTATACCGTAAAACTTTGGAGCATACGTCTTTGCATACGTTTCTACAAGATACGCCTCATGGACAAATTCACTAGGATCTAACTTTCTGATAACAATACAAGCCATTGCATGTTTACAAGGGATACTAAGAAGATTCCAACTTCCACAAAGGCAAGTCTTATTGGTCAAGTTTACAACGTAAGATTGTTGATCATCATCCACCTCAAACTCAGACACATCCAGTAGGATTACCCTCAAACCATATATTTCCTTTGAACTTTCAATCATTTTGGTGATAGCTACTTGATGGATTAACCGACTAAAGGTCTTCTATGAGGAGATTTAGAAACCAAGTCCAAGTTTCTACGTTTTCTGTTTCGACCACAGCCCATGCAATAGGGAAGATGTTATTATTCCCATCCTTATCTACAGCAGTCAGCAACACCCCAGGGAGAGGTCCCTTTAAATGTGCCCCATCAACACCTATAATAGGCCTACAGCCAGCAACAAAACCCTCCTTACATGCTGGAAAACATATATACATCCTTTGAAACAAGGGTGGAGGTGTGTCTATTCCGATGCCTTTCACGATTGCAGTGCTTCCTGGGTTAAACCCCCTTTCACGATTGGAGGTGTGGTATACTCTTAACTAGCATCACCAACTATCATTTTCTTAGCAATTCTTTTAGCCATGTAACACTTAGAGTACTTCACTTCACAACCTAACTCCCTGTTTCTTAAATGCCTTTAATTCCCAATTTGGATTTTCCCTCCAATCCTGTATGTATTTCTCAGCTAAATACAAAGCAGTGACTTTGTTATTTTGGTGTTGGTGACCACAAGTGTGCTCGGGAAAATAACTCCTTATTTGAAGTGTCTCCTCATCTTTCAACTTCACAGCATGAACCTTAAAATAACACTTCTTATCCTTTCCACAAACACAGTTCACAATTCTAGCTTTCGATTTCACGCAATCGCATCTATTGTAGCAATACACACTTATCCTACTTCCACCATTATGCAGGTAATAATAATTGTAACCACATTCAATAGCATGGTACCTTAATGCTTTTCTAAAGACATATGTAGAAGGAAACTTAAGGCCTAAAGACAAATTGATCTTACCCTTAAAATCAACCTCAGGATTGAATGTAGGATAGCTGCCTATGCCTTCCTCATCAACATTCAATGCACCCAAATCATCATCATCAGACTCCAGTTCATCATCATTGAAGTATATGTCTCTATTGTTTTCCTCATCAACCTCCTTATCTACTAACAATCTAATTTCATCATCACCTATAAACACATCATCGAGACCATAAACTACATTTTCTGCAAACAAATCAGAATCATCCTCATATTCATCCTCATCACCACAACTGTAATCATCATCACTGCTATCCTCAAAATCACAAAGTTCTTGCTGTATGTGGTCTCTCTCAATTGGTGTAAGGTTTAGGGTAGAAATAACAGCTGAGTTATTTGTTTTAGATCTAGGGTTAGCACTTACACATTCTTTATAACCCGTATATGTGTTTGGTGGTCCCATTTGCCCAACATCAATGTTGACTCAATTAGGAACGGGAACAGCAACAAGAGGGGGGGGGGGGGGGGGGGGGGGGGGGGGGGGTGAATTGTTGTTGTTGCTAGTTTAAGCGTTTATGCTCTGTTTTTGCGGAATTGATTAATTAAATAAAGCTTAAACTTAGAGCAAAATAATAAAAGAGACATACAATTTTTACGTGGAAACCTTCTGGGCTTAAACAGAAGGAAAAACCACGAGCCCTCGGGATTTCTAAAAACTCCACTATGTTTAAGGCAATTAGTTACAATTACAATAAACACCTTACTTCACTCGAAGCGAATCTACTAGGCCAACTCTTCTCTCTCAAATTGCTTTACTCAAAGCAACAAACTTAGCTTCACAAAAACCTAAACTCCTCAATAGCTTCACTCTAAGCTATTAAATTCCCCCTTAGACTCACCCGAGTCTAATTACAAGTTCTCTCAAAAACCCTTACAAAAAGGAATGAAATTCTCTAAAATAAATCAATGAGTTGCACAAGAAAATATTATGAATTAATTGGAAATTTTAAAAGCAAAATATTTCTTGTAGAATTTCCAAAAATAATCGCATTAAAAAAAAGTTTTTACGTTTTTTTTTTGCTCTCAATGCATGCGCTGAGGAACAGCCGAGTTCATTAGCTATTTATAAAAAATAAAATCTCTAAAAATAGAAAAATATTCCAATCCATCATTCCCTGTCAAAAGATCATGGGAATGATGTGGATTAAACTACCAAATGGTTATTTCCATAAGCCTTGAGTAAATCAAACATACAGTTAAAATAACAGTAACTGCTGTTCCCTAATAATAATCGCTGTTTCCTAATAATAATCGCTGTTCCTTTAAGCAGCAGTTTCTCAGCAATAGTTCCTGTTCCGGTACTAACTATTGGAACGTTTTTGCTATTAATAGAAACGGTTATACTCAATAGGAATGGTTATTTGCTAACTTATAGGTATAAAGACCGGTTAAGAATGATAGCTAAGACCCATTCAATAACAGCTAGTTCTATATTTAGCAAATCCAAGATTTACTAAATATAGATCCTAAAATAAAGGATCTTTATTTGGAAATTCATACGAAAAGAAATTTTTAGAAATCTTTTTGCCAATTAACTATAATAAATAAATGTAACAAATTAATTTAAATACATTAACTAAAAAATAAAAATCAGAATTTATTAGTTAACGTAGGCTGACTTTGGTTAGGGAACAGTGCGTTGTTTCCAGAATCCAGTTTTGCTAGAACATCTAACTTAGGAACAGTAGACTTGCTGTCTCCATTTAACATCGTAAGTGATAAACTCTTCTAACATCTCTTGAATCCTTTTGACACGTATATTCCCATGAACAAAGCCATAGGTACTATCAACGATCATAATTATAATCGGATATCAACCTGCACACAATTTCTAAACACATATTTGCTTAAGTGTAGTCATCATCAAAACTCAAGAGGTCCAACAAATTCCCCCTTTTTGATGATGACAAACTTTTAAACAAACTTAAACACAATAGAGTACACCAATGTTGAAGAGCATGTTAGAGATCAAAACAACTCTTCTTAACTTAGTAAATATAATTCCCCAAGCATATCTTGAATCAAATTACTCTAAAAATAAACATAACAAAAACTCATACAATTTCAGCATAAAAATTAAACAATGATGTAAAATGATCAGAGCTTAAAAAAACTTAAAAACAGAACAGATTCATCCAAAACAAGTTCAAAACAAGCATCATGTATAATCAAATCATAATCAGAGCTTCAATGTATAAACAAAAGGTGCTAACTATATACTAACAATAGATTAGCTATATTTTGACAATCAGAACCTAAGCTATATTTTGACAATCAGAGCAAAATCAGTAAGCAATAAACAATCATCAGCAGCACACAGCCAAACAGCCTTAGATCAGATCATGAAGCATAACCTTAATCCTAAAGTCCAACATAATAGATATTATCAGAGCTAAGCATACTCAAGCATTATTTAAGTTTGTGTCAAATATTCCCCCTTTTGACATCATTCAAAAAGAATTGGAGCAACATAATAGATTAGCTATATTTTGACAATCAGAACCTAAGCTATATTTTGACAATCAGAGCGAAATCAGCAAGCAATAAACAATCATCAGCAGCACACAGCCAAACAGCCTTAGATCAGATCATGAAGCATAACCTTAATCCTAAAGTCCAACATAATAGATATTATCAGAGCTAAGCATACTCAAGCATTATTTAAGTTTGTGTCAAATATTCCCCCTTTTGACATCATTCAAAAAGAATTGGAGCAATCAAACCACAGCACTAAGCATATAGACATAGTCAAAGAGAGAATAAGGATGCACAAAGTAAAAAGCAGGTAACAATGAATGCAAACAAGATCAGCTATGATCAATCATCACAGATAGTTATTAGCATAAAAGAAAATGTAGTTCATAGTATGAAGTAGACAAACAGTACCCCAGCTGGCACAATTCAAAAACGAGAAAAGATTGTTTGATGATAGTGATGATTGCAACAAAAAGAAAAATATTATGAGTAACAGGACAAATTAAGATGCAAGAGCTTCATCATCCACATATTCTGTCTCCACCTCTACTGTGTCGAGCTTGGCCCCCAAACGCGCTTCCATTTGGTCCATTTGAGCAGATAGTAAGGCTATAGAAACACAAATTTCATCTTTAAAAACAAGGAAGCTGGACTGCAATTCTGTAAGTTTTAGGAGAATAGAGGATAGAGGGGCTGTAGGAACTATAGTGTCACCTAAACCTTGATTTGGTGATGTGTGTACTGGTGGTGGTGATGATGGTATAGGTGACTGTGGTGGTGAAGATGGTAGAATTGGTGATTGTGGTGGTGAAGAAAAATTATGGAATGACGGTGTGGCAGGTTTAGGTGAGGAAGGATGGCTTGGTTCAGCTGTTGTATAAGAGGTTGAGTCATCATCAATAATAACAACAAGTTTCTTTCCTTTGGAAGCTAGCCTACGACTCTTCCTAAGGTTTGAACCAGGTAAAGAACTCCCTTCATCTTTTTCTTCTTCTTCCTCCACAGCATCCTCCACAGGTTCCTTCTCAACTTCCCCCTTACATGAATTTTCCTCCTTATTTACTTCCTCCTCCTCAATTTTTTCTTCATTTTCTTCTTCATTAGTGCCCTCAGATTGTTCAAAAACATTCTCAAGAGTCCCATTTTCATTTAATCTTAGATGCAAGTTATTCAAACACTTAACACCTACTTTGTTGTTTGGACCCATGGGATAATTTGGACCATCAAGAGGAACACCCAACTTCATAAATATCCAAGTTAACAATCCACCATATCCTAACACATTACCCTTAAAAATACAATCATTCAAGTGACAAATCATCAAAGAAGGAAAATTAATCTTGATGTTATTAGCCATACAATATATTAACGTAGCACATTGTGACTAACCTTTCCTCTTTTTTCTTTTATCCCTAAAAACTTCCAAACTACCTTCTCATTTATCCCAAAAAAATTTATTTTTGACCCAACAACGTATATATCAAATCCAGTGGATGGAACTCCTAACCATCCTCCTAAAATCAAACTATTAAATTCAATTTTAATCCCCTTAACAACACTAGTACAAACGCCATGGTCAAAAGAAAAATTTGAAACAAACTCGCGCATCAAGTTGGGGTACATTGGGTTGCAACAGTGTTCTGCCATTAAAGATTCCCAAAATTGATTTTGCAAAATGGCGTGAAATTGAGGAAAGAAATTAGATTCATACCATTGTTTGTCTAGCCCGAAACCAACAATCATTTCTTTGGATATCTCCTCAGCACTAACTGGAACAACAACTTTTGCCTGTTTTGAAGATGATTTCTTTACTGTAGAGTACCTCTTTCTCTTTTTGGTTTCATGCACTCCAGAGGCAACCGGGGTTTCCTGTTTCTTTCTTGATGAGGACCCAGTTTCGGTAATGAGAGGTGTTGGATGGATGATTTGTAGAGGTTTGGGTTGCTTCATTTTTGGTGTTTGATTCTTAGTTTTCATGGTGATTTGAAGAATTAAGAAAAGGAGAAAGCAAGAATGGAATGATGAAATGCAATTGAAGGCGGTTTTGAAATGCAGTGAGTTGAAGACGGTTTCGAGAGTGAAATTGAAGATGAAATGATGGATTTGCCGTGAGAGAGTGGCTTTAATAAGTATGAGGTGACGGTTACTTTAATGAATTTTAATGCTTCATTGTTCTTACTTAGGTATATGGACACAGAAAGTGAAATGGAAACAGACGAATTTAGTGAAGAACTATGATGATTTAACTCCCGCTATTTTAATGGAAATTGCTGGGTAAATATATATATTAAATACTATGAAATTTTTTATGAGAATGAAAATAAATGGAAATTTTATGCTACTATAATCTGATCAAATCAAACAAGCAATCATATGAGCATTCACAGTATATACTTTTAAATGGTGCGTACCTGATCCTTTCGATAATCGATTTTTCAATCAAGATTTTGTGGTTGATCGACCTTTTCAATTCTCATTCTGTCTTTAAGGATCACATATGTCACTCGCTTCAGTGCAGCTTGATCATGCCAAGTTCTAATCTCATTTTCTTATGTTGTTCCCTTGGAAGCGGTTTAGTCATGATATCAGCTATTTGCTCGTTAGTGTTTACATGCTTGACAATAATATTTTTATTTTCAACATTATCCTTAAGAAAATGATGCCTAATGTGTATGTGTTTTACTCTTGAATGATGCACTGGATCTTTAGATATGCATATGGCACTGGTATTATCACAATAAATAGGAACACATTCAAACTTAATACCAAAATCTCTTAGCTGCTGCTTTATCCAAAGCATTTGGGAATAGCAAGCTGCTGCTGCTACGTATTCAGCTTTGGCAATAGATAATGCAACAGTGTTTTGTTTCTTGGAACTCCATGAGACTAAACATGAGCCAAGAAATTGTACCATACCTGATGTACTTTTTCTATTAACTAGATCACCTACATAATCTGCATCACTAAAACCTTTCAAATCATAAACATCACTTTTAGGATAAAATAAGGATAAGTCGTCAGTTCCCTTCAGATATCTTAAAATACGTTTTACTGCAGTGAGATGTTATTCTTTAGGATTGGATTGAAATCTAGCACATAAACCAACACTGAAAGCAATATCGGGTCTACTAGCAGTTACATATAATAAAGATCCAATCATGCCTCTATACATAGTTTGATCAATATTTGTTCCATTTGTATCTTTATCTAATCTTACATTAGTAGCCATGGGTGTATGGTTGGTTTTAGCATTATTCAAGCAGTATTTCTTGAGAAGTTCTTTTATATATTTTTGTTGGTGAATAAAGATACCATTAGCTGTTTGTTTAATTTGCAAACCAAGAAAGAAATTTAATTCTCCCATCATGCTCATTTCAAATTCAGTGCTCATAAGGTTGGCAAATTCTTTACATAGCAATTCATTTGTGGCACCAAAAATAATATCATCAACATATATTTGAACAACTAAGATATCGGAACCTTTATTCTTAAAGAATAAGGTTTTATCAATTTTACCTCTAACAAAGTCATTTTGGATCAAAAACTTTAATAGTCTTTCATACCATTGCCTTGGAGCTTGTTTCAAGCCATAGAGAGCTTTATCAAGCTTGTAGACATGATCAAGACATGAGGTATTTTCAAAGCCAGGAGGTTGTTCAACAAAGACTTCTTCATCAAGAAAACCATTCAAGAAAGCACATTTCACATCCATTTGATATAATTTAAAGTTCATAAATGCAGCAAAAGAGATTAAAATTCTAATAGCCTCTAACCTTGCTACCGGAGCAAATGTCTCGGTATAATCAATACCTTCTTGTTGATTATACCCCTTTGACCACGAGCCTTGCTTTGTTTCTTACAATTATTCCATGCTCATCCAGTTTGTTCCGAAATACCCATTTCAAGCCGATTACCTTTTTGTGTTTTGGTTTGGGTTCCAAGTGCCATACTTTGTTTCTTTCAAATTCATTTAATTCATCTTGCATGGCTACTATCATTCGGAATCCTTTAGAGCTTCTTCGTGATTTTTGGGTTCAAGTGATGATAGGAACGCAAAATGTGCACAAAAGTTTCTTAGTTGGGATCTGGTTTGTGTTCCCTTATTCATATCACTTATAATCAGATCAAGAGGATGATAACTTTGATATTTCCAAGGTTTGGGCAGAAATTCTCTTGAGGGAACAATAGCATGTTCTGGTTCATCAGCTTGATTTACATTCTGTTCAGCTACTGGATCAACTTGCTCGTCTGTGGAAACAGCTGTATTGGGAACAGTCTTTTGGTTCTGAAGTACCGGCTGTTCCTGATCAAGATCGTTCCTTTCTGCCTCTTCTGGGATCAGATGTTCACCTGCTGTTCCTTGATCTTGCATTTTCATTTCTTCTTCATCATTCTCTAGATTTGCAAGACCTATCTTAAAATTATTTGTATCCTGTTCACTAGACAAAAAGTTAGTTTCATCGAAAATTATGTGAACGGATTCTTCCACGCTCATTGTTCTTTTGTTATAAACTCTGTAAGCCTTACTATATGATGAGTAGCCAAGAAATACTGCTTCATCACTTCTTTCATCAAACTTCCCTATACTTCGTTTTCCATTCACATCAACAAAACATTTGCATCCAAACACACGAAAATAGGAAATATTTGATTTAACACCTTTAAGCAATTCATAGGGTGTCTTTGAAGTGATTGGTCTTATTAATACACGATTCAAAATATAACATGCAGTATTAACAGCTTCAGCCCAAAAATTTCTAGGTAGACCACTAGCAATTAACATGGTTCTAGCCATTTCCTCTAAAGTCCTATTTTTCCTTTCCACTACACCATTTTGTTGTGGTGTGCGTGGTGCCGAAAAATTATGACTTAGACCATGTTCATTGCAATAATTCATGAAACTTGAATTTTCGAATTCTCTTCTATGATCTGACCTTATGTGAATAATTTGATTATTGGTAGATTTTTGTATTTTGTTAGCGAAAGAAACAAACTCATTAAAAGCTTCATCTTTACTAACTAAAAATAAAGTCCATGTAAATCTACTATAATCATCAACAATAACAAACACATATCTTTTACCACTACGGCTTTGTATTCTCATAGGTCCACACAAATCCATGTGTATTAGTTCAAGTGGTTTAGTGGTGGTCACAACATTCTTTGGTTTAAAAGATGACCTAACTTGTTTTCCTTTGGCACAAGGATCACAAATTTCATCCTTAAGGAATTTTATAGCTAGTAGTCCTCTAACTACGTCTTTTGATCTTAATGCATTACTCAATGTATAACTAGCATGACCTAGACGCCTATGCCAAAGAAGTGGGTCGTCTTCTATAACGCTTAGACACGTCAGACTGGTTTTGGGAACAGTGTCCAGGTCCACTACATAAGTGTTCCCTTTTCTGATTCCCTCAAGAACGATGTCTCCTGTGTCATTCCTAGAAATAATGCACTTTTCAGAAGTAAAATTCACAGAGTTACCTTTATCGCAAAATTGAGAAATGCTAAGTAAGTTTTGTTTCAAATTCTCGACTAAAAATACATTATCGATAGCATGGGAACATGACCTTCCAACTTTTCCTTTGGCGATTATCTCACCCTTCATATTGTCACCGAAGGTTACTGTTCCACCATCATAGGCTTCAAGTGAGAGAAACTTAGATTTGTCACCTGTCATGTGTTTGGAACACCCACTGTCGAGATACCATGAGCTGTTCCCCCTCACTTGGACCTGTAAAAAAATTAATGGTTAGTTACAGGAACCCAGACTTTCTTGGGTTCCTTGTCGATTTTGCATGAATCATTTTTCTTATTCTTAATGTTATCGACATAGTTTCTGTTGGAGACAGTGTACTGTTCCTTTTTGGTGCACTGGTCTTTCAGATGACCAGTTCCTCCACAGAAGGAACAGAATCTGTCACTGGGAAGATCAATGTAAGCTTTCTTCTTATTGTTACTCTTAAGATAATTTAGGCCTTTTGAATTTTTACTTTTAGCATCTTGAATCCATTTGGGAGTGATTTTGATTTTCCCTTTTTCTCTTGAGTTTAATTCAAGCTTATCATCATTAATACGGTTGGATTCTAGATTCATCTTTAGATTTTGAAAATCGTTGCACAAATCTTTAGTAGATGCATCATTCAATTCTTTATTCAAGCCTAATAATTTGTATTGCGACAACTCAATACTAAGAATAACATTTTCCTTTTTAATTCTCTCCATATTTTCCTTTAGAATTATGTTTTGATCCAACAAACCGAAAAATCTGTTTTGGACATCGTATCTAAAGGTGTTTATATAGGAGACATGGTCTTTGCTTACCTTGAGTTCCTTTTCCAATTGGAGACACTTAACATTGCAATTTTCAAGTTTAGCTTGTGTCTCCTTTAGCAACTCAATCAATTTATTTTTACTTAAATTGGATGAATGGATAGAAAATGGATTAGAATTATTTATCTTCTTTTCCTTGCCTTCGTGCGTAGCCATGAGACATAGGTTAGCTGTCTCCTGTTCTTCGGGAACAATAGTTTCATTTTCACTTTCAGTTTCTCCCCATGCAGCAACCATGGCCTTGCGAAAGTCGGTCTTGTTAAAGTTTTCTTTGTTCAACGGTCTTCTTGAATCTCTTGTCTTTCCCTTGCCCTTATCATTCTTCCACATTGGGCATTCCTTGATGAAGTGATCGGTACTTCCACATTTGTGGCATTCAAGATTGATTTTTGTTCTTCTTTCTTTGTTGTTTCTTTGATTTGTATACCTGCTGTTCCTGAAGAACTTCTTGAATTTTCGTACCAGTAAGGCAGCCTCTTCTTCATCGCATTCTGACTCGTCCTGTTCCCCAACTGCCAGGGCCAGTCCCTTGTTTCTGGAACTGTCGACTGTTCCCAAATGTAATTCATGCGTCATTAGGGAACCAGCCAGCTCCTCTCGATTAAACTTTGTAAAATCTTTGGACTCTTGTATAGCAGTAACCTTGGCCCTCTAGCGCTCATCTTGAGGAAGGCTCCTAAGAATCTTCCTTACTTATTCATCAGTGGGAATTATTCTACCAAGAGAAATAAGTTCGTTTGTTATGTTGGTAAACCTAGTGAACATCTCTTGGATGCTTTCTCTTGGCTCCATAACAAATCTCTCGTATTTAGACATTAACAAATCAATTTTGGACCGTTTGACTTCACTTGTTCCCTCATGGGTAACAGCTAGCAGGTCCCAAATTTGCTTAGCAGATTTGCACCCCATTATTCTATTATGCTCGTTTGGTCCAAGCCCACAATGAAGTAATTTTATTGCAAGAGCGTTTAATTCCATTTTTTGAAAATCTTCTTTTTCATATTCGGTTATTGGTTTGGGAACTACTTCATTGTTGGAGTAAGTAATGGTTACCTCAAAATCTCCGATTTCGATGACTCTCCACACTTGATAGTTCTCAGCCTTGATGAAGATTTCCATCCTATTTTTCCAGTATGTATAGAATTTCCATCGAACATTGGCGGTCTTTGAGTTGAATACCCTTCTTCCATTCGCTCATTCATAATTGACATAGTCGGGAACACCAGGATTCTGCCCTCAGGGTTTCCTGATATACTGGGAACAGAGCTCTGATACCAATTGTTGACTCAATTAGGAACGGGAACAGCAACAAGAGGGGGGGGGGGGGGGGGTGAATTGTTGTTGTTGCTAGTATGTAGAAGGAAACTTAAGGCCTAAAGACAAATTGATCTTACCCTTAAAATCAA
>NC_080052.1:14980586-15025586 GCF_026212465.1 Amaranthus tricolor
TACTTTATTTTTTATAATTATCTATGTAAAATAATATAATTTAATAATACATATTTATTTGATTTTATCATATTATCTTTTTAAACCCGATAAATTACGGGGTGTTACAGGAATACCTGGGACATGTCATTTCAGGGGCTGGGGTGGAAACTGACCCTTAGAAAATTCAAGCAATCCTTTCTTGTCCTGTTCCTGTAAATATTAAGCAATTAAGGAGCTTTCTTGGTCTTGTTGGCTACTATTGAACATTTATACAGAGATATGCTTGGATTAGTAAGCCCTTAACTCAATTATTGAAAAAAGGTGAATATAAATGGAATCATGAGGCTCAACGTGCCTTTGACAACCTAAAACAAGCTTTAAGCTCTGCACCTGTTCTGGCTTTAACAGACTTTAAAAAGGCCTTCATCATAGAAACAGATGCTTCAAGGTTTGGTATTGGAGTTGTGCTTATGCAATTAGGCCATCCATTAGCATTCCTCAACAAAGATTTAGGGCCTAAGCGGTAGGCATTATCAGTTTATGAGAAGGAACTGCTTGCTATAGTAACAGCTGTGCAAAAGTGGGAACAATACTTGACTGGACACCATTTTGTAGTTAAAACAGATCAAAAGAGCCTAAAATGCTCCTGCAGCAGAAGGTGTCATCTCCATTTCAGCAAATTTGATTATCCAAATTAATAGGATTCTCTAATGAGATTTAATACAAGAGTGGTACAGAGAACAAAGTAGTTGATGCACTATCAAGGGTTAATGGGGCTGAATTGTTGCTCATGGCTATTTTTGTCATACAATCAGACTTACAAAAAAAGATCATTCTTAGCTATGGGTTGGATATCAATCTTCAACAGATGATACAACAGTTAGAACAAGGGCAAATGGTTACCAACTTTACCTTGGTGGATGGTTTGCTTAGAAGGAAGAGTAAAATAGTGGTGGGATTAGACACTGATTTGAAGAAGCACATATTAGCTTGGCTACATACTTCTGCGCAGGGGGGTCATTCTAGGAGGGATGCCACTTTGCAAAGGGTTGAGAACCTGTTCTATTAGAGAGGAATGATTACTTATGTCACAAACTTTGTTAGAAACTGTGTAGTGTGTCAAGCTAATAAAGGAGAAAATGTGGCCTCACCAGGATTGCTAACACCTCTACCCATTCCACATGAAGTATGTACTGATATCTCTATAAACTTCATCATAGGCTTGCCTAAGTCTGAGGGTAAGGAGGTTATCTTTTTAGTGGTTGATAGAATAAGCAAATATGCACATTTCATGGCCCTTCATCATCCTTTTACCGCCGTTGAGGTAGCACTAGCCTACATAGATGGAGTCTTTAAGCTGCATGGTTGGCCTAAGTCTATTGTGTCTGACAGGGATCTAATTATTTTGAGTGACTTTTGGAAGGCCTTATTTACGATACAGGGGACTTCTCTTCAACTATCCTCAGCATACCACCCACAGTTTGATCGGCAAACAGAGGTCCTCAACAAATTCCTAGAGACTTACCTTAGGTGTATGACATGAGAATGCCCCAAGGAGTGGAGCTTTTGGCTTCCATTAGCTGAGTGGTGGTATAGCACTAATTTCCATTCAGATGCTCACCTTACTCCTTTTGAGGTGGTTTATAACCAGCCAACACCCCACTACCCCACCACATGCCATACTTGCCAAGAGAATGTGAGCATCCAAAAGTTGATAGGACTATGCAGAGAAGGGAATCCATGATTAATTTATTAAAGTTCCATTTGCAAAGAGCACAAAATAGAATGAAGGTACAGGTTGACAAGCGCAGGAGTGATAGGCACTTTGATATTGGTAGTTGGGTTTGGTTAAAGCTCCAGCCATACAGACAGACTTCATTGAAAGGGCACCTTAATGAGAAATTAGCTCTTATGTACTATGGGCCATTCCAGGTTGAACAATGTGTTGGATCAGTTGCTTACAAGTTAAAACTCCCTGATTCTGTTAAAATTCATAAACCACCAGAATGCTCCTTTGGTAGTACATAGTTCAATGGGTGGGATTTCCAACAGAAGTTGCTACATGGGAAAACGCCATTCATTTTGAGCACAAGTATCCACACTTTGTTGGTTGAAGATTGCATGTTGATTCTTGACTTGAGGACAAGTCTATTCTTGTGGGGATGGAACGTAATAGTCAGTTTGAGTTTGTTAGTTGTTAATTGTAATTACAAGCTGTTATGAGTTAGTTAGAGTTAGTTATCACTCTTGACTCTTTGGCGGGAAGTTGTATAAATAGATGTAATGTGAAGGTTGTATGTTTTTGAATATTGAATAATAACACATTCCCTTTCTAATCTCTCTAATTTTGTTCCTCTCTTCTGTCTTTCTTTTCTGTCTTCCTCTTCTATCTCTCTCTAGCTCTCTGTCTCTTTTCTTGTTCTTATACAATTGTGTAGGCTCAATAACAGGAGCTTATCTTAAGTATGTTTACAATTCATCTATATTTGAAGGGCACTGATGTTCTGTTAGGCATGGCCACGGTCCGAGTTGGTCCGGTTCCGTTCCGGTTCCATCCGGTTCCGGTTCCACCCGGTTCCGGTTCCATTTGGAACCTGTCGCGAACGGTTCCGGTTCCGTTTCCAGTTCCGGTTCCGGGCGGTTCCAAACGGTTCCTTGGCGGTTCCGGCGGTTCCAACTCACGGGACGGGCGGGTCGGACCATCGGTTCCATTTTTATTTTTTCTTTAAATATTTATATAATAAAAAAATACTATAATATTGCGGACGTACCTTTGATGATTACTTGATAATTAGCGAAATTCATTGCATATCAAGTTGTCATCGTTATTGAAATATTTATTAAAAAGAATGAAAAAAATAAATTAATAACAAACGAATCAATGATAATGTCGATAAAGATGATTAATAAAAAAAAGGGAGAAAATGGACTTGAACCTAGTACCCAAAGGAATACTAAGCTTCCTACGTATCCCGAAGGAATCAAAGCCCACGTAGTTCTTTGTCATACCTTTTATTTATAGTTGTTGAATGTTGATTTATCGTTGTCGGATTGATCCTATTCGTCTTCGTCATCATCATGTGGTTGGTTAGATGCTTCCGCTGACTCTCCTCCTGACGATGATGCAGATGTATCCATCATCATCCATGGATCATCATCGTCGTCTTGATCATCATCATTCCTTAGTCCTTGTGTTCGTATCTCCGCTTGATTCCAATCATTCTTGCAAACACATATTTGAATACTATGTGGAGCAAGACGAGATCTCTTTTCGTCCAAAACTCTTCTACCTGCACTAAAAGCAGACTCCGACGCAATTGTTGACGCAGGAATTGCAAGGATATCCTTTGCAATTCTCGATAAAATGGGAAATTTTACAGATTTTTCTTTCCACCACTCTAAAATATTATAGCTACCTTGGTCTATTTCAAAGTGGTGTTTAAGATAACTATCTAGTTCTAAATATGAGGTCGAGGAAGAAGATGATCCTACAAAACTATCATCTTGACTCATTATATTAGCTATTACCAAATTATAGTAAGAGGGACGTGCCAAAACGCTAGCACGCCTAGACGTATCGCGTTTTGGGTTATACACACTAGCGTAATAATCATAGAGTTCTGCTAAATATTTTTTACATGTTCCTACATAATTATGTACATCAGTAGGCGAGCGATCTAACGATTGGTAGTAAAATCCTATTACTTTAGTAAGGACCTCAGTTTTAAAACATGGGTCCAAAATGGTTGTGATTCCATAAATATAAGGAAATTCGGTAAAATATGCCTTCCATTTTTCCATCATATCTGCAAGAATCGGCTTCAAATATAGGTTAGTATCATCATGCGTATATTTAAGGAGATGATAAAAAATAGTAACACACTCACTTATTACTAAGTGAACGTTCGGTTCACAAACATATGAAAAATCATAGTCGCGTGGTCATACGCTTCTAATATGTTATGTACACCTATAGCTAATTCCCAAGTGTCATCAGCTATGTAACTATCTGTACACTCACTATATAGTTGGTTGAGCCTTTCTTAATAAATCGTTGGTTGAGCCCCAACGTGTAGGAGTATCCAATGACCAATACACTTTTTTAAGTTGATATTGGTCACATAATTGTTTGTATCGTCTCTTTATCTTTCCAATCCTAAGCCACTTCACTATATCCCTAATTGGTTCTAATAAATCGCTTAATTGTTTTATGCCAGCTTGGCAAGATAAGTTAACTATATGCGCACAACAACGTATGTGTAATAAGCTACCCCCAAGGATAAAACTAAATGCAGGTTCGTTATACAAAAGTTCTAGACATTTAATGTTCGCGGTTGCATTATCAGTTGAACCACAAAATATCTTATCTAATAAGTTTCATTCTCTACGTATCTCTACTAATCTATATTTTATGTTTTCACCGGTATGTCTTTCTGGCATTGTCTCAAAAGCAATTATTCTTTTTTGAATAATCCAATTTTGATCTATCCAATGTGCTGTTACACACATATAAGATTCTAAATGTGGGGGAGCAGACCAAATGTCAGTTGTTATGCTAACCCTACTATTAAAAGATTTAAACATTTCAACTAATTCATAGCGCATTGATTCATATAATTTAATTATGCGTCTTTTAAGAGTGCTCCTAGGGATTGCTCTATATTGTGGTTGCATAGTTTTTCTAGCGTAACGCTCATATGCCCTACTTTCACCGTGGTTAAAAGGCAATTCATCATAAATTACATACCTAGAAAATTCATCAATCATATCATTACGATTATATCTAAAAGGCATACCTGTGCTGGGAATGTCCCACTGTGTCTGTCGGTTTCCAGTTCCACTTGTGGTCCCGCTGCCGCTTGCTGCATGAGTTTCTTTTGTGATTCCATGCTTCTTTGCCAAATGTTTGTTAAAAGATCCCGTACCACCACCTAACACGTATTCACAAAACACAATAAATAAATTTTTATAAAATATGAATATATAATGTATGTATAAAAAACTTAAAAAGTATTTACCTCTGGTGAAATTGTATGCAACTAAGGGCTTTACTCCTTGACTTTCACAAATTTGACAAGTGCATAAGAAAATATCTGGATTTTCGGTTGGTTCTTTTGTGAAATACGACCACACATGTGAAACAGCTCTACCACTAGAAGGTGGCATTGCCGGAAAAGGTTGTCTTACTGGTTCATCTTCATCTAAATAAATAATTTAAAATTATAAAACTATAATTAAATAAATAAATAATTTAAAATTTAATTAATTTGAAGAATAAAATTATAAAACTAATCGATAGTTTGGAAATTGACTCGTTTACCACGAGCTTGTCTTTGTTGTTGTTGTTCATCATGTGATCTTGTTGATGACTGTCGAGATATATGTATCCCAATAGGGGTCGTTGGTTCCTCTTCTTGTTGTTCTTCTTCATCAATTTGTATTTCTCTTTCCACTTCTTCTGCATAATTATGTAATTCTGGGTCGTACCCTTCTGGATAATTTGGTTCATAATTATAATTACTAATGGAAGGTGTTGTTGATACCGACGGAGTAGAAGTGGCCTTTCTTTTGGAGGAGCTAGAACCTCCCAATGATTTTGCCACTTTAGTAACTTTTTTTGAGGCTTTTTTCAAAAATGAAGACATGATTGATAATATTGAAATAATAATAGAATTAAGAAATAAATAAATAATTAATAGACTAATTATGTAATTAACTTAAATTAAGAAATAATTAAAAGACTAATTATGTAATTAAGAGAATAATTGCGTAATTAAAGAATTAAGTAGAGAGAGTAAATAGAGAGAGTAGGAGAAGAGATGAGTTGTGAATGAAAATGATTGAAAGTGATGAGTATTCATAGGGGACATTCCAACGGCTCTCTAACGGTCACATAACAGCTAGTTTTGGCGGTTCCGGTTCCATGGAACCGTTGGACCGGTTCAACGGGACCGGTTCCGGTTCCGGTTCCATGGAACCGTTGGACCGGTTCAACCAGACCGGTTCCGGTTCTAAACCGCGATTTTTTAGCTCCGGTTCATGAAGTATTTTTCCGGCGGTTTCACGGTTCCGGCAACTTTTTTTCGGCGGTTTCACAGTTCCGCGGTTCGGGGCGGTTCGGAACCTGTCGCAAACGGTTCCGGTTCCGGATCCGGTTCCAAGCGGTTCGGCACCGGTTCGGTTCCGGGTAACCCGCCCCGTGGCCATGCCTATGTTCTGTACATAACAATATCAAATGGAAATTATTTTCTTTTTACTCGGGACAGGTTATTGGAGAATAGAAAGAGAAATATATAATTAAAGGAAAATTAAGATGTAGCATTCCTTCCTTAGAAAATGAAAGATTTCCACATTTGCGAAATTTAATTTTTCCTGCACAACAACTATTTTCCATGTATTGCAAACCAAAGGAAGTATTGTTTTAAGAAACCCACTTTCCAAAAAGTGATTTATGCTTAATCGAATATTCTAGAATATTTTTGACATTATTGATCTTAAGAATCTATAAAAAATTTTACCTCATCAAACGACAGCTACTAATTTGTTTATCTTTTGGGACAGAGGGAGACGTTGGTGTGGGGAATTTCTAAATTCAGGTTTTTTGTGTAACCTTAAGAGCTAGTTAACTAAATTACGAGACGAGTGACGTTGAAGTGGTCAGGTAGGGGACATAGAATCTTTGAGGGAGGTTGTGTGATGTGTAAACAAGATGAGAAACCTTGTTACAAAATGATAAATTAAAGGGGTCACACGTTTTTTGGTATATTTTTTTGTATGATCAGATTAGTTAGGGGAACTCTCACCCTAAGCTAAAGGTATAGCAAAGAGAAACTCTCACTCTATTGCTTGGGGTAGTTTAGATAAGGGAACTCTCACCAAATCACAAACTACAAGTCTTAACTTTGGGAACTCTCACAAAAACTACTACTCTTCAAATTTGGAACACTCAAATTTGGACAATTCAAATTGACTAAACACAAGTCAAGTTCAATAAACAAAACACAAGTTTTTTTGACAAATTTCTGGATGGATTTTCATTGATAATCAGCATGCTATTTATAGACTTAGTACACCCACTAATTGCCTTTACAACTTCCCTAATTAATAGCAACAAAACAAAATAAAATGCTGAAAATAAAAAGGTGATTAAAGGGCTCATAACCGTCCACTTTAATCCCCATTACAAACCCTTTGAATTCCAAGACTGATTGGAATCAATTCCCATCAATGAGAGTAAAAACCAGCTTTAAACATGACCCTTTGTATTCCAAGGCTGATTGGAAGTTAATGAGATTAAAAACCAGCTTTAAACATGGCCCTTTGTATTCAAAGCTGTTTGGAATTAATTCCTTGTAATTGAAGTCTTTAAGGAAGAATCCAACTAACTTAATCTGTAATTAGTCATGCTCAGCAAAGTGCAACCATTTGAGGAACTATACGGACCATGCATACTAAGATCATAATAGGACTTGGACAAAATTAATTCCCTTGCATTGGATTGGACTTGGACATCTTGGACATTCGTACCTTGACCATCTTGGTCATCCTCCTCTTCTTTAAAGGGAATTGCCCTCAATTCTTCATCATCATAGTATGGTGCAAGATCTCCCACATTGAACGTGCTAGAGACGCCATGCCTACCACCCAAATCAACCTTGTATGCATTGTCATTGATCTTTTCCACTACTTCAAATGGACCTTCAGCTCTTGGCATGAGCTTGTTTTTCCTTTGACTAGGAAACCTTTCTTTCCTCATGTAAATCCACACTAAGTCACCAACTTCAAAATTCTTCACATTTCTAACCCTCTTGTTGGCTTGCTTCTTGTAAATCTCATTGGCCTTTTCAATATTCTTCCTCACTTCCTTGTGAATCTTGACCATGAACTCAGCTTGTTCCTTAGCACCTCCATGCACGAACTTATCTTGAGGTAGGGCTATGAGATCAATAGGAACATAGGGATTAACACCATAGACTACTTCAAAAGGTGAATACTTTGTAGTAGCACTAGGAGTCCTATTGTAAGCAAACTCAGCATGAGCAAGCTTAACATCCCAATCCTTTGTGCTCTTATTAACCAAGGTTCTAAGCAAAGAACCAAGCACTCTATTCACCACCTCGGTTTGACCGTCGGTTTGTGGATGATGTGATGTAGAAAACAGCAACTTAGTTCCCATGAGACGCCATAATGACTTCCAAAAATGACTTAGGAACTTTGTATCTCGATCGGACACAATGGTGCGTGGAACTCCATGAAATCGGACCACTTCTTCAAAGTACAACTTAGCCACTTTCATAGCATCCTCGGTTTTATGACAAGGAATGAAATGAGCCATCTTTGAGAACCTATCAACAACCACCATGATTGAGTCTTTACCCCTTTGAGTTCTAAGTAAAGCCACAATAAAATCCATGCTAACATCTTCCCAAGGTCTCTCGGGAACTGGAAGTGGTTTGTAAAGACCTTTATGAAACACCATTTTTGCCCTTTGAAAAGTAGAGCAACGAGTGATAACATGATGGACCGTAGATAACATCTTAGGCCAATAGAAATGAGCTTGAAGAAGCTCCAATGTCTTTTGAACACCAAAGTGACCAGCTAGACCTCCCCCATGCGTTTCATGGATCAACAAACTTCGAATCGGACACTTAGGAATGCATAATCTATTTCCCTTAAAAAGAAAACCATCGTGTAAGGAAAATAAATCATAGACTCCATTGACACATTTCTTCAAAATGGTCTTGAAATCTTCATCTTCTTTGTAGTATTCTTTGACCAACTCAAACCCAAGAATCTTGGCTTCAACAACACCAAGTAAATTATGCCTTCTAGATAAGGCATCCGCAACAACATTTGCCTTTCCACTCTTGTATTTGGATGAAAAGTTAAATGTTTGAAGAAATTCTACCCATTTTGCATGCCTTGAATTCAACTTCTTTTGCCCATGAATAAACCTCAAGGACTCATGATCAGAATGAAGTATGAACGGTTGTGGTCTCAAATAATGTGACCAATGATCTAGAGCTCTTACCATTGCATAGAACTCTTTATCATAGGTGGAATAATTCAGCTTGCCTTGACTCAACTTCTCACTAAAGTAAGCAATTGGACGCCCCTCTTGAATCAACACGGCACCAATCGCTTTCCCACTTGCGTCACATTCAACTTCAAATGGCTTTGAAAAATTTGGGAGTGCTAGGATAGGTGTGTTGCACATCTTCTCTTTGATTTCTTCAAATGCCTTTTGAGCTTGTGGAGTCCATTCAAACGAACCCTTCTTTGTGCACTCGGTTATGGGAGCCATGAGAGTGCTAAAATGCCGAATGAACCTCCTATAAAAGGAAGCTAGCCCATGGAAAGAACGGACCTCCGTGAGTGTTTTAGGACTAGGCCATGATTGAATTGCTTCAACCTTGCTTGGATCAACCTTTACGCCATCACCTGAAACTATGTAACCAAGAAAAGTGACCTCATATAACATAAAATCACATTTTTCAAGTTTTCCATACAATTTTTGCTTTCTCAAAACAGTAAAAACTTGAAACAAATGTTCCAAATGTTCATCCTCATCTCGACTGTAAATAAGGATATCATCAAGGTACACCACCACGAACTTGCCAAGAAATGGCCTTAACACTTCATTCATCAATCTCATGAAAGTGCTAGGTGCATTAGTAAGACCAAACGGCATCACGAGCCATTCATACAACCCATGCTTCGTTTTGAAGGCGGTCTTCCATTCATCCCCTTCCCTCATTCGAATCTGATGGTAACCACTTCTCAAATCAACTTTTGAGAATACCTTCGAACCACTTAACTCATCAAGCATGTCATCGAGTCTAGGAATAGGAAACCTGTACTTGATAGTAATATTGTTAACAGCTCTACTATCAATGCACATACGCCAAGTACCATCCTTTTTTGGAACCAAAAGAGCAGGAACAGCACACGGACTCATAGACTCTCGAACATAACCCATACCCATCAACTCTTCTATTTGACGTTGTAACTCCTTAGTTTCTAAAGGGTTACATCTATAGGCAGGTTTATTTGGTAAAGGTGCGCCTGGAATGAGATCAATTTGATGCTCAATTCCTCTCAAGGGTGGTAACCCAATAGGTAATTCATCTGGAAAGACACCCTCAAAATCCTTAATCAATTGTGCCAACTTGGGATTTTGACTCACAAACTTTTCATGAATTTCTTTTGAATACAACAAAAACAACTCTTCCTCACCATCAATTTCCTTCTCAAATTCTTTAAAAGACAACAAGGAAATTTCTTTGGATGGTTTTTGTGAAAACCGTGGGGGTGGTAAAGGGTGTAATTTTTTTTGTTTCCCTTGGTGAGTTATAGTGTATGTATTATGGTATCCATCATGAAATGATTTTCTATCCGTTTGCCATGGCCTACCAAGCAGAATATGACAAGCATCCATTGACACAACATCACACAATTGACTATCATGATAGGAACCAATAGAAAAACTAACCATGCATTGTTTTCTAACCCCCGTACTAGAATTTGAATCTAACCAACTCAACTTGTAAGGATGTGGATGGTTAGTGGTTTTAAGACCAAGTCTAGACACTAAAGTTTTTGACACAGTATTTGCCTCACTACCCCCATCTATAATTAAATCACATACCTCGCCACCAACCTTGCATTTGGTGATGAAAATGTGTTGTCTTTGTGGTGCCAAAGGCTCCTCCACACGTGCTTGCAAAGCCCTCTTAACAACCAGATTGGTTTTGTCCTCCATCTCCAAAAAGCAATCATCTTCCCCATCCTCTTCCTTAGGACTTTCGGTCTCCTCTTCTTCAGTTTCAAATTCCCCCTAATTTATGTTTTGGGTGGCTATGAGCCTAACCTCTTGCATGGTTAAGGCCCTTGAATTAGGACAATCCTTTTTGAAATGTCCTCTACCTCCACACTTGTAACAGACAATGTCGCTAAGTTTGAAGTCTTTCTTGTCTTTCTTAGGTGCTTCATTTGACTTGCTTAAGGAAGAACCCTCCTTCAAGGTGAAGGGTGGTTTGCGCACCACTGGAGTAGTGGTAGACGTTTTCTTCTTTTTCCTCCTAGCATCAAACTTGGTCATAAGTTTACAAGCTTCCACAAAAGTAAGGTTAGTGTAACCTTCAAGCTTGTCTTGCAACTCTTGATCCAACCCAGCTACAAAACGCCCCATTTTGAGCTCTTCATTTTCAGTTACTTCACACAATGACAAGCCTATCAAACTCCTTGATGTAGTCTTCCACTGAATCGCCATTTTGTTGCAAAGTACTCCACTTCACATATTGGCTTTGCTTATAGTTGTGGGGAATAAAACGATCCCTCATACGTTTCTTCAACTTGTTCCAAGTAGAAATGGAAGCTTTGCCCCTAAGGGTACGCCCCCTTTGCTCTCCTTGCAACCAACTGTCACCATATCCCTTCAGTTTCACCTTGGCTATCTTATATTTCTGCATTTCTTCTTGAATATCCTTGTACTCAAAGTACCTTTCCAAGGATTTCTCCCAATCCAAGTACTTCTCTGGATCAAGTGACCCATCAAAGGCAGGGACGTCTACTTTGAGACTCCTATCTTCCCTCTTAGGTGGAGGTTCCTCGTTTTGCTCTCTCCTATCTTGCTCGTTCAGGAGTCTTGCCATTAAGGCAGCAAGATTCCCTTGTAGATTGGCATTAGTTTCGGCCAACCTTTCTTGACTAGCAATGGAACGATTTAGAGCTTCCAAAGCTACCCTCAAATCTTGATTCTCTCCCATAGTGTGTAGGTATTCGACCCCTTTGCAAGTGTATGAAAAAACTCCCCCTACCTGACGCGCCAAATGATGTGTAAACAAGATGAGAAACCTTGTTACAAAATGATAAATTAAAGGGGTCACACGTTTTTTGGTATATTTTTTTGTATGATCAGATTAGTTAGGGGAACTCTCACCCTAAGCTAAAGGTATAGCAAAGAGGAACTCTCACTCTATTGCTTGGGGTAATTTAGATAAGTGAACTCTCACCAAATCACAAACTACAAGTCTTAACTTTGGGAACTCTCACCAAAACTACTACTCTTCAAATTTGGAACACTCAAATTTGGACAATTAAAATTGACTAAACACAAGTCAAGTTCAATAAACAAAACACAAGTTTTTTTGACAAATTTCTGGATGGATTTTCATTGATAATCAGCATGCTATTTATAGACTTAGTACACCCACTAATTGCCTTTACAACTTCCCTAATTAATAGCAACAAAACAAAATAAAATGCTGAAAATAAAAAGGTGATTAAAGGGCTCATAACCGTCCACTTTAATCCCCATTACAAACCCTTTGAATTCCAAGACTGATTGGAATTAATTCCCATCAATGAGAGTAAAAACCAGCTTTAAACATGACCCTTTGTATTCCAAGGCTGATTGGAAGTTAATGAGATTAAAAACCAGCTTTAAACATGGCCCTTTGTATTCAAAGCTGTTTGGAATTAATTCCTTGTAATTGAAGTCTTTAAGGAAGAATCCAACTAACTTAATCTGTAATTAGTCATGCTCAGCAAAGTGCAACCATTTGAGGAACTATACGGACCACGCATACTAAGATCATAATAGGACTTGGACAAAATTAATTCCCTTGCATTGGATTGGACTTGGACATCTTGGACATTCGTACCTTGACCATCTTGGTCATCCTCCTCTTCTTTAAAGGGAATTGCCCTCAATTCTTCATCATCATAGTATGGTGCAAGATCTCCCACATTGAACGTGCTAGAGACGCCATGCCTACCACCCAAATCAACCTTGTATGCATTGTCATTGATCTTTTCCACTACTTCAAATGGACCTTCAGCTCTTGGCATGAGCTTGTTTTTCCTTTGACTAGGAAACCTTTCTTTCCTCATGTAAATCCACACTAAGTCACCAACTTCAAAATTCTTCACATTTCTAACCCTCTTGTTGGCTTGCTTCTTGTAAATCTCATTGGCCTTTTCAATATTCTTCCTCACTTCCTTGTGAATCTTGACCATGAACTCAGCTTGTTCCTTAGCACCTCCATGCACGAACTTATCTTGAGGTAGGGCTATGAGATCAATAGGAACATAGGGATTAACACCATAGACTACTTCAAAAGGTGAATACTTTGTAGTAGCACTAGGAGTCCTATTGTAAGCAAACTCAGCATGAGCAAGCTTAACATCCCAATCCTTTGTGCTCTTATTAACCAAGGTTCTAAGCAAAGAACCAAGCACTCTATTCACCACCTCGGTTTGACCGTCGGTTTGTGGATGATGTGATGTAGAAAACAGCAACTTAGTTCCCATGAGACGCCATAATGACTTCCAAAAATGACTTAGGAACTTTGTATCTCGATCGGACACAATGGTGCGTGGAACTCCATGAAATCGGACCACTTCTTCAAAGTACAACTTAGCCACTTTCATAGCATCCTCGGTTTTATGACAAGGAATGAAATGAGCCATCTTTGAGAACCTATCAACAACCACCATGATTGAGTCTTTACCCCTTTGAGTTCTAAGTAAAGCCACAATAAAATCCATGCTAACATCTTCCCAAGGTCTCTCGGGAACTGGAAGTGGTTTGTAAAGACCTTTATGAAACACCATTTTTGCCCTTTGAAAAGTAGAGCAACGAGTGATAACATGATGGACCGTAGATAACATCTTAGGCCAATAGAAATGAGCTTGAAGAAGCTCCAATGTCTTTTGAACACCAAAGTGACCAGCTAGACCTCCCCCATGCGTTTCATGGATCAACAAACTTCGAATCGGACACTTAGGAATGCATAATCTATTTCCCTTAAAAAGAAAACCATCGTGTAAGGAAAATAAATCATAGACTCCATTGACACATTTCTTCAAAATGGTCTTGAAATCTTCATCTTCTTTGTAGTATTCTTTGACCAACTCAAACCCAAGAATCTTGGCTTCAACAACACCAAGTAAATTATGCCTTCTAGATAAGGCATCCGCAACAACATTTGCCTTTCCACTCTTGTATTTGGATGAAAAGTTAAATGTTTGAAGAAATTCTACCCATTTTGCATGCCTTGAATTCAACTTCTTTTGCCCATGAATAAACCTCAAGGACTCATGATCAGAATGAAGTATGAACGGTTGTGGTCTCAAATAATGTGACCAATGATCTAGAGCTCTTACCATTGCATAGAACTCTTTATCATAGGTGGAATAATTCAGCTTGCCTTGACTCAACTTCTCACTAAAGTAAGCAATTGGACGCCCCTCTTGAATCAACACGGCACCAATCGCTTTCCCACTTGCGTCACATTCAACTTCAAATGGCTTTGAAAAATTTGGGAGTGCTAGGATAGGTGTGTTGCACATCTTCTCTTTGATTTCTTCAAATGCCTTTTGAGCTTGTGGAGTCCATTCAAACGAACCCTTCTTTGTGCACTCGGTTATGGGAGCCATGAGAGTGCTAAAATGCCGAATGAACCTCCTATAAAAGGAAGCTAGCCCATGGAAAGAACGGACCTCCGTGAGTGTTTTAGGACTAGGCCATGATTGAATTGCTTCAACCTTGCTTGGATCAACCTTTACGCCATCACCTGAAACTATGTAACCAAGAAAAGTGACCTCATATAACATAAAATCACATTTTTCAAGTTTTCCATACAATTTTTGCTTTCTCAAAACAGTAAAAACTTGAAACAAATGTTCCAAATGTTCATCCTCATCTCGACTGTAAATAAGGATATCATCAAGGTACACCACCACGAACTTGCCAAGAAATGGCCTTAACACTTCATTCATCAATCTCATGAAAGTGCTAGGTGCATTAGTAAGACCAAACGGCATCACGAGCCATTCATACAACCCATGCTTCGTTTTGAAGGCGGTCTTCCATTCATCCCCTTCCCTCATTCGAATCTGATGGTAACCACTTCTCAAATCAATTTTTGAGAACACCTTCGAACCACTTAACTCATCAAGCATGTCATCGAGTCTAGGAATAGGAAACCTGTACTTGATAGTAATATTGTTAACAGCTCTACTATCAATGCACATACGCCAAGTACCATCCTTTTTTGGAACCAAAAGAGCAGGAACAGCACACGGACTCATAGACTCTCGAACATAACCCATACCCATCAACTCTTCTATTTGACGTTGTAACTCCTTAGTTTCTAAAGGGTTACATCTATAGGCAGGTTTATTTGGTAAAGGTGCGCCTGGAATGAGATCAATTTGATGCTCAATTCCTCTCAAGGGTGGTAACCCAATAGGTAATTCATCTGGAAAGACACCCTCAAAATCCTTAATCAATTGTGCCAACTTGGGATTTTGACTCACAAACTTTTCATGAATTTCTTTTGAATACAACAAAAACAACTCTTCCTCACCATCAATTTCCTTCTCAAATTCTTTAAAAGACAACAAGGAAATTTCTTTGGATGGTTTTTGTGAAAACCGTGGGGGTGGTAAAGGGTGTAATTTTTTTTGTTTCCCTTGGTGAGTTATAGTGTATGTATTATGGTATCCATCATGAAATGATTTTCTATCCGTTTGCCATGGCCTACCAAGCAGAATATGACAAGCATCCATTGACACAACATCACACAATTGACTATCATGATAGGAACCAATAGAAAAACTAACCATGCATTGTTTTCTAACCCCCGTACTAGAATTTGAATCTAACCAACTCAACTTGTAAGGATGTGGATGGTTAGTGGTTTTAAGACCAAGTCTAGACACTAAAGTTTTTGACACAGTATTTGCCTCACTACCCCCATCTATAATTAAATCACATACCTCGCCACCAACCTTGCATTTGGTGATGAAAATGTGTTGTCTTTGTGGTGCCAAAGGCTCCTCCACACGTGCTTGCAAAGCCCTCTTAACAACCAGATTGGTTTTGTCCTCCATCTCCAAAAAGCAATCATCTTCCCCATCCTCTTCCTTAGGACTTTCGGTCTCCTCTTCTTCAGTTTCAAATTCCCCCTAATTTATGTTTTGGGTGGCTATGAGCCTAACCTCTTGCATGGTTAAGGCCCTTGAATTAGGACAATCCTTTTTGAAATGTCCTCTACCTCCACACTTGTAACAGACAATGTCGCTAAGTTTGAAGTCTTTCTTGTCTTTCTTAGGTGCTTCATTTGACTTGCTTAAGGAAGAACCCTCCTTCAAGGTGAAGGGTGGTTTGCGCACCACTGGAGTAGTGGTAGACGTTTTCTTCTTTTTCCTCCTAGCATCAAACTTGGTCATAAGTTTACAAGCTTCCACAAAAGTAAGGTTAGTGTAACCTTCAAGCTTGTCTTGCAACTCTTGATCCAACCCAGCTACAAAACGCCCCATTTTGAGCTCTTCATTTTCAGTTACTTCACACAATGACAAGCCTATCAAACTCCTTGATGTAGTCTTCCACTGAATCGCCATTTTGTTGCAAAGTACTCCACTTCACATATTGGCTTTGCTTATAGTTGTGGGGAATAAAACGATCCCTCATACGTTTCTTCAACTTGTTCCAAGTAGAAATGGAAGCTTTGCCCCTAAGGGTACGCCCCCTTTGCTCTCCTTGCAACCAACTGTCACCATATCCCTTCAGTTTCACCTTGGCTATCTTATATTTCTGCATTTCTTCTTGAATATCCTTGTACTCAAAGTACCTTTCCAAGGATTTCTCCCAATCCAAGTACTTCTCTGGATCAAGTGACCCATCAAAGGCAGGGACGTCTACTTTGAGACTCCTATCTTCCCTCTTAGGTGGAGGTTCCTCGTTTTGCTCTCTCCTATCTTGCTCGTTCAGGAGTCTTGCCATTAAGGCAGCAAGATTCCCTTGTAGATTGGCATTAGTTTCGGCCAACCTTTCTTGACTAGCAATGGAACGATTTAGAGCTTCCAAAGCTACCCTCAAATCTTGATTCTCTCCCATAGTGTGTAGGTATTCGACCCCTTTGCAAGTGTATGAAAAAACTCCCCCTACCTGACGCGCCAAATGATGTGTAAACAAGATGAGAAACCTTGTTACAAAATGATAAATTAAAGGGGTCACACGTTTTTTGGTATATTTTTTTGTATGATCAGATTAGTTAGGGGAACTCTCACCCTAAGCTAAAGGTATAGCAAAGAGGAACTCTCACTCTATTGCTTGGGGTAATTTAGATAAGTGAACTCTCACCAAATCACAAACTACAAGTCTTAACTTTGGGAACTCTCACCAAAACTACTACTCTTCAAATTTGGAACACTCAAATTTGGACAATTAAAATTGACTAAACACAAGTCAAGTTCAATAAACAAAACACAAGTTTTTTTGACAAATTTCTGGATGGATTTTCATTGATAATCAGCATGCTATTTATAGACTTAGTACACCCACTAATTGCCTTTACAACTTCCCTAATTAATAGCAACAAAACAAAATAAAATGCTGAAAATAAAAAGGTGATTAAAGGGCTCATAACCGTCCACTTTAATCCCCATTACAAACCCTTTGAATTCCAAGACTGATTGGAATTAATTCCCATCAATGAGAGTAAAAACCAGCTTTAAACATGACCCTTTGTATTCCAAGGCTGATTGGAAGTTAATGAGATTAAAAACCAGCTTTAAACATGGCCCTTTGTATTCAAAGCTGTTTGGAATTAATTCCTTGTAATTGAAGTCTTTAAGGAAGAATCCAACTAACTTAATCTGTAATTAGTCATGCTCAGCAAAGTGCAACCATTTGAGGAACTATACGGACCATGCATACTAAGATCATAATAGGACTTGGACAAAATTAATTCCCTTGCATTGGATTGGACTTGGACATCTTGGACATTCGTACCTTGACCATCTTGGTCATCCTCCTCTTCTTTAAAGGGAATTGCCCTCAATTCTTCATCATCATAGTATGGTGCAAGATCTCCCACATTGAACGTGCTAGAGACGCCATGCCTACCACCCAAATCAACCTTGTATGCATTGTCATTGATCTTTTCCACTACTTCAAATGGACCTTCAGCTCTTGGCATGAGCTTGTTTTTCCTTTGACTAGGAAACCTTTCTTTCCTCATGTAAATCCACACTAAGTCACCAACTTCAAAATTCTTCACATTTCTAACCCTCTTGTTGGCTTGCTTCTTGTAAATCTCATTGGCCTTTTCAATATTCTTCCTCACTTCCTTGTGAATCTTGACCATGAACTCAGCTTGTTCCTTAGCACCTCCATGCACGAACTTATCTTGAGGTAGGGCTATGAGATCAATAGGAACATAGGGATTAACACCATAGACTACTTCAAAAGGTGAATACTTTGTAGTAGCACTAGGAGTCCTATTGTAAGCAAACTCAGCATGAGCAAGCTTAACATCCCAATCCTTTGTGCTCTTATTAACCAAGGTTCTAAGCAAAGAACCAAGCACTCTATTCACCACCTCGGTTTGACCGTCGGTTTGTGGATGATGTGATGTAGAAAACAGCAACTTAGTTCCCATGAGACGCCATAATGACTTCCAAAAATGACTTAGGAACTTTGTATCTCGATCGGACACAATGGTGCGTGGAACTCCATGAAATCGGACCACTTCTTCAAAGTACAACTTAGCCACTTTCATAGCATCCTCGGTTTTATGACAAGGAATGAAATGAGCCATCTTTGAGAACCTATCAACAACCACCATGATTGAGTCTTTACCCCTTTGAGTTCTAAGTAAAGCCACAATAAAATCCATGCTAACATCTTCCCAAGGTCTCTCGGGAACTGGAAGTGGTTTGTAAAGACCTTTATGAAACACCATTTTTGCCCTTTGAAAAGTAGAGCAACGAGTGATAACATGATGGACCGTAGATAACATCTTAGGCCAATAGAAATGAGCTTGAAGAAGCTCCAATGTCTTTTGAACACCAAAGTGACCAGCTAGACCTCCCCCATGCGTTTCATGGATCAACAAACTTCGAATCGGACACTTAGGAATGCATAATCTATTTCCCTTAAAAAGAAAACCATCGTGTAAGGAAAATAAATCATAGACTCCATTGACACATTTCTTCAAAATGGTCTTGAAATCTTCATCTTCTTTGTAGTATTCTTTGACCAACTCAAACCCAAGAATCTTGGCTTCAACAACACCAAGTAAATTATGCCTTCTAGATAAGGCATCCGCAACAACATTTGCCTTTCCACTCTTGTATTTGGATGAAAAGTTAAATGTTTGAAGAAATTCTACCCATTTTGCATGCCTTGAATTCAACTTCTTTTGCCCATGAATAAACCTCAAGGACTCATGATCAGAATGAAGTATGAACGGTTGTGGTCTCAAATAATGTGACCAATGATCTAGAGCTCTTACCATTGCATAGAACTCTTTATCATAGGTGGAATAATTCAGCTTGCCTTGACTCAACTTCTCACTAAAGTAAGCAATTGGACGCCCCTCTTGAATCAACACGGCACCAATCGCTTTCCCACTTGCGTCACATTCAACTTCAAATGGCTTTGAAAAATTTGGGAGTGCTAGGATAGGTGTGTTGCACATCTTCTCTTTGATTTCTTCAAATGCCTTTTGAGCTTGTGGAGTCCATTCAAACGAACCCTTCTTTGTGCACTCGGTTATGGGAGCCATGAGAGTGCTAAAATGCCGAATGAACCTCCTATAAAAGGAAGCTAGCCCATGGAAAGAACGGACCTCCGTGAGTGTTTTAGGACTAGGCCATGATTGAATTGCTTCAACCTTGCTTGGATCAACCTTTACGCCATCACCTGAAACTATGTAACCAAGAAAAGTGACCTCATATAACATAAAATCACATTTTTCAAGTTTTCCATACAATTTTTGCTTTCTCAAAACAGTAAAAACTTGAAACAAATGTTCCAAATGTTCATCCTCATCTCGACTGTAAATAAGGATATCATCAAGGTACACCACCACGAACTTGCCAAGAAATGGCCTTAACACTTCATTCATCAATCTCATGAAAGTGCTAGGTGCATTAGTAAGACCAAACGGCATCACGAGCCATTCATACAACCCATGCTTCGTTTTGAAGGCGGTCTTCCATTCATCCCCTTCCCTCATTCGAATCTGATGGTAACCACTTCTCAAATCAATTTTTGAGAACACCTTCGAACCACTTAACTCATCAAGCATGTCATCGAGTCTAGGAATAGGAAACCTGTACTTGATAGTAATATTGTTAACAGCTCTACTATCAATGCACATACGCCAAGTACCATCCTTTTTTGGAACCAAAAGAGCAGGAACAGCACACGGACTCATAGACTCTCGAACATAACCCATACCCATCAACTCTTCTATTTGACGTTGTAACTCCTTAGTTTCTAAAGGGTTACATCTATAGGCAGGTTTATTTGGTAAAGGTGCGCCTGGAATGAGATCAATTTGATGCTCAATTCCTCTCAAGGGTGGTAACCCAATAGGTAATTCATCTGGAAAGACACCCTCAAAATCCTTAATCAATTGTGCCAACTTGGGATTTTGACTCACAAACTTTTCATGAATTTCTTTTGAATACAACAAAAACAACTCTTCCTCACCATCAATTTCCTTCTCAAATTCTTTAAAAGACAACAAGGAAATTTCTTTGGATGGTTTTTGTGAAAACCGTGGGGGTGGTAAAGGGTGTAATTTTTTTTGTTTCCCTTGGTGAGTTATAGTGTATGTATTATGGTATCCATCATGAAATGATTTTCTATCCGTTTGCCATGGCCTACCAAGCAGAATATGACAAGCATCCATTGACACAACATCACACAATTGACTATCATGATAGGAACCAATAGAAAAACTAACCATGCATTGTTTTCTAACCCCCGTACTAGAATTTGAATCTAACCAACTCAACTTGTAAGGATGTGGATGGTTAGTGGTTTTAAGACCAAGTCTAGACACTAAAGTTTTTGACACAGTATTTGCCTCACTACCCCCATCTATAATTAAATCACATACCTCGCCACCAACCTTGCATTTGGTGATGAAAATGTGTTGTCTTTGTGGTGCCAAAGGCTCCTCCACACGTGCTTGCAAAGCCCTCTTAACAACCAGATTGGTTTTGTCCTCCATCTCCAAAAAGCAATCATCTTCCCCATCCTCTTCCTTAGGACTTTCGGTCTCCTCTTCTTCAGTTTCAAATTCCCCCTAATTTATGTTTTGGGTGGCTATGAGCCTAACCTCTTGCATGGTTAAGGCCCTTGAATTAGGACAATCCTTTTTGAAATGTCCTCTACCTCCACACTTGTAACAGACAATGTCGCTAAGTTTGAAGTCTTTCTTGTCTTTCTTAGGTGCTTCATTTGACTTGCTTAAGGAAGAACCCTCCTTCAAGGTGAAGGGTGGTTTGCGCACCACTGGAGTAGTGGTAGACGTTTTCTTCTTTTTCCTCCTAGCATCAAACTTGGTCATAAGTTTACAAGCTTCCACAAAAGTAAGGTTAGTGTAACCTTCAAGCTTGTCTTGCAACTCTTGATCCAACCCAGCTACAAAACGCCCCATTTTGAGCTCTTCATTTTCAGTTACTTCACACAATGACAAGCCTATCAAACTCCTTGATGTAGTCTTCCACTGAATCGCCATTTTGTTGCAAAGTACTCCACTTCACATATTGGCTTTGCTTATAGTTGTGGGGAATAAAACGATCCCTCATACGTTTCTTCAACTTGTTCCAAGTAGAAATGGAAGCTTTGCCCCTAAGGGTACGCCCCCTTTGCTCTCCTTGCAACCAACTGTCACCATATCCCTTCAGTTTCACCTTGGCTATCTTATATTTCTGCATTTCTTCTTGAATATCCTTGTACTCAAAGTACCTTTCCAAGGATTTCTCCCAATCCAAGTACTTCTCTGGATCAAGTGACCCATCAAAGGCAGGGACGTCTACTTTGAGACTCCTATCTTCCCTCTTAGGTGGAGGTTCCTCGTTTTGCTCTCTCCTATCTTGCTCGTTCAGGAGTCTTGCCATTAAGGCAGCAAGATTCCCTTGTAGATTGGCATTAGTTTCGGCCAACCTTTCTTGACTAGCAATGGAACGATTTAGAGCTTCCAAAGCTACCCTCAAATCTTGATTCTCTCCCATAGTGTGTAGGTATTCGACCCCTTTGCAAGTGTATGAAAAAACTCCCCCTACCTGACGCGCCAAATGATGTGTAAACAAGATGAGAAACCTTGTTACAAAATGATAAATTAAAGGGGTCACACGTTTTTTGGTATATTTTTTTGTATGATCAGATTAGTTAGGGGAACTCTCACCCTAAGCTAAAGGTATAGCAAAGAGGAACTCTCACTCTATTGCTTGGGGTAATTTAGATAAGTGAACTCTCACCAAATCACAAACTACAAGTCTTAACTTTGGGAACTCTCACCAAAACTACTACTCTTCAAATTTGGAACACTCAAATTTGGACAATTAAAATTGACTAAACACAAGTCAAGTTCAATAAACAAAACACAAGTTTTTTTGACAAATTTCTGGATGGATTTTCATTGATAATCAGCATGCTATTTATAGACTTAGTACACCCACTAATTGCCTTTACAACTTCCCTAATTAATAGCAACAAAACAAAATAAAATGCTGAAAATAAAAAGGTGATTAAAGGGCTCATAACCGTCCACTTTAATCCCCATTACAAACCCTTTGAATTCCAAGACTGATTGGAATTAATTCCCATCAATGAGAGTAAAAACCAGCTTTAAACATGACCCTTTGTATTCCAAGGCTGATTGGAAGTTAATGAGATTAAAAACCAGCTTTAAACATGGCCCTTTGTATTCAAAGCTGTTTGGAATTAATTCCTTGTAATTGAAGTCTTTAAGGAAGAATCCAACTAACTTAATCTGTAATTAGTCATGCTCAGCAAAGTGCAACCATTTGAGGAACTATACGGACCATGCATACTAAGATCATAATAGGACTTGGACAAAATTAATTCCCTTGCATTGGATTGGACTTGGACATCTTGGACATTCGTACCTTGACCATCTTGGTCATCCTCCTCTTCTTTAAAGGGAATTGCCCTCAATTCTTCATCATCATAGTATGGTGCAAGATCTCCCACATTGAACGTGCTAGAGACGCCATGCCTACCACCCAAATCAACCTTGTATGCATTGTCATTGATCTTTTCCACTACTTCAAATGGACCTTCAGCTCTTGGCATGAGCTTGTTTTTCCTTTGACTAGGAAACCTTTCTTTCCTCATGTAAATCCACACTAAGTCACCAACTTCAAAATTCTTCACATTTCTAACCCTCTTGTTGGCTTGCTTCTTGTAAATCTCATTGGCCTTTTCAATATTCTTCCTCACTTCCTTGTGAATCTTGACCATGAACTCAGCTTGTTCCTTAGCACCTCCATGCACGAACTTATCTTGAGGTAGGGCTATGAGATCAATAGGAACATAGGGATTAACACCATAGACTACTTCAAAAGGTGAATACTTTGTAGTAGCACTAGGAGTCCTATTGTAAGCAAACTCAGCATGAGCAAGCTTAACATCCCAATCCTTTGTGCTCTTATTAACCAAGGTTCTAAGCAAAGAACCAAGCACTCTATTCACCACCTCGGTTTGACCGTCGGTTTGTGGATGATGTGATGTAGAAAACAGCAACTTAGTTCCCATGAGACGCCATAATGACTTCCAAAAATGACTTAGGAACTTTGTATCTCGATCGGACACAATGGTGCGTGGAACTCCATGAAATCGGACCACTTCTTCAAAGTACAACTTAGCCACTTTCATAGCATCCTCGGTTTTATGACAAGGAATGAAATGAGCCATCTTTGAGAACCTATCAACAACCACCATGATTGAGTCTTTACCCCTTTGAGTTCTAAGTAAAGCCACAATAAAATCCATGCTAACATCTTCCCAAGGTCTCTCGGGAACTGGAAGTGGTTTGTAAAGACCTTTATGAAACACCATTTTTGCCCTTTGAAAAGTAGAGCAACGAGTGATAACATGATGGACCGTAGATAACATCTTAGGCCAATAGAAATGAGCTTGAAGAAGCTCCAATGTCTTTTGAACACCAAAGTGACCAGCTAGACCTCCCCCATGCGTTTCATGGATCAACAAACTTCGAATCGGACACTTAGGAATGCATAATCTATTTCCCTTAAAAAGAAAACCATCGTGTAAGGAAAATAAATCATAGACTCCATTGACACATTTCTTCAAAATGGTCTTGAAATCTTCATCTTCTTTGTAGTATTCTTTGACCAACTCAAACCCAAGAATCTTGGCTTCAACAACACCAAGTAAATTATGCCTTCTAGATAAGGCATCCGCAACAACATTTGCCTTTCCACTCTTGTATTTGGATGAAAAGTTAAATGTTTGAAGAAATTCTACCCATTTTGCATGCCTTGAATTCAACTTCTTTTGCCCATGAATAAACCTCAAGGACTCATGATCAGAATGAAGTATGAACGGTTGTGGTCTCAAATAATGTGACCAATGATCTAGAGCTCTTACCATTGCATAGAACTCTTTATCATAGGTGGAATAATTCAGCTTGCCTTGACTCAACTTCTCACTAAAGTAAGCAATTGGACGCCCCTCTTGAATCAACACGGCACCAATCGCTTTCCCACTTGCGTCACATTCAACTTCAAATGGCTTTGAAAAATTTGGGAGTGCTAGGATAGGTGTGTTGCACATCTTCTCTTTGATTTCTTCAAATGCCTTTTGAGCTTGTGGAGTCCATTCAAACGAACCCTTCTTTGTGCACTCGGTTATGGGAGCCATGAGAGTGCTAAAATGCCGAATGAACCTCCTATAAAAGGAAGCTAGCCCATGGAAAGAACGGACCTCCGTGAGTGTTTTAGGACTAGGCCATGATTGAATTGCTTCAACCTTGCTTGGATCAACCTTTACGCCATCACCTGAAACTATGTAACCAAGAAAAGTGACCTCATATAACATAAAATCACATTTTTCAAGTTTTCCATACAATTTTTGCTTTCTCAAAACAGTAAAAACTTGAAACAAATGTTCCAAATGTTCATCCTCATCTCGACTGTAAATAAGGATATCATCAAGGTACACCACCACGAACTTGCCAAGAAATGGCCTTAACACTTCATTCATCAATCTCATGAAAGTGCTAGGTGCATTAGTAAGACCAAACGGCATCACGAGCCATTCATACAACCCATGCTTCGTTTTGAAGGCGGTCTTCCATTCATCCCCTTCCCTCATTCGAATCTGATGGTAACCACTTCTCAAATCAATTTTTGAGAACACCTTCGAACCACTTAACTCATCAAGCATGTCATCGAGTCTAGGAATAGGAAACCTGTACTTGATAGTAATATTGTTAACAGCTCTACTATCAATGCACATACGCCAAGTACCATCCTTTTTTGGAACCAAAAGAGCAGGAACAGCACACGGACTCATAGACTCTCGAACATAACCCATACCCATCAACTCTTCTATTTGACGTTGTAACTCCTTAGTTTCTAAAGGGTTACATCTATAGGCAGGTTTATTTGGTAAAGGTGCGCCTGGAATGAGATCAATTTGATGCTCAATTCCTCTCAAGGGTGGTAACCCAATAGGTAATTCATCTGGAAAGACACCCTCAAAATCCTTAATCAATTGTGCCAACTTGGGATTTTGACTCACAAACTTTTCATGAATTTCTTTTGAATACAACAAAAACAACTCTTCCTCACCATCAATTTCCTTCTCAAATTCTTTAAAAGACAACAAGGAAATTTCTTTGGATGGTTTTTGTGAAAACCGTGGGGGTGGTAAAGGGTGTAATTTTTTTTGTTTCCCTTGGTGAGTTATAGTGTATGTATTATGGTATCCATCATGAAATGATTTTCTATCCGTTTGCCATGGCCTACCAAGCAGAATATGACAAGCATCCATTGACACAACATCACACAATTGACTATCATGATAGGAACCAATAGAAAAACTAACCATGCATTGTTTTCTAACCCCCGTACTAGAATTTGAATCTAACCAACTCAACTTGTAAGGATGTGGATGGTTAGTGGTTTTAAGACCAAGTCTAGACACTAAAGTTTTTGACACAGTATTTGCCTCACTACCCCCATCTATAATTAAATCACATACCTCGCCACCAACCTTGCATTTGGTGATGAAAATGTGTTGTCTTTGTGGTGCCAAAGGCTCCTCCACACGTGCTTGCAAAGCCCTCTTAACAACCAGATTGGTTTTGTCCTCCATCTCCAAAAAGCAATCATCTTCCCCATCCTCTTCCTTAGGACTTTCGGTCTCCTCTTCTTCAGTTTCAAATTCCCCCTAATTTATGTTTTGGGTGGCTATGAGCCTAACCTCTTGCATGGTTAAGGCCCTTGAATTAGGACAATCCTTTTTGAAATGTCCTCTACCTCCACACTTGTAACAGACAATGTCGCTAAGTTTGAAGTCTTTCTTGTCTTTCTTAGGTGCTTCATTTGACTTGCTTAAGGAAGAACCCTCCTTCAAGGTGAAGGGTGGTTTGCGCACCACTGGAGTAGTGGTAGACGTTTTCTTCTTTTTCCTCCTAGCATCAAACTTGGTCATAAGTTTACAAGCTTCCACAAAAGTAAGGTTAGTGTAACCTTCAAGCTTGTCTTGCAACTCTTGATCCAACCCAGCTACAAAACGCCCCATTTTGAGCTCTTCATTTTCAGTTACTTCACACAATGACAAGCCTATCAAACTCCTTGATGTAGTCTTCCACTGAATCGCCATTTTGTTGCAAAGTACTCCACTTCACATATTGGCTTTGCTTATAGTTGTGGGGAATAAAACGATCCCTCATACGTTTCTTCAACTTGTTCCAAGTAGAAATGGAAGCTTTGCCCCTAAGGGTACGCCCCCTTTGCTCTCCTTGCAACCAACTGTCACCATATCCCTTCAGTTTCACCTTGGCTATCTTATATTTCTGCATTTCTTCTTGAATATCCTTGTACTCAAAGTACCTTTCCAAGGATTTCTCCCAATCCAAGTACTTCTCTGGATCAAGTGACCCATCAAAGGCAGGGACGTCTACTTTGAGACTCCTATCTTCCCTCTTAGGTGGAGGTTCCTCGTTTTGCTCTCTCCTATCTTGCTCGTTCAGGAGTCTTGCCATTAAGGCAGCAAGATTCCCTTGTAGATTGGCATTAGTTTCGGCCAACCTTTCTTGACTAGCAATGGAACGATTTAGAGCTTCCAAAGCTACCCTCAAATCTTGATTCTCTCCCATAGTGTGTAGGTATTCGACCCCTTTGCAAGTGTATGAAAAAACTCCCCCTACCTGACGCGCCAAATGATGTGTAAACAAGATGAGAAACCTTGTTACAAAATGATAAATTAAAGGGGTCACACGTTTTTTGGTATATTTTTTTGTATGATCAGATTAGTTAGGGGAACTCTCACCCTAAGCTAAAGGTATAGCAAAGAGGAACTCTCACTCTATTGCTTGGGGTAATTTAGATAAGTGAACTCTCACCAAATCACAAACTACAAGTCTTAACTTTGGGAACTCTCACCAAAACTACTACTCTTCAAATTTGGAACACTCAAATTTGGACAATTAAAATTGACTAAACACAAGTCAAGTTCAATAAACAAAACACAAGTTTTTTTGACAAATTTCTGGATGGATTTTCATTGATAATCAGCATGCTATTTATAGACTTAGTACACCCACTAATTGCCTTTACAACTTCCCTAATTAATAGCAACAAAACAAAATAAAATGCTGAAAATAAAAAGGTGATTAAAGGGCTCATAACCGTCCACTTTAATCCCCATTACAAACCCTTTGAATTCCAAGACTGATTGGAATTAATTCCCATCAATGAGAGTAAAAACCAGCTTTAAACATGACCCTTTGTATTCCAAGGCTGATTGGAAGTTAATGAGATTAAAAACCAGCTTTAAACATGGCCCTTTGTATTCAAAGCTGTTTGGAATTAATTCCTTGTAATTGAAGTCTTTAAGGAAGAATCCAACTAACTTAATCTGTAATTAGTCATGCTCAGCAAAGTGCAACCATTTGAGGAACTATACGGACCATGCATACTAAGATCATAATAGGACTTGGACAAAATTAATTCCCTTGCATTGGATTGGACTTGGACATCTTGGACATTCGTACCTTGACCATCTTGGTCATTGTGGGGTCAACTCTTGTTACCATTTTAAGTTTTGCTTAGGCCCTAAAATTCGTGATTGTTGTGACACGACTAAGGATTTGGCCGATCTAGTAAACTTATCCTGTATATTTGCCACTGGTCACATGTGCTATTTGTCTATGGTAGATGTGTAGAGAAGTTGACTTCTTTGCCTATATTTTAATGGTTTATGATATGATTTTCTAAAATGCCAGTATGTAATGATAGATAGGGTGAGAATAGAAATATCCCCACTGTTTATATGGGGTCTTTTAATCACATCAATTTTTGAGGATTTTGAATGATCTTACAGTCATATCTAGATCAAAAGAAAAGTAAAGAAGATTAAGTCAATTCACAAGACCTTCCCTTTGTATTAAATTTTCTTAACTTTAACATCATTGACACTATGTAAATGTCCCCAACATTTGTTAATCTTTGTGCTATCAGCTATGTCCCATTTTACAATTTCAAATTGACAGAGGGAGTATGAGTGTAACACTGGCGGGTGGTTTGCAACTTCATTCAGCCAAGGTGGCTAAACTAATCGGGCCTTAAATGATTGTTTTGTTATTGCAAGTCAGTAAACATATAAAAGTTCATTTGATGCTGAAAGTTAGTGAACGTACTCGTTTGTGACTTGTGGCTAGGCATTGTGGTATGTCCTGCATCAACTTCGATTAAACAATATTTTTGTGAAAACTTCTAATGGAAATATTCTTGAATTTGGTACGAGACTGGAAGCTTAAGAATGTAATATTACTAATGATTTTTTCTTTAAATCAATGCTCTGATGCAGTTCCCTTCTATGAGATCTCTGCATACTACTCAGCCCAACGCAGTTGCTCCAACAGGCGCAGCACACGCTTCCAACTTTGGTACTGCTCCACCTTCTTGTATGCAGCCTCAATTATCGAACATGGCACCAGCATTTCATGGTGGTTGTGCTGTTCCAACTGGTATATCTTGGAAACCTTTTGTTTACGTTTTTTGTTTTCATTGTATGCAGTGATTTATATTTTCATTAGAACAAATTTTTCTTTCCTTTTTCTCTATCAGTGAGTTGGTTTCTGACATTTGCTCCACAATCTCCAGTAATGCACATAGGCCAGCAACTACTATCATCTAGGTAATACTTGCATCAACTGTCAAAAACTGTTTTGTGCAATTGAATTTCAATTTAATGAATAGAAATATAGCAATCAAATCGTGATTAAGACTTCTCTTTGGTTCGTGTATAGCTACTAACGCTGAAGTAGTTCTTGCTTCTCATCTCAATCACACATCATTTTGATCTTTGGATAGTTGACACATCATTTTGATCTTTGGACCAAATTCTTGGAATTAATCATAAATATATTGATCTTTGGAGTCTTATTTCATATTACGTGAAGGATCGACATATGAAGATAACTGTTCCAAGCTTCTACCCACAAGCTGTATCAAATTCTTATAAAATTAATTGTGGTGTCCATCTTTAAAATAAAAATTCTTTCAGTGGGGCTTGTTAATTAGGACACTTCTTGTATCCCTTTTTACTCCCTTTATTCATTTTTCACTGTGTGAATTTAAATGTTTTGTTTGAATAAAGTTTTATTTGTGAGAATTTTGATGGTGGTCATTTTGACTTCCGTTCTCAAGTGTTCACTTTCCCGAAAGTTGATTCTTACATGTAATAATCTCGTATTTCAATCGTTTGGTAAATACTTTTTGAATTTTATTTAATTATTTTTGAGGCTAAAAGGATTGTTGAGTGTTGATGTCAAGGACTCAACTCAAACAGTTGACTCATGTCAATAATCCTAACGGCTCAAATTTTAATCTTATAGTGAGTTGTTCTGGAAACTTTAGCTCAGTCTAAAAACCTTTTTATGTGATATAGTATTGAATTACTGAAATATGCTCATATAGTCATATATAAAGAGTGGATGCTTGTTGGCCCTTATAATGAATGTAGGAAGCACCAAGTTGAGAAATATTTTGGATTTGTCTTTTGGATGAACTAATCTAATGAAAATTGTCACTTTTTACTACTTGCGAATTAACCTTAAAATATATGTACTACTTATTTATTTAGTTTATTATAAGTTTCTTTTAACCCATAAAAATTTGAAATATAATTGTATTATAAATACTTATACACAACTAATGTTATTAAAATTCCCTTTTCTTTTCTTTTCTAATCCCTTGAGTTAAAAAAAAAAAGTACTACTTACTATATACAAATAAATAATAGGATTCCACAAAAAAAATCATTAGGAAATCTTTGGACTATAATTCCATTAGTTGTGAAGAGGGAGTACAAATGTAACTGTAATTTTGATTTGTGTAAGGCATTGCCAGCACAAAAGGCCAAACTCATCCAGAATTCCATTTTTTGTCTTTCTTTTTTGTCAGTTGTCATTATCATTGTCAATCAAGACCCTGCTTTGGATGGGTAACCTTTGAAAAAAGAATAACAAGACTGTTTTTTTTTTCCTTTTCCTTTGTTTTTTGTTCAGGGAAATTCACCTGCTTGTCTACTCTTTAGTATAACAGGTGCTACCAGCATCCATACTGCACCACCATATTAAGAATATTTTATTTCCTCATAAATATTTTAATTATTTAATTTATTAATCATATTCATACTATAGAAAGGAGAAAAAAAGAATTGGAGCATTCAAAAAATAAAATAAGTATGTTTTTAGTACTTACTGTAAACACAGGCTGCCAACCATTCATTCACTACTCTGACCCAAGTGCTTGTCCAACCTACATCAATTGTCCACCTACAACATGAAGAAAAAACATCACTCAGAATTCCTTCACAACTGTCTTCTGAATAAAATAATCCATGCTTTGAATAAAACTTGGTAATGAATAATATGCACTTGCTCATAATATTAGGAATACATCATTAGAATTATAATTGTTTATCAAATTACAAACCACAAATTGTTCTATTTATTATTTGTTTGAATTTACTGTAAATATTTTTGCTAAATATAAGTCAGTAGTTTTAAATAGAAGATTAATGGAAGTTGATTATTAGAGAGATGGAAGAATCAGTTAGAAAGTAATGAAAAAATAATAAAATAGCAATTAGTTCCTCATATTGAAGTATAAATTTACCCTAAGCAAATGTGGGGGAATACTTTCCTCCAAATGAGGGAAATCATCAACTTTTTTTATTGATCTTTTTAGTTTACTGTTATTCTATCTATTTTATAATTATTCTAATTATTTCATTTGTATTTCTACTAATCATTATCCCATTAATTTGTCTTTTTTTGCTTTATTAAACATTTACAGTCAATCGAAACAAATCCTTAGTCGAAATACTTGAGTTTTCTCGATGATCATAGGGTAGGCTAGGGAGGAGCAGACAAAGTGAAACTCGAATCCATGATATTGGCTAAGAAAAACGGTACTTTGCTCCAACTATGATGGACTCAGTTCTTCCAATAGTGTTTACTTTTGAGTAGTCGTGTAGAAAAAACTTACTTCTTCATCGAATGATGTGTGTTCCAACCGATAAGTAACATTGCAAAGTACATTGCTCCGGTAGCAAAGACAAAATGGAAAAATCCATAGCCATACGGAACACCATCTTCTGCTTGTTTATCACTTTTCCAGAACTGCATTTGTACATTCTTTTTCGTTACTTACTTTTCTATGTAAAAGAATAGCTACTCTGCTTATCGGGTTGTAGCAATCAACCAAAAACTTGCAAGATATTATTAACCTGGAAACATTGAGAATCTATGCCTGTTGAAAATGTCGCAATTACGATTGTGAGTAGTGCAACAACAAAACTCTGCATTACATCAGACAACCTGAATTTGTCAGTTCCTATTACATTTCAGATTTATCGTTTCTTCTTCGATTTTCATTTGGGTTTTCCTTTTCAAGTTTTCCACCAATCATAGGGTAGTTGATGATATCATAATATATTGATAAATGATGTAAATACTGAAAAATTGTTAATCAAAAAGTTGATGAGAATTACTATGATGGTAAGCCAGTCAGTCCGAGTAGAAGATTCAGCCTTCCTGTTGCATTTAGTTCCCGGAGGTTCGCTGAATAATGCAGCAACACAATCAAACATCAGTGTAAACTATCTTTAAGAACAATAACACTATATTTGGATAGCAAATTAAAAGAGAAAAGAAAAAAAAGGAAAGAAAGGGGAGAGATAAGGAGGGAGTGTTTTGTTTGTTTGTTTAGAAGAAAAAGGAAGGGAAAAGTAAGAAAAAACGAGTGTTTTCCTTTTAAGTCTTTCCGCTTAAGAAGAGTTATTAACAAAATTTGTTCATGTTTTCCCCTTCAAATTTCTTCTCTCGATTTTTGTTATCTAAATAACGGATCACCCATCATTTTAAATTCATCCCTTTTCTTTTGCTCTATTTAATTATTTCTATTCAAATAGAGTGTAAATATAGGTTATATACACGAAGGGAATGGGAGCATAGCTTAGTATAGGATAGAATACCTTCGAATGGCGCACCAACATAGAAAAACAATGTAAAGTCCCATTAATCCAGGAGTCAAGAATCCAGCACTAATCTGTACAATTAATAAAGCAAATGAAAACAGAGTAAAGAGAAAAGTGTAGGCATTATAAAGAATAAAGATGATAGTCTTACTCTGGGTTGCAAAGAAACGCTAGTCATCAATTGCAGAAGTACGAGTGTCCAAGTGATGTAAAAAATATTCAAAAGACATGATGGCTCGGGTGCATACCAAATGTACATCATGATTATTCCCACTATGCTTATTATATATGCTGTTGTTGCTATTAATGTCACATGAACTCGGCTGCAAACCCAAAGCTTATGTTAGGGACACATTTTTGAAAGGTCAGGTGAAATTCAAATTTCAGAATTTATAATCGAAATAAAAGAATATAATTATAGCTCAACGGACTTGACCCTTTTAAGTGGTCTAGGTTATGGGCTTTTATAGTTGTTGTTTTTGGGTCGATCCGTTAAAAATCAATCCTTTCATAAACTGAATGGGCTTGACCCTTTTAAAATGGTCTAGGTTACGGGCTTTTAGCGGAGCCCAGTCCCATTACATACCTCTACTTATAAGACTTGTATATGCTATTTATTTGTCCATCCTCTCAACTTCTGAATTCTTTTAATAGTATAGTCGAGTTTGACTCTTTCAGAAAACATATTCCGATTATGTACTCATATTTGACTTGGATATATGTTTAACGGTCTATTTGAATATTATATGAAAAATTACGATATTTTGAGATAATTGAAGTGTTGAAATATTCAACTCATGTGAAAGTGTTGAGCTAAGTTATTAGGACACTTGAGGTTGACAAAATGTTGAATTACGAGCAAAAGACTAATCACATTATTTTTTATTTTTCATGGTCTTTCTAAATGTTATTGAATTTTACAGGTTTTCAGAAAATTCAATAAAAGATAAATAAAATTTACCATCTTTCAGCATACTTCTCTGAAAGGCAACAATCATTGAGCCAGTGAATGAAACTAATCACGCTTACAAGCTGGATTAAGAGAAAGATCCTGTAAGAACATTGTAAAACATATTTAAGATCAGAACATTCCTGAATACAATTTTCAAGCACGAACTGCTTCTAGAAGCATATAAAACATACCCAGCACCAAAGTGAGCAATTTCCCCTGTGAAAAATAAGACATAGACAGAAGTTTGTTAAGTTTTTGAACTAAAAGACTACGTAGGAATTAAAACACATATGGGAGTTGTTTAGCAGTTCAAAATTATTACTAACCATACATCTCGATGAATTCTGTTGGTAGGAAAAATGGTAGAACCATGAAACCAAGAAACATGGTAGCCTTCACAGACCACCACTGCGAATGCCATGTATCTCTACTATCATCTACTTTTGAGGTTCCGACAGTACAAAGAAAGATCGTGAAGAAGAACATCTACTTTATTTGTCAAGGACAACTCAATTTAGATCAAATTATCACAACATCACTAGATTTTTAGGAAAATGTTTGAGAAGGATACAAAACATCCCAAGCTCACGCGCAATACTCCTTGTGTTCCTAAGCATTCTGCACCACCATCTTTGCATCCTCTAAATCCTGTATCAAATCAAGGTATAGATGTGAAACATATATTTCTTGGTATAAATTTAGTATCAATGTAAGGATAAGCGGCTATTGGTATCAGATCGTCTCACTATGAGACGGAATCATATAACTAGTTTATTTCTATAATTGATCACTTTGAAATTGTATGTGATCACTTTAACACACAAAATATACCTGGGTCAGTACAATATATATAGTCTTACTATCAGACTGTCTCATTTAGAATTTGGGAAATCTAAATAAGTTCAGATTTGTTCTTATTAAGGGTTTGAAGCAGAATAGAAGGTCATACATAATAGGAATTTTCAAATAACTTAGTGAATCGTAAATTGCCAAAGCATTAATCCCAAAATATTCGAATTAGCTCACACGAAACAATAAATCAGTTCTAAAAGTAGCCCACCCGAAATTTAATAGAACTGTAAGCGATTCTTACTTGCCATATCTTTCATTGCACCATTGCCATAATCTCGAACAACCCAAGCTAAGAAGTTTGTGATTAGGAAAATGAGTCCATAAACATATCTAGCCATCCATGGGTTGCAACCATATCGAAATTGGGTGAACCATGAACCGTCTCTAATCAAAGGATAATACTTCTCTTTTGTGGTGGCGCTGGTGGTGGTGGTGGTGGTGGCGGCGCTGGTGCTCGTACCACTCTCCATATCCATTGCAAAAACTTGTTTACATTTGAATGAATTTCACAACTCCCCTTCTCTTGATCTGAAAATAAACTTTAAAAATGTAAGACAAAATAAAAAACAAATATTCTTATTATTAAAATAGAAATTAGGACTAATTACATGATCTAAACATGATATAAATGTTTTTTTCTTCATACCTAGGAGCATGTCATACATACTAATAACATGATCATTAGCTTGTTAAGCAAACTTTTCTGTTAACAGAATCCAACAACAAAAAAAGTAGCTTCCCGTCTAATTAAGGGTTGTTTTTGAAGCTTGCTTTCTTTTTAAGGCAACATCCAAAGATATCCTAAAAAGGATGTAATTCTTCCAAGTAACAACTACTACTACTAATTTCATGGATTGGTAAATTAATATTTGTTCAAAAAATATTCCATTATAAAATAAATCAACTAATATTCTAATTTCATATTTTAAGATAAGACAATTACAGTTAGAATTCTTCTTCATTTTACATAACACCACAAATTTTCACAAATTTTCTACAACTTTTTTATTCAGATTCCATTACTGTCATTTCTATCAACATTATAAAAAATATATATATTACTTCATCTTCCACTAAAAAAGGAACCCAAAAAGACACATGGCAAGGCACTGAAACTTAATCAAAAACCCAAATCACCCAGAAAGGTATCAGGTCATATTAGCACAAACCAACTTCAAAATTCTCACTTAAACCATAATTTAACATCATTAATGTAGTAATTATTCTAAAAACTCAAAAAACAGAGCATTTTCATGATTCACATTATATTAAAATCAAATAACTACCTACATACACAAATGTAGTTATGTTAGCGGACCAACTCAACCAACAGGCTAAGCTGATTATTGAACCCTTATCGTATGTTATATACTATATGACACACCGTCACACGAGAGCACAATTTACGCATGAATGCAAATACATGCCCGCCTAATATACACTTTTAAATATTCAATTCGAAATAAAATCAACCCAACCAAAAACTTTAAACGTAAATTAAAACATACTTAGAGAAATGCTGTAAATTAGAAATGGGAATTACCAGAGATCAGGAGTTGATGAAGAATAAAGATCTAATAACTGTTAACTACAGTTTTTCTGAAGAAGAATCTTCAATCTTCAAGAAACGAACTTTTTCAACTCATACTAACCAAATTCTGTATCCTTTTCTCTCTCTTCTCTCTTTTGGGGGAGCAAGACAATATGTTAAACTGCGTAAAATTAGGAGAGAGAATTTAAATCAAGATGACATTTTGGTGTTTGGTAAGCAAGTGAACTTTTCTTTGCTTTTCCTATAATATGTTTATGCGAATTCTTTTTATATATATAGACACTACTATTATATTTTTATTAAATTTTTTAAATAATTTTTTCCACTTTTATTTGGTTTTACTTTTTTCCCGCCGTAAGCATCAACTAAAGGTATGGATATGGAGATTGGGGAGTGAATATGATTGCACGAAACGGCAGCGTCTTGAAGTTGGAGTGACGAAAGTCCATTCAAACAGAGGGCAATTGTCTTTTAATCTAAAGAGAAGTGTCCACTAAAAAAAGAGAATGCAATGCAATGTACGAAATAAAGAAGGATGCATTTTTGCGTTTTGGTTGTGGGTTATTTGTGGCCATTTTCTCGTAGGAATAGCTTTAGGGCATATCATATGGTGAGAGTTTTGATATGTTTGGAATAGTTTGACGTACCAAATAAGTGTTGATGAGGTCCTAGGATAAGTAGATGATGAATCCACTTACTTTGAAGTTATGGTTTGGAATAGTATTTCAATTTTTTGAAAATGAGGTGTATCTAAACGGAGTCGACATATTTTTTAAAAACGTGTACGCATGATTATCAGAATTTCGATTTTAATTTACAATCTTACGATTTTACGATCCAAAAATTGGCAAGCGATTCAAATCTTAAGTATAGGTCTTAATAATAGTGGGATTGTACGATCCTACTAAGATAAAAAAAATTATATAAAAAAAAAGTATAGTTGATAGGATCAAAACACGATCCTAGGAATCGATGGGTTGTCGGTATCATAAAGATAATCTTATATTCTAGCTTTACTTACATATAAATATAAGTTAAAAATAATGTTCTTATGATTATTAAACCCAATCCTTAAACTTCGCTACCCTTTTCATTATATTGCTATCATTTTTTTAATAAAATTACTAAAATGCCCTTAAATTTATTTTTAATTATAAAATCAACCATTATTATTACTAAACTAAATTTATCAATAATAATTAAATTAAAATAAAAATATTAATTTTAAAACAAAAAATAATTTTTTAAAATCGGAAAATAAACCTAATCACACATTTTGTGTTAAAATTTGATGCATAATCACTCTTTTGGCCGAAAGTTTTGATAGGAAAATTACATCACTGTTATTTGCGGCATTAGAACCTAGACTTCAATATCTTTCCAATGATATATTATATGCCCAACTCTGATAACCGAGCGAGAAATGATGATCATTTAAAGTTTGTTTGTGCTAAAATTTGATACATGTTCAATCTTTTGGGCATAAGTTTTTATATAAAAATCGTATTAATGCCGCAAACAAACTTTAAACGATCGTCATTTCTCGCTCGGTTATCGAAATTGGGCATATAATATATCATTGGAAAGATTTTGAAGTCTAAGTTCTAATGCCGCAAACATTGCAATTATATGATTTGTCTATTTAAAGTTATAGACAAAAGAGTGAACATGTATCAAATTTTAACATAATCATATTGATTCTGCAATCATATTGATGTTCATTTTTGTTGCCCATTGTAATTCGATTTTTAGTTTTAGCTTGTTTTAGTTCAATAAATGTTCGGAGAGAGTTTGTAGAGAAATGTTAGAGATTGAAGGTTTGAAAAGTAACCAGAGGCAATCTTGAAAGTTCAATATATAAAGGGTTACGATAAAATAAAAAGAGTAGCAAAGTTTAATAATGCCCTTATTAAAATTCATGTATTTACTGATCTGTTATTATAAATGATTATAAAAAAATATTCTTTTTAATCAATAAATGGATGAAGTCAAATCACTCTTTACTTATGGCTCAAAACTTCAAATATGAATCCATATGAGCAAATTATATAAGTGGAAATCATTTATCCTAGGATTTTATCTTCCTATGCTTTACTTCTAGCAATTTCAATCTTATCCTTTATTGATCCAATATAAAATTACGATCTAACAATATTACGTGTATAAACTTATGGAGTAATCTAAAGTTAATATAAGTAATTCTGTATAAATTAAATGTGCTATCAATTGATTTTAAGCGGTGTAATTAGTAAGCTTAGATAAACTCAAAACATATTTTTGAATGTTAGTTTATTAAGAAAATGTAATAATTTTCTTTTTAACCAGCATCCACATAAGAATTAATTAATCTATTTTTGAAAATGGATAAAAGTGTGTATATGTGATTAAAATAATAGAAACTATTAATTGTTTATTAATAAAGGGATGGCATTTAACTAACCAATAAGAATACATTATTATTTTTCAATAGTTTTAGTACCTTTAGAACGAAGAATTAGCTTGTTCAATGGCTAATAAGATTTGTTTGTAGTGGGTTTAGACCCTATTTTGTAAGTAAGTAGATCCAGAATGCACTCTAATTATGGATTTTGTTCACAAAAGTCAAAAATGTCTCCTTGTATTCGTATATGCAAAGTAAAGTATAATCATCAATTAATATTTCTAATAGATTTACTTGCCTAGATTTTTACAAAATTTAACAAATCTTCATGCCCATTTGCGAGCTACCATGTAGCTCACATGCTTGTATATAGACTTCATAGAGTCACTCCAATATTGAAAGTAATTTTAAAAATTCGAATTAAAAATATGAGATTGAGAAAAAACAATAAATAAAATAAAAACATATACAACCCTTTTGGTAGATAGTAATAAACGGTGGCAATGAAAACTAGTCTAACTTTAATTGAAAAATTTCTTGGCTACCTTAATGGTCATATATGTCCAACTTCAATTATTTTATTTTCTTCATAAAATTAATTATAATGCATTACCATTGGAAGATATGGTAATGAAAATTTGTAAATAAAAAGCCATTTATGATTAAAGTTTCATCACCATGGGAATGATATAGAACTTTTGATGAAATTTTTACACTGTAAAACATTCCTATTACCATCAGTTAGTACCATTAACCAAACGAGCCGAAGTTAACAGGAAAAAATATATTTACATCCTTTTTCTTAAAATTTTATACACACATCAGCCATAATAATTATATAATAGCTAGCGATCAACTCAAAATAAAAATTAATGGGACTAGAATATACAACATATATTATATTCCTTTCTATTCATTCAATGTGTCCCATTTGATTCACCATTTTTAGGTGGTCAAATGGGATCACATATGAAAGAAAAAGTATAGTGTTTTTTTAAAAAAATTTTAATATGGGTAAAGTGGGGTTAATAAGTGTAAAGGTGTGAAAAAGTTAATTCAATAAGAATAAATTGGTTAAGTTAATATACCCAAAATAGAAATGAGAGATATTTAGGATAATTTGACCGAAAAAGGAAATGAGATATTTATGGTGAATAGAAGAGAGTAATATAATATTACATTTTAATGCTATAAATAGTTCATAATGCAAACTAATGAAACTTTTTTTAACTAATGAAGATCTCAATTAACATGTTGAAAATTAAAGGACGTACAAAATTTAAGCATAGTTTAATGTGGCATGGAAACGCACTAGACACTTCACTGCAAGTCCTATGAGGATTCTGAATTTTCAAGTGACTGAATTATAGAAGTATATACTTAATTAATAATGGTGTATTATTATTATTATTATTATTCTTTCAAGATGGGATTAGTTGGATGATATTGGATCTAACTCAAGCATGTGTGGATCATTTGCTATACTATTATTTGAAGTAATATATTATTATTTAGGCCAGATTTTACATAATATATTGAAAAGAAACTATTCAAAATAACCCAATCATTTTAACAGTTTTTTTTTTATTTTAACATTTAATTTTTAAAATAATTATAGTGAGAGATGATCTCTCCGAGAGACGCATTATATATAGGAGTATGATGACCGTTTTTTTAACTTTTAAGAGCTTTAAGCGAAAATTAAATATAAGCTTTTTGAGTACAAATGTATATGTACATATTTAAAGTGACAATAATAATCTACTATTGATTTGTTCAATTACTTTAGTTGAAGAAGAAAGTACAAAAAATAATAATACCACTGCTCTTTTTGATAGAAATATAGAACTACTTAATTAACTAGAATGAATTAATTATCAATGAAAAAAAAGTCCAACAGTACCTACTAGCCTGAAAGTAAAAGTATAATATTTTTTTTAAGATTTAATTAAAAAATTGGATGTATTAATTTTTTTTGGTATGGCCCTGAGTCGTTGTTATGCCACTCCCGTGTTTCAAATTAGGTTTTTTTAGATGAATTCAGTGAATAAGACAATAATTTTAATTGTTGATTCTATCAATTGTTAAAACCAAAAAAAATGTAGATATCTATGTAAAAGAGATTGGTTCGGATCCAACAATGATAGAAAACAATGTAGAAGTTGAGTGAAAAACAAAGCATGAATGAATAAGAGACACAACAAACAACAACAACAACAATGTATTTAAGAGGTATCAATGGATACCTCCCCCTCAAATAAAGTATCTTATTATTAATATAATCACAATTACACTAATGACTCAACTTACAATAGTTAAGAGCTCACACCTAACCCATAAAGGTTTCACCTTTAATGGTGAAACTCCACAAATGCCACTAATACAAAGAGAACGCTCTAATGGCCAATGCCCTAGCTTTCCTAATGTATTTGCCTCACCTCACTCTTCTAATGATGTTCTTAAACCCCTTTATATAGTCTCATAACATATTAGAAGCAGTAGGATCAATCACTTGAAGCCCAAGGAAATCCCGCAACAAAACAGAACACAAGTTATTTGGCCCTCTAGATAGCCGCTCACATGACCATCATCATCACCACTAAGCAAGGTCACTCTCTCATGCTCACAAGCCATCACCCTTTCTTCAAAGTTGTTACCTTTCTTACTTTCTCAAATGGAGCTTCCCTTTTCATCCCTTTGAGTTTCTCACCATCTCCAACATTCATTGTTGGCTTCTTCATCTGCCTCAAAAGCTTCAAGCTTCTAAGGTGCTTCTTCAACTTGTTGCAAGTGTATTGAATATAGCCCCTCTTGTTGCAACGAAAGCACACTCTATCCCCATACTCAACCCTTGCCTTCTTGATTCTGATTTTTCTCTCCTTTGATGGAGTTCTCTCAATCACCTTTCCATCTCCCATAGATGAAGTATCATCAACCTTTATACGAACCCCCATGGATAGTACTTTCTCAACAATGCTACTGCACCTATTAGCTCCTTCTAGTTTTTCAACACTCAATAACAAAGACTCTATCACTAGCCTTTGCTCTAACACCATTGTTAATAAGCTCTCATTCTCTTTTGAGAACTCCATTAACAATCTCTCTATCTCTTGATTACCCACTAATTTTCTCTCTCCCAAAGTTTCAACAAACCCTAATGGTTTCAACAAACATCCAAACACTTCTTAACTTCCACCATGTCTCTTCTACCAATCTCCAAGCCTTCCCTCACTGAATACCTCAAGAAAATACACGAAGTTCAGATAACAATTAAAAGAAAATGGCTTGGACTCAACAATGGTAGAAAATGATGTAGAAGTTAAGTGAAAAACAGAGCATGAACAAGAGACACAACAAACATTAAAAATAATGTATTTAAGAGGTATCAATGGATACCTCTCCCTCAAATAAAGTATCTTATCATTTATGTAATCACAATTACACTAATGACTCAACTTATAATAGTTAAGAGCTCACTCTTAACCCATAAAGGTTCACCTTTAATGGTGAAACTCCACAAATGCCACTAATACAAAGAGAACACTCTAATGGCCAATACCCTAGCTTCCCTAATGTATTTGCCTTTCCTCACTCTTTTAATGATGTTATTAGATCCCTTTATATAGTCTCATAACATATTAAAAGTCCTTGGACCAATCCCTTGAAACCCAAGAAAATCCCGCAACTAAACAGAACACGCGTTATTTGGCCCTCTGGAAAGCCGCTCCACCGAGTATGATCCGCTCGACCACCCGAGTGAACCTCCAGACTTCTCTGATCAGCTCCAGCAAGTTTTCTCGACTGGTCGAGCGCTGCTTCAGTGGTCTCTGACTGCTGCTGCCTTGATCAAATGACCATCATCACCTTGAGCCTTGTCTTAACCAATGCATCTCTCATGCACCGCACTCGTGTTCTTCGTTGCACAATCATCACGGCACCTCAAAGACCTTCCACATGAAGGTGATTTGGTGCTTGCTCTAAGAATCTGCTCCTCAAGCCCAAATCTACCTCCATCAACATGTGACACCACTTTAGGTGTCCCAACCAACACATCAACATATGATTTGGGTCTTGGCTCCCCCTCAAGACCAAACCAACCATTAACTTTCTTTGTGCACCACTTTTCATTGTGGTCACCATCAACAAATTCACTCTCCATGGTGACTTGAGTCTTGCAACGCTCTTAACATGGTGCAAGTCTCCACTCTTTAGCAAACACATGGCCAATGTTGCCCATCACTCCCTTTAAGTGCACCAAGCACCCCTTTGCCACCTTCAAGACTCTTTCACTTTGTGTCTTTATGGTGTACCCAATCTTCTCTAATCTCATCAATGAGATTAGGTTCCTCACCATCTTTGGAATGTATCTCACACCCCCAAACTTCCTCACAATGCTGTTGTGCATTCTCAAATGCACCTCACCAATGGCCTCAATCACAACTTCGTCACCACTAAGCAAGGTCACTCTCTCATGCTCACAAGCCATCACCCTTGTAAACAAGCTCTTATCTCTAAAAATATGATATGGGTGTACGGAATCAAACACCCAATCGCCATCATCATTACACTTGGCCAATAGCACATGACCATCCTCAACATTACTCTTGGTCTTCTTCACAAGACCCTCATCATCAAGGTTTGATAGCTCACCTTTCTCTACAACCCTTTTTTTTAAAGTTGTTTCCTTTCTCAAATGGAACTTCCCTTTGTATTTCTCACCATCACCAACATCCATTGTTGGCTTCTTCATCTCCCTCAAAAGCTTCAAGCTTCTAAGGTCCTTCTTCAATTTCTTGCAAGTGTATTGAATATGGCCTCTCTGGTGGCAATTGAAGCACACTTTATCCCCATACTCAACCCTTGCCTTCTTAATTTCGATTTTCCTCTCCTTTGATGGATTTTTCTCAATCATCTTACCATCTCCCATAGATGGGCAATCATCAATGTTCATACCAACCCCCATGGATGGTATTTTCTCAACAATGCTACTACGCCTAGTAGCTCCTTCTAGTTTTTCAACTCTCAATAATAAAGACTTTATCACTAGCTTTTGCTCTACCACCATTGTTAATAAGCTCTCCTTCTCTCTTGAGAACTCCATTAAAAATATCTTTATCTCTTGATTGTAATGATTTTCTCTCTCCTAAAGCTTCAACAAACCCTAATAGTTTTAACAAACCATCCAAACACTTCTCAACTTCCACCATCTCTCTTGTACCTATCTTCGAGCCTTCCCTCACTTAATACCCCAAGAAAACACACTAAGCTCTGATATCAATTGAAATAGAATGGTTCAGACCCAACAATGGTAGAAAACGATGTAGAAGTTGAGTGAAAAACAGAGCATGAACAAAAGACACAATAAACAACAACAATAATGTATTAAGAGGTATCAATGGATACCTCCCTCTCAAATAAAGTATCTTATCATTAATGTAATCACAATTACACTAATGACTCAACTTATAATAGTTAAGAGCTCACTCTTAACCTATAAGGGTTCACCTTTGATGGTGAAACTCAATAAATGTCACTAATACAAAGAGAACACTCTAATGGCCAATACCCTAGCTTCCCTAATGTATTTGCCTCTCCTCACTCTTCTAATGATATTCTTAGACCCCTTTATATAGTCTCATAACATATTAGAAGTCCTTGGACCAATCCCTTAAAACCCAAGAAAATTCCGTAACAAAACAGAACATGCGTTATTTGGCCCTCTCGAAAGCCGCTCCACCGAGTATGATCCGCTCGACCACCCGATCGAACCTCCAGACTTTTCCGATCAGCTCCAGCAAGTTTGCTCGACTGAGCCAGCCTTGCTCGACTGGTCGAGCGCTCCTTCAGTGGTCTCTGGCTGCTGATGCCTTGATCAAATGACCATCATCACCTTGAGCCTTGTCTTGAACAATGCATCTCTCATGCACCATACTCGTGTTCTTCGTTGCACCATCATCACGGCACCTCGAAGACCCTCCACGTGAGGGTGATATGGTGATTGCTCTAAAATGGTGGAGCTTAATTATCTATGTATAAAAGTGACAATTCAAATGGATCTTTCCTTATTAAAACAATTAGTTTCTATGCAATAATCATTTCTCTATATGGTTCAGTTTATTGCTAACACTTCAACTTAAATTAAATTGAGAGAGTTGATTTATCAAAATATAACAAACAAACTTAATCGGAGAGAATATATCGTACAATAACTAGTAATTAAATCTATTAACTTCCAAAAAAAAGTAATTACATATACACCTACTATTTTGAATGCAGGTTATGTGTCATTAGAAAATAATTTTTTTCTTCTATAATGCGTTTTCCCATAAGACACTTCTTAATTAATTTTAGTCTCTCTTATATTTTATAATTAGGTATTACTCTTTAAATGGCTACACAAAGAATTTTCTTATTCTTCTTTAAAAAGAAAAAGAAAATCGAAGAAAACTAACAATTTAAAGTAGTACTTCTAATAGAGTATTAACAAAACATGTAGTAGTATAAAGTTAGTGGACAATTCATCTGAGATCAATGAGAAAATAGAGGACAAGATGTCGTTGCTTTAATCAAATGACAAATTTTGTTAAAGCAATTATTAATTATTAAATTGGTCTTAAGGGTTCCATCTATAAACTTTATTACCACTTTTTCCGCTACATTGTTCACCTGGGTTACTCCATTATAATGATGCTATGTCACCAACCTCTATT
>NC_080052.1:15030586-15063086 GCF_026212465.1 Amaranthus tricolor
CTAAAGCCCTCCACCAACTAATTCCATTTTCTCAGAAAAGAGCCAAACTATTATGATTTATTTCGGCCTAAATAGTAACAAACTTTTTCAATGTCAATCCTTTAATATGTGAGATAGTGCCAATACTAATTGCTAAAAACACTCCTATTATAATTATATGATATCATTGCAGCAGATGTTTTATTATGATTGCCCATAACAAAGCATGCCACTATGGATATTGCTTCATTGCCTAGCTTTCTGTGCATGCCATTTTTGGCTTAGGAAAAGCTAATTTTACTGTACCTAAATTAGGGCTTTTGCTCCTCAAAGTACAACTAATAAAAGAAAAACGAGTGACGTTATTTCTTTGCTATACTTAAGCTAATCCATAAACTTATAGTCTATATAACCTCTATATACTTAACATAGGGCATGTACTACAATTGATAGATTGATTTTTGGTTGCCTTTCTCATTTATTAAATGGCTACATATACAAGTATTAAAAATATTGCATAATATTTACACAATAGTCAATAATCTATTATTCTACAAGATAATAATATGATTCTACTAGATAATAATAAAGAATAAGTGTAATATTTTACTCTATTACACCCCCACAGTCGAATCAGAAGGTTGATGGATGCTGAGGCTGAAACAAAAATCATCAATAAGTATCTTAGGAAGTCCCTTAGTGAAAATATTAGCAATTTGATACGGGAGGGAACATAAAAGACACAAACTTCACCACGTCTTACTTTTTCAGAGATGAAGTGAGTATCCATTTCAATGTGATTAGTACGCTGATGATTTACAAGATTGCCAAATAGATAACTTGCGCTCACATTACCACAATAACCAAGATTTGTAGTTGTGACTGGACATGTGAGTTCAAAAGTAGATTGCGAATCCAACAAATCTCAAAAACTACATCAGCAATACCACGATATTCAGCTTCAGCACATGATTTTGATAATATGGGTTGTTGCTTAAAGGACCAAGGGATGAGATTGTCACCCAAAAAGACACAATAGCCAGAAGTCGATCGACATATGTCAAAACAACCATCCTAATCAGCATCCGGGTTGGAAAAGTTAGAGGAAATTAGGTACATGTACAGTTGGAGACTAAGATTAAGATTCCTCTGACATATCGAAAAATATGATAAAGGGCAGCCATATGTTCAATTTGAGGATCATGCATGAAGTGTAACACCACGAAATTTTGAGAAGCTTTATGATTCAGATTATCATAAAATGGTATCTCTTAACAAACAAAAGTTATTTTTAACTAAAAATGTTTTTTGAAAATGGGTATATATATATATATATATATATATATATATATATATATATATATATATATATATATATATATATATATATATATATATATATATATAAATCATATAAATAATTATGGATAATAACTAAAATTGTGTAATCAATTTAATTATAAAATAAAAACTTTCACTTCATAATCTTCGTTAATACTACAAATTAAGTATAATAATACCTATATTAATTTTGATTAAAAAAAAAGACCTTTCAAATATCTTTAAAATATATAAAAGGGTGTTGGTGAACTGCTTTGGAGGAAATCAAACAAAACTCACGGAGAAAAAACATCATCTTCTTCCTATCCCAAATATTATTTTATGCTTATTGATAAAATAACTTAAAACTTTAGTTATTCTTCATCTACGAATTTGGTGACAAACAAGTGTAAATTAAGGGTGAAGAAATAATATTTTTTGGAAGTCTTTGAAGGGTTAATATTATTTTTCGGAGGCTATTATCTAAATTGTTTACATCTTCTTTAATAGGAATTTATACAAAAGATAACTAGTTTATCCTCTTCTTTCTTTATTCACTTATAATGTTATTTTTTAATCATGCAGAATATTTAGGCACGAAGCAAAAAAAAATACTAGTTATAATCATTTTAGGGATCAATGTATTTCTTGTTAAATTCGTTTTATGTTATTTATTTATTTATTTATTTTTATATAGTATGCGAATTAAATAAACTATGTAATTTGAACTTTTAATTGATTATGCATCTACTTGTTGATTTGTACTGTAGGGGTGGTTAAATATAAATTTCTTCTTATATTAGTTGAATAAATCATTGATTAGCCAATTTGATAAATTAAGCAACACTACAAGAAAAGTTATTTTTAGCAACAGAAAAAGTCATTGCTAAAAACCTGATTTCGTTGCTAAAAATGTTTTTTGCAACGAACTACATTGTTGCGGGTACAGCCGTAGCGAAAGCTTTTAGCAACGACTATGGTGGTTGCAAAAGTTATCTGTTTTTTGTAACGAGATCTATTGTTGCAAAAAAAATGTCGTTGCAATTCCTTTAAACGTTTTTAGCAACAAAAAAGCTCGTTGCCAAATTTCCTGCATTTTTAGCTACAACTATTTTCGTTGTTAAATTTCTGTTTTTCACAACAATTCAAGTTGTTGCAATACATGATAGTCAATCTTTTGCAACGACTTTACTGTAGGGAAAACAATGAAGTAAAATTTGTTATTAATGTTTTTAGCAACAACTATTACCGTTGCAAAAAACATACACATTTTTCGCAACGACTATTTATCTTTTGAAACAACCTACAATAAACTAGACAATTAAAATAATAAATAATTTAAAACCAACTAAACTAATATCACCGATTATCATTATATATTAATTCGTATCCCAAAATATCACACGTCCCAAATATTATCGTGTGTCAAAAATATACGTAATTCATATACATGTAACGGATCGGATAACCAATTTTCCAACATAATTTTCCAACCATACACAAGTTTTTATGCAAAAATTTACAAGTGATAGGCACTTTGAAAAAGTCCAAAAATATGCAAGTGCACATATAGCTACTTCATAACCCAAAACATCGCGCATCCAAAATGCTTGTAGCTATCACCAACTTCGTCATTGAGTACAAAAAATTTCCAACGAAGATATGTTTCCCTACACCAAATAATTTTGTTAGTAATTAAGAATCAAATGAGCCCCAATATTGAGTACTTCATAGGGAAAGCATTTAGCATGATATTCACAATCAAACCATCCCTACACTTTTTGTTGAGACATAATAAGCAAAGCATTTAGCATGATATTCACTAACAAAAGCATTACGTGTATAGGGAATGTGAGAAATGATACCAGTTTCCAGCAAGCAAGTGATATCCCTGAATGAATACGACTAATTAGTACCACAGAATAATTATACTGTTCTTGAAACAGCGCTGATAATAAGCCCAAAACTATAACTGGAAGCTGACAATAAGCCCAAAACTATAATCACAAGACAAATTGAAAATCAATACCAATTTTTAATAGCCCAAAACTATAATTGTAAAGTACTTGGCCAGTTCATTATAATTTGTCTACATTACTTGATGCAGTGGCGGACCCAGGAATTTCAAATTGGGGGGTCAAAATCCGAACGTCAGGTCGTTCGGATAATCTGATCGTCGTCCGAATAATTTTTTTTAAAGAAAAATAGAAAACATAATAGAAACACTGTTACTTTTGTAAAATTGTAGTTAAGAATTCAATAACTTTGGTATGAATCTCAATTAGTATCACAACGACCTGATCAACTGACAACTCTAAGATAACTCTTAATCTGAGCCAACACAATATTAGTTCACAAATTTTATTCTCACAAAATACTATTGATACAAACAACACAAATGCCCGCATGGACTATGCTAAGGGAACCATAAAGGAATACAGTTCAGAGTTGACGAAAAATGTAGTTCAATCTTGTTCCAGGCAATCAACACAAAACAGAAACTTCTCAAGTTTTTAAAAGCTTAACATTATGCAAGGCTCATTAAATCATTTGAACATCTAATAAATGTTTTATTACAAAAACTGCTCACAATCAAAATGGTCAATTGAAAACAACTTCTTTGTTATTACAAGGGTACGGTCGCATACATAGACTCTCCCAAACCCTCAGCAGAAGCCATTTTGCATTGATAAAATGACATGTAGTATCAAAACAATTCCATTTGAAAGCAATCTAATCTATGACAATTAGGGTAAAATGAAGCAAAATTGAATAGCAAATTCAGGAATGGGAAAGTCAACTCAAGGAGTACCAAAATTTTCACAAAGATGCACAACCATGGAGGAAGATAATCCTAATCTTCACAAAGACAAAAACTTCCACTTGACATAAAGATGGCTATGGCAAGCTACATCCATTTGGCAGCAAGCATTTCAAAAAGAAGGCAGAAGAAATATCAATTGGAGGCTAAGACTAACAACAAACAAAAGAAACAAGCTAGTGTTACCTTTGGATGATTCTGGTCTAACCCTTGCAGTCCTATATTTCTGAAATTAAAGCAACTCATTTTCCTGAGTTACATATACCAATGTCACATAACTATGAAAGGAAATAACACAAAAACTCATACCTGTAGGTGGCTTTTCACATGGTAAATAGTTAAACCTTCTACATTCATGAGCTTGAGAACACCTTTCAGACTAGCTCCTAAAATACACAAAATGACAAGTCAAATCTGATGTTGAAAAACAGAAGGGCTATCTCAGCCCCCAAATCCAGATCAAACCCTAGAAAAAAACAAGAATTACCAGTAACAACAGTGAAAAGGAGACCCAAAATGACACCATGAGCTGAAGATTAAAATATCAAAAAAATAACTCAATTCAAGCAAGATCCCATCCACAAATTTTCAACTGATGAACCACACAAGGAAAGAGGAAAGAGGAGAGAGTAATCAACCATCAATTGAAAAGAGCAAGTAATCAACAAATTAACAATCAAACAAGTAATGGAAAAAGCATGGAACTCACTGTACACTGTATTCTCTCTTCTTCCCTTTTCCTATTTCTTTCTTTCTGTTTGGTGTGTCTTCTTGAACAGACACCAACAGCCAGAAGCAGCAGCTAAGCTGTTGCACAGCACCACAAAACAATCGAACGTTCAATTTTCATGATCATAAACCCCGAATAGCAGGCTTATACTACTACAAGTGCACAACAGGTAAATATGTGAGAGCAGCAAACCATGAAGAACATAAGATCTCTTTCTAAATGACTCACGAAAAAATTTATAATTCTTAAGAGTAAGAAATAACAGATATAACACATGTTGACAGAACATGAGAAACTAGACCATAGAAGACATTAGACATAAGTGTAACCAAAATGAAAACCTGTAGTACGTACATACTAAACTAAACTGAAGATTCATAGAAGAATACCTGCAATATCAGAAGATGATCAAATGCAGGCTAGGAAATGTTCAATATTGCATCTTGAAGTCTTCCTTGGTCATACCGCCCATGGATCATGATCGTATACATCGCTGATAAGGTCCCAAACCGTCTCTCAACATTTCAGCCCAAGTTGACTGAACCATTTGCTCACAATTCCAATTCATATACAATTTCAATAAAAGATAATACAATTTTTCTTTAATCTTTATCATCTAGAACTTCAATTTTGAAGTAACTCCATCAATTTTTCTTAGCATTACTTTGAAAGAATCTCACATTTCAAAACGCAAGTAATTAGAAAACGCAAGTAATTTCCAATACCAAAAAACACACAAACATAAACCCCCAAAAAACGCAAGTAATTAAGCCCTCAACATCTAATTGTAAATCCCCAGTGGCAAAGAAAAAGGTTAATCTATGTCATGAAATACAACCCAACATTTCAAAATCATGAAATACACATACATAAATCTTATAATTAGAACAAAGCCCAACAAAAAGGCAAAATCTTGTTCCTTCGCAGAGCCAAGACCGAAAATACGTACAACCCAACATTTCAAACTGATGAAATACACATACATCAATCTGATAATTACAACAAAGCCCAAGAAATTCAAAGAACAACCCATAAATTGAAATCAACAAGAAACAAGAACAACAAATTTAAAGAAAACGAAAGGCAAAAAAAATTAAAACTACCTGTCGTGGGTTCAGAGGCGGCTGAAGGGCAGCGTAGCGGCAGCACCGGCGTGCAGAAGGCGGCTGAAACTCCGGCGTGCAGGCGGCAGAGGCTCCGATGTGCAGGCGGCAATGGCTTACCTCCGGTGTGCGGGATTAGGGCTTGTGAGGGAATCGGGTTTGTGAGGGAATGGTATGGGCGCCGTATGGATTCTAAAATTTCGAGGGAGGGAATGGGATTATGAGGGATTGGGGTTCAGTTTTGAGAGGGAAATGAAAAAAAAAATTATTAGTATAAGGTTTTTTGCAACGACTTTATTGTATCTGTATAATTAAATATTTTTCGCAACAATATATACTGTTACGATTTATTTATTTAATTTTAGCAACAACATTGTTTGTTGCAAAAAATTGGGTTACACCGGGAAATTATTCTAAGGGGTGGGAAAATTTATTTTTTTATGGCAACGATTATTTAGCAACACCAACGGATTTTGCAACAACTTATATTTTTTGCAACGAAAAAAATTTAGTCGTTGCTAAAACTTGTTGCTAAAAGCAAGTTTTCTTGTAGTGCAATTTAGGTGAAATACTAGATTGTACGTGTACGTAGTTGGCAGGATGTTGGCTTTCTGTATGATGTCTTAACATAGTGTATTGGAAGTATTAGCAATTGCTAAAAATTATATTAATTATTCAAGTTATAACTAAGGATAAAGTATTGCAAGTTATAAAGATAATAAAACAAAGCTACACAATCAAAACAATAAGATTTAAGAAATTATTAGGGTAAGCTTTGATGGGAAAAAAAATATTAAACAATAATTTAGTTAAGATATTTATTTACGAAGATAAACATGGTATATTACCTTGTTAGAATTAATATGCGGAAGTTGCAGTGGATTATTGATTTTGGTTAATAAATACTGAAGATGCTAGTATGAAAAAATAAAGAGGAGAGTTGATGGCTTTTGTGAAAAAAGGTTTTTGTATTATGTGGGTTAATTACAAATGAGAGCATACAACATATATATATATATATATATATATATATATATATATATATATATATATATATATATATATATATATATATATATATATATATATATACATATATATATATATATATACATATATATATATATATATATACATATATATATATATATATACATATATATATACATATATACATATATATATATATATATATATATATATATATATATATATATATATATATATATATATATATATATATATATATATATATATATATATATATATATATATATATATATATATATATATATATATATATATATATATATATATATATATATATATATATATATATATATATATATATATATATATATATATATATATATATATATATATATATAGTGCTTTTATGTTGGTGCTTTCACCATCATTATGTTTCTAGTCTTTTCTACAACTTGTAGATAGTTCTAGACTATTAGCTTTAGGGTGTTAGTCTAGATATTTCTAGGATATCATAGATTTTTGTTTACTTATTTCTAGATACATTACTCCATAGATTTTTCTAGATTATATTATTTAACACTCCCCTTTAATCTGAAAAATCTTCGACTCCTAGCTGTCTTCTGAATTTGATGAACTTTTCCGTTGGAAGTGCCTTGGTAAATATGTCTGTGAGTTGCTCCCCTGTCTTGCAGAATTGTAGCTCGATCTCTTGTTTCTCGACCAATTCTCGAATGAAGTGGTGTCGTATCTCAATATGCTTTGTGCGACTATGGAAGACTGGATTCTTTGTCATGGCTATTGCTGACATATTGTCACTATAGATGGTAGTTGCATCTTCTGTCTTTTGTTGTAGATCTTTTAGGATTCTTCTTAGCCATACTGCTTCACATGCCGCGCTTGTAGTTGATACGTATTCTACTTCTGATGATGATAGTGCTACCTTAGCTTGTTTCTTTGATGACCATGAGATAGACTTGAACCCTAGCTGGAACACATATCCACTTGTACTTCTTCGATCGTCGATGCTTCCTGCCCAGTCACTATCCGTGTAGCCTATGAGCTTGTAGTCTGCTACGGACTCGTACTTTTATCCCATAGCTTTTTGTTCCTTTGATATACCTGAGTATCCTCTTGGCTGCTGCTAAGTGAGCTTCGCTTGGCTCACTCATTAACCTTGAGATGATGCTGACTGCATGAACGATGTCTGGCCTTGTATTTGTATGATATATGAGAGATCCGACTAAACTTCGGTAGATTGATGCATCCACCTTTTCTTTTCCATCTTTCTTTAAGAGCTTCTCATTTGTAGCCATTGGTGTAGCCATTGGCTTACAATCGCTCATGTTGAATTATTTGAGCATATCCTCGACATATTTTTCTTGTGAGAGAAATGTTTTACCTGGACTTTGCTTGACTTGCAAGCCAAGGAAGTACTTCATAGCTCCGAGGTCTGTCATTTCATATTCTGACATCATTGTCTTTTTGAAGTCTTATATCATCTTCGAATCGGTGCCTGTGTAGATTAGATCATCTACGTATAGGCATAAGATGAGAAACTTTGGCCCTTGGGTCTTGATATAGAGTGATGGCTCATTTGGGCTTTTTGCAAAGCCATTTTGGAGAAGATATCCATCGATTTTGCTATTCCAGGCCCGAGGGGCTTGCTTGAGCCCATAGAGGGCTTTTCGAAGGCGATACACCTTATCTTCTTTTCCTTTGATTATATATCCTTGAGGTTGTTCGACATATACCTCTTCTTCTAGCTCCCCATTGAGAAATGCTGATTTGACATCTAATTGTTAAACTTGCAATTTAAATTGAGCTGCTAGAGCTAGGACTAACCTAATTGTCTCTATATGGACAACTGGAGCATATGTCTCGTTGAAGTCAATTCCTGGTTACTGTGAGTATCCTTTTGCAACTAGACGAGCTTTATACTTTTGAATGGATCCATCTTCATTGTGCTTAATCTTGTAGACCCATCTGAGACCGATCATGTCCTTGTCTTGAGGTTTGTGAACTTGCTCCCATGTGTCGTTCTTTTCTATCATCTTGATCTCCTCGTTCATGGCTTCGATCCATCTTTCTTCTTGAGCTGCTTCTTGAAAGTTTTGTGGTTCTTCTGCAAAGAGTGCCATGATGGTGTGATTGCATTGATAATCTTCCAAGTAGCTTGGTGGACATCGATCTCGTTGTGATCTTCGAACTTGTTGAGCTGGGCTTGAGTGTCTTGACTCCAACCTTGAGCTTTGTGATGTAGATGGACTTCTTGGGCTCCTTGATGGTGTTCCTGGATTGGTTGATGGTGATGGACTTGCAAATGATTGAGTTGGTGACTGATTTGGATCTTCTCCTTCATCTGGGCTTCGTGGTGGAATGACTTCTACTGGCACTTCAACATCGTTCTCGTTCCATTGCCATTGGGCCTTTTCGTCGAATATGACATCTCTTGAGATGATCAACTTCTTAGATTCGGGCTGATAGAGACGATATCCTTTTGACTCGTCACTGTATCCAATGAAGATACATTTTTCTCCTTTTCTATCTAGCTTGTCCCGATTCTCCTTCGGTACGTGGGCATATGCAATGCATCCGAAAACTTTGACATGCTCGACCTTTGGTTTCCTTTTTTTCCAAGCTTCGTAGGGTGTCGTACTCTTCAATGCTTTCGTGGGAGATCTATTGAGGATGTAAATAGCTGTGTGGACAGCTTCTGCCCAAAAATATTTTGGCAAATTTTTTCCTTGCATCATGCTGCGGGCCATTTTAGCAATTGTACAATTTCTTCTTTCTGCAACACCATTTTGGTTGTGGTGTGCATCTGAGTATGAGTTCCTTTTTGATGCCATGTTCTTTATAAAATTTGTTGAATTCATTACTTGTGAATTCTCCCCCACGATCGGTTCATAGAACCTTTATTGAATGCCCACTTTGTTTTTCTGTGAGGGCTTTGAATTGCATGAAATGGGATAATGCTTCTGATTTTTTCTCCAAGAAATATACCCACATCATGCGTGAAAAGTCATCAACGAACAACAGAAAATATCTTTTACCGCCAAGAGACGGATTCTTGGTAGGGCCCCATACATCAGCATGGACAACTTCTAATGGAGCTCTGGCCCTTCAATACGAGGTTGGAAATGGCGATCTATGCATTTTGCCATATATACAACCCTCACAAATATTTGTTTCATTAGTGATTGGTGGTAGCCCAATCACCATTTCTCTATTTTTGAACAGTTTTAGACTGTCGAAATTTAAATGCCCGAATCTTAAATGCCACAAGGTGGATTCATCCATTATTGAACTTAGGGCAATATTAGACTCCGATTGCATTTTAAGTGGGAATATTTTATTAGGAGCCATTTTAGTAGTGGTAATTAATTGCCCCTTTTTCTTGTCATATATGTGGCCTTGATTGTTATCAAATTTTACCATGTAGCCCTTTTGGACTAATTGTCCCACGCTTAACAAATTTTGTGCGAGCCTAGGGACATAAAATACATCGGGGATGAATTTAGAGGAGCCATTTTTTGTTTTAACAACAATTGTTCCTTTTCCGGCAACTACTTGGTTACTCCCATCACCAAGTTGTATTTGTGATTTTATATTTTCATCAAGATTAGCAAATAAGTTTTTATTTTCGGTCATGTGGTTGGAGCAACCATTATCGATGTACCATGTGTCAGTTTGCTCTTCTTGAGCATTCAGACATGTGTAAAATAAGTGATCATTATTTTCTGTGAAATTAGCCACTTCCTTTTGCCGGAAATAACAATCTTTTTCAAAATGAGAGTGTCGTGTACATCTTTTGCATTTGTACCGACAATCTCTTGTGTTATGATTGTTTTTCTTGCATAATATGCAATAAGAGTTGTTATCTCGGCTCCCTTGATTTTTATGATTTCTTCTCCCCCTACCACGGTTGTTAAAATTTCCCTTTTTTGGTTAAAAATTTTTACCGTGGCCATTTATATTTTCTCCATTATTAGAAAATTTTAATGTAGCCTGAAAAGCTTGTTCAATTAGTTGCTCTTCAAATTTATGCATTCTTTCTTCATGTGCTAATAAAGAGCCCATCAATTCAGTCATGGTGAGTGAACTTAAATCTTTATTAGATTCTTCTATAGCAGCCACAATATGATCAAATTTTTTGGTTAAAGTTCTTAATATTTTCCGAATTATTTTAACATCTTCAATGGTGTCTCCATTGGATCGAATTTGGTTAACAATATTTGAGACTCGGTCGGTATATGATTGAATTGACTCATTATCGGTCATTTGCATACTATCAAATTCACCCCATAAAGATTGTAGTTTGAAGAGTATTACCTTTTCCGAGCCTCGTTATTTTGTCTCCAAAGTGCTCCATGCCTCCTTTGCCGTTGTGGCGGTCATGATTGTTGGTAGGATCGTCTCATCTACTCCACGATATATTATAGAGAGGGCATAATGATCCCTTCTTTTATTTTGCTTGTATTGACACTTTTTAGTGTCATCCCAAGAAGCCTCTTCATTGGCATCTTTGGGTTGTTCATAACCATCTTGAATGATTTCCCATATATCTTGGGTAATGAAAATTGATTTCATTTGCATACTCCATTGATCAAATTTCTCCCCTTTAAATATAGGTACCCAATTAACTTGGGGATTAAATATGTTTGTGTTTGTGTTCGAATTTGGGTTAGGGGAGGCCATTTATATATATGTGGAGTTGGTATTGATATGAAATTTGGATGATATATGATTGAAAAAAAGAAGGCTTTGGATTAGTGGCTCTTGATACCAAATGTTAGAATTAATATGCGGAAGTTGTAGTGGATTATTGATTTTGGTTAATAAATATTGAAGATGCTAGTATGAAAAAAATAAAGAGGAGAGTTGATGGCTTTTGTGAAAAAAAGGTTTTTTGTATTATGTGGCTTGGTTACAAATGAGAGCATGCAACATATATATATATATAGTGCTTCTATGTTGGTGCTTTCACCATCATTATGTTTCTAGTCTTTTCTACAACTTGTAGATAGTTCTAGGCTATTAGCTTTAGGGTTTTAGTCTAGATATTTCTAGGATATCATAGATTTTTGTTTACTTATTTCTAGATACATTACTCCCTAGATTTTTCTAGATTATATTATTTAACATACCTTTTGTTAGTGTTAGGGTTATAGTAGGATCAAACTGTCAATGTTTGAATTATTTATTTATTTAATTGTTTCAATTTCTTTTAATATTTTTTTATCTAGTACTATGACGGTTCACATGAAGGTAATTGGGCATATAATGAAATTTTGGTTGATTATAATTTTAAACTAAAAATGAGTATAATAGTATTTTATTTTGGGAAGTTACAAATATATTGCTACTTTTTGAGATATTAAGAGTATTGTTGATACGATTGTAGTTTTGAGTAGAATAACACTTTTATTAGTACATCTTTGCCGTCAAATTATTACTTTTTGAGATGTTAAGAGAGTTATATATGACGTTAACTTTTGTTGAGCGTCAAATTTAAAATTAACTTTATTCCTAAATTCTAATATTCATAACATTAGTTTTGGTATTTATAAAAAAACGAATTTATTAGCTGAATAAAAATTGAATGCCTTTGAGGATATATAAGTATTTTGAAGTTGATTTGAGTATAAGGCCTATTTTGGCATTTCATATATATTTTCTATGTTGATTTTCTAAATCAAGTTTAATGTTTCATACCTTTTGTGAGAGTAAGGAGCCATGAGAGTGTAAGGCCTGTTTTGGCATCTCTAAATGGTTAGAACATGCCTTTGAAGATTTATATATACATAGGTTAATTGTTGTCGTCCTTGTACCTAGTGCTGTAAGGCAAAGGAGGCATCCACTGCTAGGGAGAATTAATCATTCATAGAAAGGTCTATTTTTAATACACTGGGGTTTGGCCAACAAACCTTAGGAGGTGTTAGTGTAAGGCCATCTTGTGGTCATCTAAGACCAGAATTCGTTCGTTCTCCACTTGTTAATTATGTTTTGAAATTTGTGAAACCATACTTGTTTGATTTATTAAGTTATTTAAATTAATTTATAGAATTTATATTGAATCAAAGCTTTAAATATTTTAAATTTGTTTTTTCAAACATTTATTGGTTTTAAGTTAGATTTATATATATTCATACAACTAATGGATAACTATTTAAACTTCTTTTTGATTAGAGATAATATTGTATGTGTTTTATGATAAGGAAGGACAACTAGTTACTCCCCACCAAGGATGACAATGGATCATGGACCCGACTCGAATCCTTTTTCATAGGTCTAGATCCTAAATTTTGGACCCTTCGGATATGGATTGGGTCTGGATCTATTTATAGTTTACGGATTTGGATTCGGGTCTCAAAATAATACTTAGACCCAGATCCCGATCCTTAAGACCCGTTTATATTTTAAAATCCCATTAAACTATTATACGAAATCAATTTAAAAAGCGTCATGCTTCGAAAGAATGGTCAAAGATGATTTCTGCTTCTATAGCATTACTAGCCCTCGTCAAAGTAACGTTATCATTTAAAAAAAAAGATGCATGATGTCGGGAGACCGGAGCTCCTCTAGTAATGAAAATAATGTAAATTCTTTTTAAAATATATGTGCTTATTTAATCATGGACCCTAGAGCTTTAGCAAAGAGATTGGAAAGTTAAGGACACAGGTAAACACAATACTTGACAATTCACTTTAAATGAATAAGAGACAGAATAAACTCAATACATAATTCTATTGATTTTAGAATCCTTGCTGATATTATATATATATATATATATATATATATATATATATATATATATATATATATATATATATATATATATATATATATATATATATATATATATATATATATATTATCATTAGTTAAAGAAATTAACTCTATCGCAATCTCAATACGCTCAATAATTCATAGCAAAAATGGCCAAATAAGTTGGAACCGTTTTAGACCCGGATCCAATAGATCTGCATGATCCACAAATTCGAATCTGGGTCCTAAAAAATTAAACCCGCGAATTCGGATCCGGATTTGGATCTTGCTTGTGAAAATTGATCTGGATCCTGGTCCATCTGGACCTAGTCCAGATCCGACCCGATGCAACCCCTTTGTGGATTTACAATTTATACAGATGCTGAATGTTTACTTGATCATTATCGTACGGGCTGAAAGTGTGAGAGTAGGCTCTATGACTTTTTCAACCACATGGTTTCTTGCTTTTAGATTTTGAGACTTTTATATCTTTTCTTTTTTTGACCATTTGCTCTACCATGATGTAATAAAGTTTAACTCAGTTAAGTTTTATATACTTTTACGGCCCGTTTGGTTAGTGGTACTAAATGGTGGTAATGGGAATGATTTATAGTGTAAAATTATATCAAAAGTTCCATAACATTCCCATGGTAATGAAACTTTGATCACAAAAAAAAATTTTTGTTTACAAATTTTCATTACTACCTAATACCAACTCTCCCAATGGTAATGCATTGAAAAGAATTTTATGAAAAAAATGAGATGATTGGAGTTGGATAAGGATGGCCATCAAGGTAGCCAAGAGATTTTTCAACTAAAATTACACTAGTTTTTCATTTCCATTACCACCGTTTATTACTACCTACCAAACAGGTATATATTATTTTCTTATTTATTTAAGAGTTAGTGACAACCTTCTTAAAGGTTATTTCTACAAACTTTTTCTTGTTTCGAAAGACGGATTATTACAATTGGTATTAGAGCCGAACGGTTCTACAACTTACCTTACTAAGTTACTTAGGGCTTAAGAAAGCTTTGACTGTGACCAAAGACCTTAGTATGAGATTACATGAGAAGGAAGAAATTAGTATGCGATGACTTGAAGTAAAACTTTTGGTTGAATGCTCCAAAGGTAAAACTATATATGATTAATTAAATGTGATCAACAAATGGTTTATTAGCTAGTTCAGTTGTAAATATGCTACTAGTCTTCCTTCTAGGGAAGAATACGCTTATAATAGAGAATTTAGGGATATACCTATAGTGATCTTTGGATGTGAGTTGCGACATAATTTTAAGGAGTTCTAATAATCGATTTTGATGTTTTCCTTGATATGAACTAACATTCACCACATTATAACACTCTTTATTGCCGAGAGTAGAAGATATTGTTGAGTGAACCTAGTGGAAGGAGAATATCTTATTCATGTGTCATTTTAAATAAGGAGTAAAACTAGTGTTAGCTCTAAAATGAGAAAAATGCATCAGAAGGGCGACATAGTATTTCTCTGTCAAGTGAATGACTTTAATTCTTCGGGAAAGAAATAGATACTATGTGTTTTCAAAAGAATTACCGGACATTCCAATGAAAAATGGGTGTGAAGTTTTAGGTATATATTGACGCATTATAGCACATATTTGGAATTGTCTTAATACTGCAATAGAAAAGTAATTCTTATACTTCAAGATAGTTGAAGACTATGAAAGAATTTATCCTACATATGATCTCGATTTGGTTGTTGCTATGTTTGCTCTAAAAACACAAAGACATTATTTGTATGGCGCTTTGAGTTAGATCTTTACTAATCATAAGAGTTTAAAATACAACTTCACACAATATGAACTTAACATGAGAGAAAGGAGGTTGCTAGAACTTATTATGGATTACGAGTTGACTGTTTATTACCACGAGCGTTATACTAATACGGTTGCTAACGCTTTAAGTCAAAAGAAGAAAATATTTGATTAACCTTGTTAGAACTTTACCTCAGGAATTGTGCACGAAACTTCAGAAGTTAGGCTAGGAAATGGTTCATTGTGGTTTCGTCAAAACACAGTTGAGTGATGTGAGTGCTAAGCCTGAGTTTTATAAGGAATTAAGGGATAAGGATAAAGAAGATCGAAAACTCGAAAATATTTTTCAAGCTAGCTAGCTCAGGGTCGAACTGGGAATTTTGATATTATTTGAAATGAGAGTATAGAATTTTATGGTCATTAGTGTAGAGTTAAACAAAAAAAATCCTTGAGGAAGCACATAACACTCCTTATTTAGTACATCCTTGAGCTAACAAACTCTATAAGGATTTCAAAAGCGAATTTCTTGTGGCCAGGTATGAAGAAAGGAATTGTTGAGTTTGTGGCTCAATGCTTAGTTAGTTAGAAGGTAAAAAATGGAGCATTCAAGGCCTGGTGGTTTTCATTGACCCTTACCTATTTCTACGTGGAAGTTTGACTCAATCTCCATGGATTTTGTTTTTATAGGATTTCCTGTGACAATGGGTGGTTTAAATGCGGTATAGGTTATTATGGATAGATTGACCAAGATTGGTCGATTTATACAAATAAGAACGCATGGTCAATAGAGAAGTTGGCAGAGCCTTATGCTTCGGACATTATATGTTTTCATGGTGTTCCTAAGGATATTGTGTGGCTTTATAGGAAGCTTTTGGTATGGATTTGAAGTTTATTACATCGTTCCATGCGACTAATAATAGGCAGATGGAAAAAAATGATACAAACTCTAAAAGATATGCATCGTGCTTGTGCATTGAAGTTTCAACATCTTTGGGCAACATTTATAAGTTTGATGGAATTCTCATATAATAATAGTTATTGATCATGCAAATATTCAAATAGCTCTATGAAAAGCTTTGTGTGAAAGAAAATGTCAAAGCCCTTGGAGTGATATTAGTGATGCATTAGTGCTTGGACCAAAGATGGTACAAGAGACCGTAGAAAAAGTACAAGATATACGACACGCTGAAATCTACACCAAATAGACAAAAGTTCTATATTGATCTCCTTAGGAAACCTATAGCTTATAATGTAGGGAGAAGGTCTTACTGAACGTGTCTCCTATGAAAGGGGTAATGTGCTTTGGACAGAAAAGTAAAATCAGTCTTAAGTATGTCGTTCCATATGACATTTTTTGAGAGGATTGAGGAAGTTGCATATCGGCTAGCACAACCGCTTAATTTTTCTATGATGCACTATGTTTCGCACGTGTCTTAGCTACGAAAGTATCGCAGCAACCCTTTTCATGTAATATCAATGGAGACAATTGACTTTGATACAAACTTGACTTTCAACGAACGACCTGTTTAGATCTTTTATCGTAAAAGCCGAAAACTCTGAACAAAGGTTATCTCATTGTTGATAGTACTTTAGACATGGATTAAAACGTATGTAGAAGCAAGTTGGGAGGCTGAGGAGTCTATGAGACTTATAGATTATATGTAAGTTTCAAGGACAAAGCTTTTTGTGAGTAGGTGTGGAGAAGCTTTATAAATCAATTTATCATAAAATGCTATCTCTTAATAAATAAAAGTTACTTTTAACTAAAAATATTATTTTGAAACTGGGTAAGAAAAATATATATTAGTTCCATTTAATTTAGTGACTAACAAAATTTATTATTATTAGACAATAAATAATTAATTAACCAAATTATTTTATGAATAGTAAGTGTTGTATTTTATTAATATATATATTGAAAGGTCATATAAATGATTAGGGTTAATAACTAAAATTATGATAATCAATCATATAATTAACTAAAGTATTGGAAAATTTCATGTGGCATCTTAACGAATAAAAGATTTGCCACATGGAATAATCAAATTGTTTCATTGCGATATTTAATGATATAAATATCATACCAATTATCATAAAGGATATTTTTTACAAAGATTTGCCACATGGAATAATCAAAATGGTTAATTGGTATATTTATTAAGTTAAATAAGATAAATTTGATTTTATTCTATTACATGGCAAAATTTATTATAACTCTACTAAAAGTGTTAAAACACTTAATTTTCTTTGCGATTCAATAAAAATGGTAGTATACTTTTGAGTAAAAAGAAAAAAATGTCTATTATCAAATAATATAACTCTACTTTAAAAAAAAAATTAAAAAAAAAAATAATAATAATAAATTCTAATCATTTCAAAACAATAATATAAACCAAATAGTGTTGTGTGCCAAGTTTCATGCCAAACAAAACAAGTTTGAACGACTTTAAGCGAGTAAGTGTCAAAAAAGTGTAAAAAAGGCTAAAAAAGAAACTACGCACGTAATTTCATGCCTATGACTATTGTTTTCAATTCTAACCATTTCAACACAATAATATATACGAAATAGTGTTGTGTGTCATGTTTTATGCCTAAGAAACCAAGTTTGAACGACTTTAAGCAAGTAAGTGCCAAAAAAGCTTTGAAAACCTGAAAAACGCTACTTCGAATGTAATTTCAAGCCTATGACTATTGTTTTCATTTTTAACTATTTAAACACTAAATTATATTAATTATAATTGTGTGCCAAATTTCATGCCTAGCAAACCAAGTTTGATCGACTTTAAGCGAGTAATTGCAAAAAAATTCTTAAAAAACTTAAAAACGGAACTTAGCACGTAATTTCAAGCATATATGACTATTGTTTTCAATTCTAACAATTTCAAAACAATAATATATACCAAATAGTGTTATGTGCCAAGTTTCGTTCCAAAGAAACACGGTTTGAAAGACTTTAAGCGAGTAAGTGCCAAAAATGCTTTCAAAACCTTAACAACGCAACATCGAACATAATTTCAAGCATATGATTATTGTTTTCAATTCGAGCTATTTCATAAATAATATATATTAATTAGAACTTTGTGCCAAGTTTTATGCCAAGTAAACAAAGTTTGAACAACATTAAGCGAGTAAGAGCTAAAAAAGCTTAAAAAGAGCTAAATAACACAACTTTGCACGTAATGTAATACATATGACTATGGTTTTCAGTTCTAACAATTTCAACACAAAAATATATACCAAATAGTTATGTGTGTCAAGTCTCAAGCCAAAAAAACCAATTTTGAATGACTTAAAGCGAGTATGTGCCAAAAAAGCTTTAAAATCCTTAAAAACGCAACATCGAACGAAGATTCAAGCATATGACTATTGTTTTCAATTCTAACTATTTCAACACTAATATATATTAATAAGAGGTGTGTGCCAAGTTTAATGCCAAGCAAACCAACTTTGAACGACTTTAAGCGAGCAAGTGCCAAAAAAGCTTAAAAAACCTTAAAAACGGAACTTTGCACGTAATTTCAAGCATATATGACTAATGTTTTCATTTCTAACCATTTGAAAACAATAATGTTTACCAAATAGTGTTGTATGTCATGTTTCATGGCAAACAAACTAAGTTTGAACGACTTTAAGCGAGTAAGTGTCGAAAAAGCATAAAATACCTAAAAAAGGAACTTAGCACGTAATTTCAAGCATATGACTATTGTTTTCAATTATCACCATTTCAAAACAAAAATATATACCAAATAGTGTTGTGTGCCAAGTTTCATGCCAAACAAACCAAGTTTGAACAACTTTAAGCGAGTAAGTGCCAATAAAAGTTTTTAAAAAAGCTAAAAAAAGAACTTCGCACAGAATTTCATGCATATGACTATTTTTTTCAGTTTTAACCAATTCAACACAATAAATATACCGAATAGTTTTTTGTGTCAAGTTTAATGCCAAAACCAAGTTTGAACGACTTTAGGCGAGTAAGTGCCAAAAAAGATTAAAATAGGCTAAAAAAGGAACTTCGCACGTAATATCATGTATATGGCTATTGTTTTCAGTTCTAACCATTTCAATATAATAATATATACATAATAGGGTAAAAATGGAACGACATTAAGCGAGTATGTTCCCAAAAAGCTTAAAATACCTTAAAAACGGAACTTAGCCTGTAATTTCAATCATATGACTATTGTTTTCAATTCTAACCATTTCGAAACAATAATATAAACCAAATAATGTTGTGTGCCAAGCTTCATGAAAACAAACCAAGTTTGAACGATTTTAAGCGAGTAATTGCCAAAAAAGCTTTAAAAAGGCTAAAAAATGAACTTTGCAAGTAATGTCATGCATATGCTTTGTTTTTAGTTCTAACCAATTTAACACAATAATGTATACCAAATAGTGTTGTGTCTTAAGTTTCATGCCAAGCAAACAAAGTTTGAAAGACTATAAGCGACTAAGTGCCAAAAAAGTGTAAATAACCATAAAAACGGAATTTCGCACATAATTTGAAGCATTTGACTATTGTTTTCAATTCTAACCATTTCAACACAAGATTATATACAAAAAAGCGTGGTGTGCTAAGTTTTATGACAAACAAAACAAGTTTGAACGAATTTAAGCGAGTAATTGCCAAAAAAAAGATTAAAAAACCTTAAATAGGGAACTTAGCACGTAATTTCAAGCATATATGACTTTTGTTTTCAATTCTAACAATTTCAAAACAATAATTTATTCCAAATAGTTTTGTATACCAAGTTTCATGCCAAACAAACCAAGTTTGAAAGACTTCAAGAGAGTAAGTGCCAAAAAAGCTTTAAAAACCTTAAAAACGCAAACTCGAACGTAATTTAAAGCATATGACTATTGTTTTCAATTAAAACTATGTCAACACTAATACATATTATTTGGATTTATGTTTCAAGTTTAATGCAAGAGAAACCAAGTTTTAAAGACTTTAAGCAAGTAAGTGCCAAAAAAGCATTAGAAGCCTTAAAAACGGAACTTAGCACGTAGCATATGACTATTTTTATCAATTATAACCATTTAAAAACAATAGTTGATACCAAATAGTATTGTGTGCCAAGTTTCACGCCATAGAAACCATGTTTGATCGAATTAAAGCGAGTAACTGCAAAAAAAGGTTAAAAAAGGCTAAAAAACGCAACTTCGCTCGTAACTTCAATCATCTGACTAGTGTTTTCAGTTCTAACCATTACAACAAAATAATATATACCAAATAGTGTTGTGTGTCAAGTTTCATGCCAAACAAACCAAGTTTAAATGACTTTAAGCGAGTAAGTACCGAAAAAGCTTAAAAAAGGCTAAAAAACACAACTTTGCACGTAATTTAATACATATGACTATGGTTTTCATTTCTAACCATTTCAACACAATAAGTACACCAAATAGTGTTGTGTGTCTTGCTTCATGCCAAACAAACCAAGTTTGAACGACATTAAGCGAGTAAGTGCCGAAAAAGCTTAAAATACCTTAAAAACGGAACTTAGCACGTAATTTCAAGCATATGACTATTGTTGTAGAAACGGTTAGAGATGGTGGATGACAACAAGAGTAGGGTGAATTGTTGTTTGATAAGTTTAAGTATTTTTGCCTTGTTTTTGCAGAATTTAATTGCGGAATTAAAACTTAAACTTGATGCGAAAAATAAGAAAGAGACAATACAATTTTACGTGGAAACCTTTTAGGCATAAATAGAAGGAAAAACCACGACCCCCCGGGATTTCAAAATTCTCTACTATGTTTTAGGCAATTACTTACGATTACATAAAACAAATAAACAAAACTAAGTCAACTTCTCTTTCTCCTTCTCCTTCTCTTTCTCCTTCTCTTGCTTCACACGAAGCTTCTCTTTTCTCCCCTAGACTTTCCCAATTCTCGTTAGAATAATTATCTCAAAAAAATCTTTACAAAGGCCAAATTCCTAAGGATAAAATTAATGAGTTGCACAAGAAAATATTTTAAGTTAATTGGTAATATTTAGAGCAAAAATATTTCTTGTTTATTTTTCAATCTCACGCATGGACACTCCTCTTAAAAAAAACCGGTTGAAAAACAATGACTCCTTTTATATAGGAGCTCACGTGGCTAGCAAAAGAAATAACTACCTACTACATCCTTATTCCTAAGATTAAGGAGAAGTAAGTGAAACTTGATTTGCAGGTAAATAAGCTATGGTTATTTTTCTAAAAATAGCCAAAGAATATTTTTTTCTTAATTAAACCGATATTGCAAGCCTATTTATGTGGAGAAAAATAAGGAGAATGTTTCTACATTTTTAGAAAATGTACGATTATTTTTAAGATAGTTATAAAATTATTTTGTCAACTAACTTATTGATGAGTGCAATTATTTGCACTCATTTGTGTTAATTTCATACTCCTTATGTGATGATTTAGTGAGTTTTAGGTAGTATTGTAGGTGATATTTGACATTTTCGTTTCATAAGCCCAATAATGTATTTTATGTAATTTTAGAGGCGGAATCGAATTTCTATTAGGTCCCGGGGGTGATAAGAGGGTGAAGGCCTAGAGAAATGGCTTAAGACCCCTAAAAGAAGTGAAAAGATCGAGCCAAACAAGCATCAAGGAGAAGAAACGAGTCGTAGCTAAACCATGCCAAAATGCCACGACTCGTCGCTCAGCATTGCAGTCCAGAACAAAAGCGACGAGTCTTCGCTCCAAATGTGACTCGTCGCATACCTATTGATCTCAGCATTATAGACCAGTGCCAAAGCCACGACTCGTCGCTCTTAATGCCACGACTCATCGCTCCTGATGCCACGACTCGTCGCATACATTCTGATCTCAGCATTGAAGTCCAGAGACTGAGCGACGACTCACCCCTAGTATTGCCACGACTCATCGCCAACACACTGAAGTCACATAATCGAGGCAGTGGCAAAGTGACGACTCGTCGCTCCTGATGTCATGAGTCGTCGCCATGCGTTCGAGCAGTTATTTTTGCAGCCACTATTTACAGCAGCAGTTATTTTATTTTAAAGAGTTTTTATCAGTTTTTAGTAGTAGTTTTAATTATAATCAAGAGAATTATTTTTGGTTCTTTAAGCTTTGGTGCAAAACTTCGTTGTTACACTAATTCCTCTTGCAATTTACATTATCGTTCTTCGTAAATAGTAAGTTTTCTTTGTTAATTACTTTATTATTTATCTCTTGCATTGAAATCATTCATCATTTTATGTTTAGTATTTCTATTAAGTCATCATTCATTATGAATTGCATATTTACCATCATGTTTAGTGAGTAGTTTTCTTCTTCAGGGTTAGGGTATAATCCCTAATTCGAAGCATGGGATGACATTTTATCGATTGATTGTGTGAAATTTAGGTTTATAATTAAATCTACGCTTAATGAATCTCGATTTAAATATCTTTATTAACCTTTTCAATAAAACGGAAGTTTGAGATTAGGATTAATTTAGGATTGAGATATATTTAAGTTAAATTCCTACTAGCTTAGCCAATAAAACGAAAGTTTGAGGATTGACACTAGTTTGGTCTTAAATCGATATTAATTAGTAGAGCGGAAGCTTGAGATTAATTAGATCACATTTAATTATGCCAATGACTCAATTTCATACAATCATGAGAGTGATCGATTCCCATGTTAAAATTAGGTGACGCCCAACATCCTAGAGCTTATCATATCATATTCATCTTGATTTGTGTCTTGTAGTCATAAAACAAACAAATTGATTAACTCGCCTCCTTGTGTTCGATCCGCGACTACACGTCAACCATGCGCTTGCGCTTATTAAAATTTGCACCTATCACTTATTAAATTAATGATGCAACAAATTAATTTTAACCAATACATCAACTAAAAATCAGAAAAATATATTCAACAGAATTTTCAGCTAACGTTGATTCTTCCAAACTTCAGTCTTGGGAACAGAGCACAGTCTCCATCAACGTTGGACATCCTAAGCGATCATCAAACTTGGGAACAATAGACCTCATGTCTACATTGGACATCCTAAGGGATCTTCCTTATCTAACATCCTTGGATACATATAGACAATTCATGGACCAAGTCTTTGGCACTATCAATAATATTTATCAAGATCAGATATCGACCTGCACACAATCTCTAAAACACATTTGTTTATAGTAAGTGTAGTCATCATCAAAACCTAAGAGAGCAACCAAATTCCCCCTTTTTGATGATGACAAACTTATAAACAAACTTAAACAAAATAGAGTAAAACTAATGTCACAGAGCACGCTAAAGATTAAAGATACTCTACATAACTGAGCACATTAAATCATTACAATAGAATTTACCAAGTACATATGATAAAACAGATTACTTTGATGAAAAGCATAATATTTTTAAATAATCCTAAAAATAAAATCAACATAAGTTATCAAGATACTTAGTGCTACCAAATAAGAGCAGAGCAAAAAAAAAAAAAAAAAAAGTAACTAACAGCTATAAAACTAAGCCTAAATCAGAGCATTCCAAACCAAACCAATCAGAGCATACACTACTTTACTTAGGCAAATCAATAAAAGATAATTAAGAACTATGTCAGACACCAAGCATACCTCTTAAATTTGTGCAATTATTCCCCCTTTTGACATCATTTAAAAAGGAGAAGACCATTCAAACCACAGAAATAACAACATATGTATAGCAAAAAGAAGGTAAGTAAGGAGGAATGAAATAAAGAAAGTACTAAGAGATGAAATTAAAAGTATGCAAACGATTAAACATCACAAACAATAGTAATAAGAGCAGTAAAGTTTAAAAGTATCAAATTTCAACACTATACCCAGCTAGGTACATCAAAAACAAAAATAAAATTGTTTGTTTGTTTGATGGAGTAGCACAAGAAAATATTTCAACATTAATATACCTTAATTACAATTGTGTGCCAAGTTTCATACCAAGCAAACCAAGTTTGAACGACTTTAAGCGAGCAAGTGCTAAAAAACCTTTAAAAAGGTTAAAAAAGGAACTTTACACGTAATTTCATGCACATGACTAATTTTTTCAAATCTAGCCATTTAAACACAATAATATATACCAAATAGAGTTGTGTGTCAAGTTTCATGCCAAACAAGCCAAGTATGAACAACTTTAAGCAAGTGCCGAAAAAGCTTAAAATGCTTAAAAAAATAGAACCTAGCACGTGCTATCAAGCATATGACTATTGTTTTCAATTCTAACTAGATCAAAACAATAATATATACCAAATATTGTTCTTTGCCATGTTTTATGCCAAACAAACAAAATTTTAAACGACTTTAAGCGAGTAAGTGCCAAAAAAGCTTAAAAAGGCTAAAAAAAAATACTTGGCCCGTCATTTCATGCATATGACTATTGTTTTCGTTTCTAACCATTTCAACACAATCATGTATACCAAATAGTATTGTGTATCATGTTTAATTCCAAACAAACAAAGTTTCAACGACTTAAAGTGAGTAAGTGCCGAAAAAGCATTAAATACCTAATATAGGAACTTAGCACGTAATTTCAAGCATATGACTATTCTTTTCCGTTCTAAACAATAATATACACCAAATACTGTGGTGTGCCAAGTTTCATGCTAAAAAAACCAAGTTTGAACAACTTTAAGCGAGTAAGTGCCAAAAAAGCTTAAAAAAGGTTAAAAAACGCAAGTTTGCACGTAATTTCAAGCATATGACTATTGTTTTCAGTTCTAAACATTTGAACATAATAATATATACCAAATAGTATTGTATGCAAAGTTTCATGACAAACAAACCAGGTTTTGAACCTATTTTAAGCGAGTAAGCGCCAAAAAGCTTAAAATACCTTAAAAATGGAACTTAGCATGTAATTTCAAGCATATGACTATTTTTTTCAATTCTAACCATTTCCAAACAATAATACATACCGAATAGTATTGTGTGCCAAGTTTCATGCAAAACAAATCAATTTAAACAATTTCTAAACGAGTAAGAGCCAAAAAAGCATAACAAAAGGCTTAAAAAGGAACTTCGCACATAATCTCATTCATATGACTATTGTTTTCAGTTCTAACCATTTCAACATAATAATATCTACAAAATAATGTTGTGTGTCAAATTTCATGCCAAACAAACCAAGTTTGAATGACTTTAAGCGAGTAAGTGCCGAAAAAGCTTAAAATACCTTAAAAATGGAACTTAGCACGTAATTTTAAGCATATGACTATTGTTATAAATTTTAACCTTGTCAAAATAATAGAAACCAATTAGTATTGTGTGTCATGTTTGATGCCAAACAAACCAAGTTTGAATGACTTTAAACGAGTAAGTGCTAGAAAAGCATTAAAACGGCTAAAAAACCCTACTTCGCACATAATTTCAAACATATGACTATCGTTTTCAATTTTAACCATTTCAACACAATAATATATACCAAATGGTGTTGTGTGCCAAGTTTCATGCCAAATTTGAACGAATTTAAGCCAGTGTGTGCCCAAAACGCTTTAAATACCTTAAGAACAGAACTTAACACGTAATTTCAAGCATATAACTATTGTTTTCAATTCTAACCATTTCAAAACAATAATATAAAACAAATAGATTTGTGTGCCATGGTTCATGCCAAACACACCATGTTTGAACGACTTTTAAGAGAGTAAGTGTTAAAAAGGTATAAAAAAAGGATTAAAAAGGAACTTGTCACATAATCTCATGCATATGACTATTGTTTTCAGTTCTAACCATTTCAACACAATAATATATACAAAATAGTATTGTGTGTCAAGTTTCATGCCAAACAAACCAAGTTTGAACGACTTTAAGCGACTAAGTGCCGAAAAAGCATATAATATCTAAAAAACAGAACCTAGCACGTGATATCAAGCATGTGACTGTTGTTTTCAATCCTAACTATATCAAAACAATAATATATACCTAATATTGTTCTGTGCCAAGTTTTATGCGAAACAAACAAAATTTTAAACGACTTTAAGCGAGTAAGTGCTAAAAAAAGCTTTAAAAAAGGCTAAAAAAAAGAACTTCGCACATAATTTCAAGCATATGAGTATTGTTTTAAATTTTAACCATTTGAACACAATAATATATACAAAATAGTGTTGTGTGCCAAGTTTTATGCAAAGCAAACCAAGTTTGAACAACATTAAACGAATAATTGCCAAAAAAGCTTAAAAAAACCTGAGAAACGCAACTTCGCACGTAATTTCAAGCATATTAGTGTTGTTTTTAAATCTAACCAACTCTAAACAATAATATAAAAAAAATATTGTGGTATGCCAAATTTCATGCTAAACAAACCAAGTTTGAACGACTTTAAGCGAGTAAGGGCCAAAAATGATTTTAGTAAGGCTAATTAAAAGAATGCGCACTTAATTTCAAGCATATGATATTGTTTGAAATTATAACCATTTCAACACAATAATATATACAAAATAGTATTGTGTGCCAAGTTTTATGCAAAACAAACCAAGTTTGAACGACTTTAAACGAATAATTGCCAAAAAAGCTTAAAAAACCCTGAAAAACGCAACTTCGCACGTAATTTCAAGCATATTAGTGTTGTTTTTAATTCTAACCAACGCTAAACAATAATATACACAAAATATTGTTGTGTACCAAGTTTCATGCTAAAGAAACCAAGTTTGAATGACTTTAAGCGAGTAAGTGCCAAAAAAGCTTAAGAAAGGCTAAAAAATGCAACTTCACCCGTAATTTTAAGTATATGACTATTGTTTTTAGTTCTAACCATTTAAACACAAAATATTGTTGTGTACCAAGTATATGACTACTGTTATGTGCAAACTTTCATGCCAAACAAACCAGGTTTTGAACCACTTCTAAGCGAGTAGGTGCCAAAAAAGCTTAAAGTACCTTAAAAACGGAACTTAGCACGTAATTTCAAGCATATGACTATTATTTTTAATTCTAACCATTTCCAAACAATAATATATACCGAATAGTATAGTGTTCCAAGTTTCATGCCAAACAAACCAATTTGAACGATTTCTAAGCGAGTAAGAGCCAAAAAAGCATAAAAAAGGCTTAAAAAGGACCTTCGCACAGAATCTCATGCATATGACTATTCTTTTAAGTTCTAACCATTTCGACTGAATAATATATACCAAATAGTGTTCTGTGCCAAGTTTCATGCCAAAAAAATCAAGTTTGAACGACTTTAAACGAGTAATTGCCCAAAAAGCTTAAAAAATCATAAAATCGGAACTTAGCACGTAATTTCAAACATATATGACTATTTCTTTCAATTTTATCCATTTCAAAACAAAAATATATATACCAAATAGTGTTGTATGTCAAGTTTCATGCCAAACAAACCATGTTTGAACGAGATTAAGCGAGTAAGTTCGAAAAAGCCTAAAATACCTTAATAACGGAACTTAGCACATAATTTCAAGCATATAACTATTTGTTTTCAATTCTAACAATTTCACAAAAAAATAATATAAACTAAATAGTGTTGGTGCCAATTTTCATTTCAAACAAACCAAGTTTGAATGACTTTAAGCAAGTAAGTGCCAAAAACGCATTAAAACGGCTAAAAAACGCAACTTCACACGTAATTTCAAACATATTACTATCGTTTTCAATTTTAAGCATTTGATAAGAATAATATATACCAAATAGTGTTGTATGCCGAGTTTAATGCCAAATAAACCAAGTGTGAACCATGTTAAGAGAGTTAGTACCGAAAAAGTTTAAAATACCTTAAAAACGAAACTTAGCACGTAATTTCAAACATATGACTATTGTTTTCAATTCGAATCATTTTAAAACAATAATATATACCAAATAGCATTGTGTGCCAAGTTTCATGCCATACAAACCATGTTTGAATGAATTTAAGCAAGTAAGTGCCAAAAAAGCCTAAAAAAAGGCTAAAAAATGCAACTTCACACGTAATCTAAAGCATAGGACTATTGTTTTCAATTCTGACCATTACAATAAAAATATATATACAAAATAGTGTTGTTTGTAAACTTTAATGCCAAACAAAACCAAGTTTGAACGACTATAAACGAGTAAGTGCAAAAAGAGCTTAAAAAACCTTAAAAACGGAACTTAGAACGTAATTTCAAGCATATATGACTATTGTTTTCGATTCTAACAATTTCAAAACAATAATATATACTTAACTGTGTTGGTGCCAATTTTCACTCCAAACAAACCAAGTGTGAACGACCTTAAACGAGTAAGTGCCAAAAAAGCTTTAAAAACCTTAATAACGCAAATTCGAACGTAATTTAAAGCATATGACTATTGTTTTTAATTAAAACTACTTCAACACTAATACATATTATTTAGAATTCTTTGCCAAGTTTAATGCCAAACAAACCAAGTTTTAACGAGTTAAGCGAGTAAGAACCAAAAAAGCATTAAAACCTTAAAAACGGAACTTAGCATGTATTTTTAATTTAGTGCATCAATATTGTTATCAATTATAACAATATTAGCCAAGTTTAATGCCAAGCAACATGCCTTTTTTTTTTTTTTGAAAATTAGGAATATATTAGGCATCAAAGGCCAAGCTACATGCCATACATACCATGTTTGATCAAATTTAAGCGAGTAAGTGCAAAAAAATCATAAAAAGGCTAAAAAACGCAACTTTGCATGTAAGTTCAAGCATATGACTATTGTTTTTAGTTCTAACCATTTAAACACAATAATATATACCAAAAAGTTTTGTGTGCAAAGTTTCATGCCAAACAAATTAGGTTATGAACAACTTCTAAGCGAGTAAGTGCCAAAAAAGCTTAAAATACTTTAAAAACGGAACATAGCGCGTAATTTCAAGCATATGACTATTGTTTTCAAAGCTAACCATTTCCAAACAATAATATATACCGAAAAGTATTGTGTGCTAAGTTTTATGCCAAACAAACCAATTTGAACGATTTCTAAGCGAGTAAGAGCTAAAAAAGCATTAAAAAGGCTTACAAAGGAACTTCGCACATAATCTCATGCAGATGACTATTGTTTTCAGTTCTAACCATTTCAACACAATAATATATGCAAAATAATGTTGTGTGTCAAGTTTCATGCCAAACAAACAAAGTTTGAACGACTTTAAGCGACTAAGTGCTGAAAAAGCTTAAAATATCTTTAAAATGGAACTTAGCACGTAATTTTAAGCATATGACTATTGTATTCAATTTTAACCATATTAAAACAATGATATATACCAAATAGTATAAGTTTCATGTCAACAAACCATGTTTGAAAGACTTTACGCGAGTAAGTGCAAAAAAAACATTAAATACCTTAAAAATAGAACAGAGCATGTAATTTCAAGCATATGACTATTCTTTTCAATTCTAACTATTTCAAAACAGTAGTATATAACAAATAGTGTTGTGTGCCATGTTTCATGCGAAATACAGCATGTTTGAACGACTTCTAATCAAGTAAGTGCTAAAAAAGGATAAAAAAGGTTTAAAAAGGAACTTCGCACATATTCTCATACATATGACTATTGTTTTAAGTTTTAACCATTTAAACACAATAATATATACCAAATTGTGTATTGTGTCAAATTTCATGCCAAACAAAAAAAGTTTGAACGACTTTAAGCGAGTTAGTACTGAAAAAGCTTTAAATACCTTAAAAATGGAACTTAGCATGCAATTTCAAGCATATGACTATTGTTTTCAATTTTAACCATATCAAAACAATAATATATACCAAATAGTGTTGCGTGCCAAGTTTGTTGCCAAACAAATTAAGTTTGAACGAATTTAAGCGAGTAAGTGCGAAAAAAACATTAAAAACCTTTAAAATGCAACTTCGAACGTAATAGCAAGCAGATGACTATTTTCTTCAATTCTAACCATTTCCAAACAATAAAGTATATCGAATAGTATTGTGTGCCAAGTTTTATGCCAAAAAAACCAATTTGAATGACTTCTAAGCGAGTAATTGCCAAAAAAACATAAAAAAAAAAGGCTTAAAAAGGAACTTCGCACATAATCTCATGCATATGACTATTGTTTTCAGTTCTAACCATTTCAACACAATAATGTATACAAAATAGTGTTGTGTGTCAAGTTTCATGCCAAACAAACTATGTTTGAACGACTTTAACAAAGTAAGTGCCGAAAAAACATGAAATAATTAAAAAATGGAACTTAGCACGTAATTTCAAGTATATGGCTATTGTTTTCCATTTTAACCATATCAACACAATAATATATTCTAAATAGTGTTGTGTGCCAAGTTTAATGCCAAACAAACTAAGTTTGAACAATTTTAAGGGAGTAAGTGCCGAAAAAGCATTAAATACCTTAAAAACAGAACTTAGCACGTAATTTCAAGCATATGACTATTGTTTTCTATTCTAACCAATTTAAAACAGTAATATATAACAAATAGTGTAGTGTACCATGTTTCATGCCAAACACACCATGTTTGAACGACTTTAAGCGGGTAAGTGTCAAAAAAGCTTAAAAAAGGCTAGCAAACGTAACTTCGCACGAAATTTCAAGTATATGACTATTTTTTTTCCATTCAAACCATTTTACAAAAATAATATAAACCAAATAGTGTTGTGTACCAAGTTTCATGCCAAACAAACTAAGTTTGAACGACCTTAAGCGAGAAAGGGCCAAAAAAGCATTAAAACGACTAAAAAATGTAGCTTCGCACTTAATTTCATGCATATGACTATTGTTTTCAGTACAAACTATTGCAATACTATACATATTAATTAGAATTGTGTGTCAAGTTTCATGCCAAACAAACTTATGAACGAATTTATGCGAGTAAGTGCGAAACAAAATTTAAAAACCTTAAAAACGTAACTTTAAACGTAATATCAAGCATATGACTATTTTTTTCAATTCAAACCATTTCCAAACCATAATATATACCTAATAGTATTGTGTGCCAAGTTTTATGCTAAAAAAACCAATTTGAATTACTTCTAAGCGAGTAAGTGCCAAAAAAGCATAAACTAAAAAGGCTTAAAAAGAAACTTCGCACATTAAATCATACATATGATTATTGTTTTCAGTTCAAAATATTTCAACACAATAATATATACAAAATAGTGTTGTATGTCAAGTTTCATGCCAAACAAACCAAGTTTGAACGACTTTAAGCGAGTAAGTGCCGAAAATGCTTAAAATACTTTTAAAATGGAACTTACCACGTAATTTTAAACATATGACTATTATTTTCACTTTTAACCATATCAAAACAATAATGTATACCAAATAGTGTTATGCGCCAAGTTTCATGCCAACCAAACCAAGTCTGAACGACTTTAAGCGAGTAAGTGCCGAAAAAGCATTAAGTACCTTTAAAATAGAACTTAGCATGTAATTACAAGCATATGACTATTGTTTTCAATTCTAACAATTTCAAAACTGTAATATATAACAAATAGTGTTGTGTGCCATGTTTCATGCCAAACACACCATGCTTGAATGATTTTTAAGCAAGTAAGTGACAAAAAAGCATAAAAAAGGCTTGAAATAGAATTTGGCAAATAATCTCATGCTTAGGATCGACTAGTGTTATGAGTTCTAACCATTTCAACACAATAATATATTTAAAATAGTGTTGTGTGTCAATGCAAGTTTTATGCCAAACAAACCAAGTTTGAACGACTATAAGCAAGTAAGTGCCGAAAAAGCTTAAAATACCTTAAAAATGGAACGTAGCACATAATTTGAAGCATATGGCTATTGTCTTCAATATTAACCATATCAAAACAATAATGTATACCAAATAGTGTTGTGTGCCAAGTTTCATGCCAAACAAACCAAGTTTGAGCGACTTTAAGCAAATAAGTGCCGAAAATGCATTAAATACCTTAGAAACATAACTTAGCACGTAATTTCAAGCATATGACTATTGTTTTAAATTCAAACCATTTCAAAACAGTAATATATAACAAATAGTGTTGTGTGCCATGTTTCATGCCAAACACATCATGTTTGAACGACTTTTAAGCAAGTAAGTGCCACAAAAGCATAAAAAATGCCGTAAAACGG
>NC_080052.1:15066103-15088603 GCF_026212465.1 Amaranthus tricolor
ATATATATATATATATATATATATATATATATATATATATATATATATATATATATATACATATATATATATATATATATATATATATATATATATACATATATATAATATAATATATACATATATATATATATATATATATGTATATATATATATACACACATATATATATATATATATGTATATATATATATATGTATATATATATATATATATGTATATATATATGTATATATATGTATATATATATATATATATATATATAATATATATATGTATATATATATATATATATATATATATATATATATATATATATATATATATATATATATATATACATATATATATATATATATATATACATATATATATATATATATATATATATATATATACATATATATATATATATATATATACATATATATATATATATATATATATATATATATATATATATATATATATATATATATATATATATATACATATATATATATATGTATATATATATATATATATATATATATATATAATATATATATATATATATATATACATATATATATATATATATATATATATATATATACATATATATATATATATATATATATATATATATATATACATATATATATATATATATATATATATATATATATATATATATATACATATATATATATATATATATATATATATATATATATATATATATATATATGTATATATATATATATATATATATATATATGTATATATATATATATATATATATATATATATATATATATATATGTATATATATATATATATATATGTATATATATATATATATATATGTATATATATATATATATATATGTATATATATATATATATATATATATATATATATATATATATATATATATATATATATATATATATATATATATATATATATATATATATATATATATATATATATATATATATATATATATATACATACATACATACATACATATATATATACATTTTTTAGAAATTCATATTTTTCCTAATTGTTTTTATTGTAATTTCTTTGCATATACTAAGTTATGTTTTTTGATATGTTTGTATTTGTAACTATTAATGTTTTTTTTATTTAAGAATGTGATTTTATTTATGAATGGACCCTTGAGAAACTATTAGATGCCCAAGGTAGTTTAGTCACATGGCCATACGCTTGGGTCTGATTCACTACGAAGGAAATAATCATTTGTATCTTAGTTATTTTTATTATTTTAATTGCTTGCGTATACTAATTAAATTGTATAAATTCAAATAGAAAAAGAGTTCAAAGGGCTCGAAGAAAAAGGTCTGTTTCTGATCAAAGGCGTTGGCTCTTGGCTGGTTCAAAGTCGATAGGAACCAATCCAAATTTAACAAATGCGGAGCTAAAAGATTTCTCTCCGTATTGCAAATTGTTGCACACATGTGCATCTCGCATGTCTGAGGAGAACCCAATTATGCTACTTCTGTAGAAGGACTAATTCAGCTTTGCTGAAAACCCCTACGTAATTATCGGTCCTAGTGATATTGGGGAATTTTTGAGAGGTGACATGTTGAATGTAACTCTTATTCATTTCTACATGAGGTGATGTTCATTATCTCACAATTTCGGCTTTATTGTTTAATTGTTTTAATAACCGAATGACTGACACAATTTTCTTATTCGTGAGTTTAGTGCGCTTTTGAGGAGCTAAATTGTTGCCAACCTCCAATAAAAATTGGATGGTTTTGTCCTGAAACGATTGCGGGTATTAGATGCGTACAAGGGCTAGATGACATCAAAACATACATTGAGCGTGCTTTGAAAATTTCGCATGCAGCTAACACACATTCATTATGGCTCCATATGTGGAAGAGTAGGTTTTATTTTTGAAATTGAACTTATTGAAAGTTGACAGGAGGTCGAATACTCTCTAGAGGCGGGGTGAATAGAGAGTATACCGGTTTAAAATTTTTGTCTGGAAGGTTAGCTCAAGAGCTTGGGTGACCCTTCAAAACTGTTTTCTGGAATAGTTTTATGTCAATCAATAAACTTTAACGTATGTGCTAAAATGAACTTAAACAATAACAAGTGATATGTTAACGAGGTTCAGTTCTAAACAACCTACTCCCAGCTTATGGGTTCTCTTCCAACCCGTAGGATTCAACGCCTTTTATTAATCGACTTTAAGACAAACTAGAAGATCTCTCTATCTTCTCTCACCACATTCTTCCCCTTGAAGAAACGTCTTACAAGTCCGTTAATAAAAGAAAATCCCAATCTCACAATAGAGATTACAAGTTGAACATTTTAAAAAGTATTCTAAGGTTAGGCGTATTAATCTATGAATATTCTAACTCTTTTTAACACTTATTCCTACTACAAACTGTAAGAGCTAAATGAACTAAGAATTACAACTCTTTTGAACACTTAGAGAATACTAGATCTTATTTCAACTAGAGAGAAAATTGTAAGAAGAGGTGCAAAACTTAATCCTTGAATGAATCCTTGTATTTATATATGTCACATCTCAACATATCCTCGAAGAACAAGAAAGCTTCATCCGTCAATTTCGTTAATCTGGATAGTCTGTGCCAGTCTTCAAGATCTTGAGCTTTAACTCAAACTGACGTTGCACTGACAGCTCATATAATTACGTCATTGTGTGCTGTAATTTGTTATTAATAACCATTTTTGTGCTACCACGTTAGAACTTATACAAGATATTGAATACTCTGCAATAAAATAACGTTTAGGATTATATTCAAAATTAATTCCTATTTTTAGTATTAATTTATACTGTCTTTTTCTATTTTTAGTGTTAATTTAAATTATCATCTTATTTATAGAGGTGTTTTGAATTATCATCATTTAAAATAGTTGAGTCTCCAATCTCCCCCTTGATGAAAGTCAAAACCATATTTTCCTAGTTTATATTACTAAGTTAACATGAATTGAAAAACATGATAAGAATAAGAAGATATCATTAACCAGAATGTTTTCAAGACTTTGAAAATAGTTTCAAATCATCAGAATAGTATAAACCAATAAATTTTCATACATGGATATTGAAATCATTAATACGATAAGCTATTATCACAAGTAAACAAATAACTAATCACAATACATGCAAATATAATAATTAATATTAAATTATAGCATCATATCATCTTATCAATATTTTAAAAAACAAAATCATGATTATCAAACGTCATGAACAAGAACAATAATAAGTAACTATAAACGTATCAACAAACATTAACCAAGTAGCTATGATACACTTTGTTCTATAAAACAAATAATCAACAATATTCTAAATAATAAATAACTAAGTAACCAAGCAAATGATTAAGATAAACAATCAAGCAAATCAACAACAAATGAACAAGCATAAATTTCTCCCTCTTTTGAAATGATATAAACTACTAGAACATGAAATAAATCAATAAACTGAACATGAACATCAACCAAGTATGCATCATAAAAACAACAACAAGCAAGCAAGCAGCAAGCAGCAAGTGAGCATAAATCAATAAGCAGCAGCATAGCAAGCAAGCAAGCATAAAAAAAATGTACATAATCTCCCCCTTTTTGACTTTCATCAAAAAGAAACAGGGATGAAAATGTTGGGATTGTTTAGAAAAAAAAATATTGTTCATCATAGAATTTTGTTTAAGATAATTAAATATTCTTTAAAGGTATCTAATTATAAATCCCATTTTTATATATTTATTTGTAACAAATAATTTTAAGAAATTGAAATATAATTTCAATTCTCAAAAACATGTATAAACACACATATATGCAACCATAATTAAATCATGTAAATAAAATGAAATACTCCCCTTAAATACATACTTAGTATTTAGTAATATTTTACCTTTTACTATTGAACCTTTACTCCCCCTTAGTTCATGCAACATCATTTAGCATGCCAAGTTCCATACGAATATATGCAAAACCATCAGCACTTAAAGGTTTTTTTAAATATATCAGCTAGTTCATTTTCTGTAGGGATAAAGGATAGAGTAATATGACCTTTTTCAACATGATCACATATGAAATGGTGACAAACCTCAATGTGTTTTGTACGTCAATGTTGTATTGGATTTTTTGTAATACAAATTGCACTTGTATTCACACTTAATTGGAATGCCTTTGAGATCAACTCCAAGATCTCGAAGCAGTTGTGCAATCCATAAGATTTAAGAACAACATGCACCAGTAGCTATGTATTCAGCTTTAGTTGTAGACAAAACAACTGAATTTTGCTTTTTAGAATACCATGAAATCAATGAATTTCCCAAGAATTAACACGATCCTGAAGTGCTCTTTCTATCAACCTTATAACCAGCAGAATCAGCATTTGAAAAGCCAATCAAACCAAATTCTCCACAGCTAGGGTACTATAGACCAAAGTCTTTAGTCCCATGTAAATATCTAAAGATTCTCTTAACTGCTGTTAAGTGAGATTCTTTTGGGTTAGCTTGAAAACGTGTACATAAGCAAACACTAAACATAATATCAGGACGACTAGCAGTTAAATACAATAAAGAATCAATCATACCTCTATAAGTCTTTTGATCAACACTCTTACCATTTATGTGTTGGTCTAGACTTAGTGTTGCACTCAAAGGTGTATTAGTAGTTTTGCATTGATCCATATTGTACTTCTTTAGAAAATCTCTAACATATATTTACTATGACAAATAAATATGCCATCTTTCTTTTGCTTTATTTATAGTCAAAGAAAAAATGTTAAGTCTCCCATCATGCTCATTTCGAATTCTTTGCACATAATCTCAGAAAATTCCTTGCACAAAGAATCATTAGTCGCTCCAAGCAATATATCATCAATATATACTCGAACAACAAGAATATCTTTTCCTTTAGTCTTTATGAAAAGAGTTTTATCGATTTTACCTCGTTGAAAGTTATTTTCAAGTAAACACGTGATTAGGTAGATCGGAATTTTCAAAGCCAAGTGGTTGTTTAACATATACTTCCTCTTGTAAGTAGCCATGTAAGAAAGCACATTAAACATCCATTTGATATAGTTTTATATTCATCTATGAAGCAAAATCAAGCATAATACGGATAGATTCTAACCATGCAACTGGAGCGAAAGTCTCGTCATAATCTATACCTTCTTCTTGATTATAGCCTTGAGCTACTAGCCTTGCTTTATTCCTTATAATGTCTCCATCCTCATTGAGCTTATTGCGAAAGACCCATATAGTTCCAATGATAGTACGATCTGGTGGCCTTTTAACTAGATCCCAAACTTTGTTTCTTTTGAATTCATTTAATTCATTTTGCGTAGCAATGATCCACTCTGGTTCTTGTATTGTTTCTTTGATATCCTCTGGTTCTACAAGAGAAAAAAAAGCAGAAAATGCATATAAATTTTTAAGAGAGGATAGAGTTTGAGTACCTTTGTTTGAATCACCTTATGATGTTTTCTGGAGGATGTTGAGATGACATTCTAAGTCTTCTACGTAGTATGGATGGTGTGTAATCATTCAAGGAACTTGTTCCTACTTCATTTGAGGAATTTCTAATTGGTGTATCTAAATCAGTAGGTTCAGGAGCTATTTCCAGTTCTTGAGATTGGGTCTCAAGATTAGGCTGTGAGTCTTCAATGTTTACAACCTATTTTCCTTCAACCTCATCAAGACTTTGTATAGTATCCTGCATGTTTATCTTTTAACTTCACTAAGATCATTTGCATCCAATTCATCATCACTTATATCATCAAAATATTTATTAAGGTTAAACTCTTTAAAACCTTCACTTAATGTTCTATTGTCGGGTTCATCAAATACTACATGTATACTTTCCTTAACTATACTTGTACGCTTATTTAGAACTCTATAAGCTTTTCTATTCAATGAGTATCCAAGAAATATACCTTCATCACTTCTAGCATCGAATTTACCTAGATCATCCTTACCATTATTATGGATAAAACATTTGCAACCAAATGGTCTAAGGTAGGCTATGTTTGGTTTTCTTCCTTTGAATGACTCGTAGGGGGTTTTCTTTAGTATAGGTCTTATGAGGCACCTATTTAAGACATAATTTGCTGTGTTAACAACCTCGGCCCAATAATGTTTGGATAACTTCTAATCGAAACTATTGGAAGATTCAGTTGAGTCTGCATTTCTTTACAACGCCTTGGGAGCGGTTTCTAGGCTTCACTTTTATCCTTCAAAAAATCAACCCACGTAAATCTAGAATAATCATCAACTGTAACTAAGATGTAAGATTTACCTTGTATGCTTCGTACACACATTGTACCACATAGATCAATGTGTAAAAGTTCACATGGTCTTGAAGTACTTACCATTTTCTTCGGTTTAAATGAACTTCTTACATGTAGGACTGTGTTTGTAGTCAATAGCTAGAAGTTCCTTAACTAGATCTTTACTTACTAATTCATGCATGGTATGAGTATTGATGTGACCAACACGTCTATGTCATAGTTTTGGATCATTTGTCATAGCCTTCAAGCACTTGAAATTTTGAGCTGCAATTTCGTTAGTATTCAAAGCATAAACATTATCATGTCTAAGGGCGGTAATAAATGTATCTCCGGTGTTGGGGTTTTTGACAATACATTTTTCTTTATCAAAGATTACTTCATTACCTTTATCACATAGTTGAGACACACTTAGCAAGTTAAATTTTAGACCTTCAACCAAATAGACGTTATCAATAGTTTTAGACGGATTCTTACCAACTTTGCCAACAACTAAAATGTTGCATTTACTTTTGTCGCCTAGGGTGTTCGAGCCATTGCATCTTTCTTTAATTTCTGAAAATAAAGAAACTTCTCCACTCATATGTCTCGAGCATCCACTATCTAAGATCCACTTTTGCTTTTCCTACAAAAAAAAAAAAAACCTTTCTCAATTTTACTTAGCTAACCAAGTGACAAATTTGGGACCATATTCGGGTTAGACCATGTTAGGTGGTCTTGTCTCTTTGGGAACCCATATTTGCTTTATCTGCCCACGTAAGTCAAGAGGAAAGGAATTCTTAATGATATATTTTTCCTTACGTCTGTAGGGACATACAAACTTAAGATGTCCTTCTTTGCAACAAAAGGAGCAAGTAGGTATGCTTCTATGTTTGTATGCACTCTTAACAAATGTGGTTTTACTCTTATAGTTATGTGTAATATTATTATAACCTATACGACGTTTATCATTGAATCCTTTTTGACGTGTAAGCATTTTCGTGAATTTAGATTTGGAGTCATTTAGCTTTGTTAAGGCTTGTAAATTTTTCTCAGACTCATGTTTCAGAGTCTAGAGCTCAGATTCAAGATCATCATTTTTATTCTAAAGATTAATGAGCCTTTTCATCTGGCTGATATTCTATTCCTTCAAGACTTTGACAGTCTCTTCAAATTTTACTGTTTCAGCCTTTAGCGATTCATTTTTCTTTATAAGGTGTTCACAATCTTCAGCATAGTGACGAATTCTATTTTTTAGAATGTTTTTCTCATCTTTTAAGATCTTTTCAATTTGAAACGTGTCAAAGAGAGCTTTAACTAATTCGTCTTTAGAGTAAGAATTAAGAAAATCAAGTACCTCCTTATGATTTTGATCTAGATCATCATCATTATCATCATTGGCCATAAGACATAAGTGAGCTTGACCATCTTCACTTTTAGATTCGGTTGATTTTTCGGAATCACTCCATGTAGCAAATTGCTTGTTTCTTCTTATTTTTCTTGTAAGATTCCATATTCTTCTTAGGGCATTCTTTTACAGGATGTTCTGTAGATCCGCATTCAAAGCAAGCAAGTTTGTTAGTTCTAGAATTAGATTTAGAGTTCGAAGATTTACCTTTGTTTCTAGATTTAAATTTCTAAATCTTTTGTGCATCTTCATGATTCCTTCTAGACCTCTTGTGTTCAAGGCAAATGGATCTTCCTCATCATAACTTTCTTCATCATCGCTTGAGGATTCATGATGTTTCTTTGCCTTTAGAGCAAGATTCTTCATGGAAGGTGTTACATCACTTTCTCCATCATCATGTAGGGCAAGTTCGTGAGTTGTGAGTTTTCCAAGAAGATCGTCAAGTGATAAAACTCTCATGTCTTAAGCTTCTTCAATGGCGGTGACTTTTGGACCCCATTTGGATCTTTGAAGACACCTCAAGACCTTCTAGACTTTTTCTGCATTAGTAAAAGTTTTGCCAAGAGAATTTAAACTATTAGTAATTAATGTAAAACGAGTAAACATTTGATCAATATTCTCATCCTTTTTCATCTAGAACATTTCGTATTGATGCGTGAGGATGTTGATCTTAGTCTCCTTTACTTGACTTGTTCCTTCATATTTCACAACTAACTTATCCCATATTTCCTTAGCACTTGTGCATGTTGAAACTCTATTGAACTCGGTACCATTTAAAGCACAACACAAATGATTCATTGCCCTATAGTTTTTGGAAACGGATTCCAAATCACTTTGTGAGTATTTGGATTTAGATTTTACCACATCATTTCCTTGAGCGTCCTTTTTTATGGGTACTTTAGGTATTTTAGTTATGATGTCCCAAAGTTCCATATCTTGATCAATCACAAACATCTTCATCAATGTTTTCCAATGAGAGAAATTTGTTCCACAAAACAAAGGAGTCCTAGAGCACGAACGACCTTGAGCAAACAACCCTTCTCTAATCGGATCCATCATAAGATATTAATCGTTACATATGAAACTCAGCTCTGATACCAATTAAAATTTGACAGGAGGTCGAATACTCTCTAGAGGGGGGTGAATAGAGAGTATGCCCGTTTAAAATTTTCGTTTGGAAGGTTAGCTCAATAGCTTGGGTGACCCTTCAAAACTATTTTCTGGAATAGTTTTAGGTCAATCAATAAAACTTGAACGTATGTGCAAAAATGAACTTAAGCAATAACAAGCGATATGCTAACGAGGTTCAATTCTAAATAACCTACTCCCCGCCTATGGGTTCTCTTCCAACCCGTAGGATTCAACGCCTTTTATTAATCAACTTTAAGACAAACTAGAAGATCTCTCTATCTTCTCTCAACATGTTCTTCCCCTTGAAGAAACGTCTTACAAGTCCTTAATAAAAGCAAATCCCAATCTCACAATAGAGATTACAAGTTGAACACTTTAAAAAGTATTCTAAGGTGAGGCGTATTAATCTATGAATATTCTAACTCTTTTTAACACTTATTCCTACTACAAATTGTAAGAGCTAGATGAACTAAGAATTACAACTCTTTTGAACACTTAGAGAATACTAGGTCTTATTTCAACAAGAGAGAAAATTGTAAGAAGAGGTGCAAAACTTAATCCTTGAATGAAGCCTTGTATTTATATATGTCACGTCTCAACATATCCTCGAAGAACAAGAAAGCTTCGTCCGTTAATTTCGTTAATCTGGATAGTTTGTGCCAGTCCTCAAGATCTTGAGCTTTAACTCAAACTGACGTTGCACTGACAGCTCATATAATTACGTCATTGTGTGCTATAATTTGTTATTAATAACCATTGTTGTGCTGCCACGTTAGAACTCATACAAGATATTGAATACTCAGCAAAAACTAGATAAAATATCGTGTAGGATTATATTCAAAATTAATTCCTATTTTTAATATTAATTTAAATTGTCTTTTCCTATTTTTAGTGTCAATTTAAATTATCATCTTATTTATAGAAAAGCGTTTAGTTAGCATAGCCTAACAACTAACTTAATTTCAAATATAAACCGTGTACTCTTAATTACAAAACGTGTGAAACTTATACTTTAACATTCAATCATCTAAATATCTTAAACACACATTTTAAATTCAAATACAAATTTAATAACATAATGTATCCAAACGTTTAAAATAAAACGTGTAATGATATATTCAAGTATTCAAACATACTTTATTTTTTTAATTCAAACTTAATTTCAATATATTTTGACCTATTAAAATATTTCAAAGTTCATTTTAATATATTTTGAACTATTAAAATATTTCAAATGATAATTATGAAAATAACCTTATCTTAAACATAATTATCTTAAAACCATTTAAACTTATTTCAAAACTTATGAATTCAACCTTAAGATAAGCTTAAGTCATTTAAACATATTTCAAGCATATTTCAATCTTAGCTAGTTTATCAAATAATCTACCAACAGTTAAAATATTTCGAACTTAAAATATATATCAATTATTCACTTTCTATTCAATATGATTTTGGACCGACTTAAACAACTAAATATAATTACTTAATTTATTTGTTTAATTAATATGTGTTTTAAATTATCATCATTTAAAAGAATTGAGTCTTCAATCTCCCCCTTGATGAAAGTCAAAACCATATTTTCCTAAATCATATTACTAAGTTAACATGAATTGAAAAACATGATAAGAATAACAAGATATCATTAACTAGAATGTTTTCAAGACTTTGAAAACAGTTTCAAATCAGAATAGTATAAACTAATAAATTTTTATGCATGGATATTGAAATCATTAATAAGATAAACTATTATCACAAGTAAACAAATAACTAATCACAATACATGCAAATATAATAATTAATATTAAATTATAGCATCATATCATCATATCAATATTTAAAAAAAAAATCATGATTATCAAATATCATGAACAAGAACAATAATCAGTAACTATAAACGTATCAACAAACATTAACCATCTAACTATGATACACTTTGTTCTTTAAAACAAATAATCAGAAATAATCTAAATAATAAATAACTAAGTAACCAAGCAAATGATTAAGATAAACAATCAAGCAAATCAACAACAAATATACAAGCATAAATTTCTCCCCCTTTTGAAATGATATAAACTACTAGAACAAGAAATTACGTGCTATGTTCCGTTTTAATGGATTTTTAAGCTTTTTTGGCACTTATTCGCTTAAATTCGTACAAACTGGGTTTGTTGGGCATAAAACTAGACACACAACACTATTTGGTATATATTATTGTATTGAAAGGGTTAGAATTGGAAACAATAGTCATATGCTTAAAATTACTTGTGAAGTAGTGTTTTTTAACTTCTTAAAGTTTTTTTGGCATTTACTCGCTTAAAGTCGTTCAAACTTGGTTTGTTTCGAGTGAGACATGGCACACAACACTATTTGATATATATTATTATTTGAAATGGTTAGAATTGAAAACAATAGTTATATGCTTGAAATTACGTGCTAAGTTGCGTTTTAAAATTTTTTAAAGCTTTTTTGGCACTTACTTGCTTAAAGTCATTCAAACTTGGTTTGTTTAGCATTAAACTTGACACACAACACCATTTGGTATATATTATTATGTTAAAATGATTAGAACTGAAAACGATAGTCATCTGCTTGAAATTACGTGCGAAGTTGTGTTTTTTAGCCTTTTTTATGCTTTTTCGACACTTACTCACTTAAAGACGTTCGAACATAGTTTGTTTGGCATAAAACTTGGCACACAACACTATTTGGTATATATTATTGTTATGAAATGGTTATAATTGAATAAAATAGTCATATGCTTGAAATTACGTGCTAAGTTACGTTTTTAAAGTTTTTAAAGCTTTTTCCACACTTACTCGCTTAAAGTAGTTTAAACTTGGTTTGTTTGGCACGAAACTTAGCAAACAATTCTAATTAACAAATATTATTGTTTTGAAATGGTTAGAATTCAAAATTATTTTCATATGCTTTAAGTTACTTGCGAATTTTCTTTTTAAGCCTTTTTAAAGCTTTTTTGTCACTTACTCGCTTAAATTCGTTCAAACATAGTATGTTTGGCAGGAAACTTGGCACACAACACTATTTGGTGCATATTATTGTTTTCAAATGGTTAGAAATGGAAATAATAATTATATGCTTTAAATTACGTGCTATTTTTCGTTTTAAAGGTTTTTTTATGCTTTTTTGGCACTTTCTCGCTTAAAAGTTGTTAAAAACTGGTTTGTTTGGCATGAAACTTTGCACACAACACTATTAGGTATACATTATTGTTTTGTTATAGCTAAAATTGAAAACAGTAGTCATGTGCTTGAAATTATGTGCTAAGTTCCGTTTTTAAGATTTTTTATGCTTTTTTGGCACTTACTCGCGTAAAGTTATTCAAACTTGGTTTGTTCATTACACTTGACACACAACCCTTTTTTGTCTATATTCTTGTGTTTAAATGGTTAGAATTCAAACAATAGTCATATGCTTGACATTACATTCGAAGTTGCGTTTTTAAGGTTTTAAAAGCTTTTTTCTCAATTACTCACTTAAAGTCGATTAAACTTGGTTTGTTTGGCATCAAAAACTTGGAACATAATTCTAATTAACATATATTATTGTGCTGAAATGTTTCGAATTTCAAATAATAGAAATATGCTTAATATTACGTTCGAAGTTGCGATTTTAAGGTTTTTATAGGTTTCTTCGCACTTACTCGCTTAAACTCCTTCAAACTTCGTTTGTTTAGCATGAAACTTGGCACACAATTGTAATTACCATATACTATTGTGTTGAAATGGTTAGAATTGAATACAACAGTCATTTGCTTTAAATAACATGCTAAGTTCTGTTTTTAAGGTATTTTAAACTTTATTGCCACTTACTCGCTTAAAGTCATTCAAACTTGGTTTGTTTGGCATGAAACTTGACACACAACACCATATGGTAGATATTATAGTGTTGAAATGGTTAGAACTGAATAATATAGACATATGCTTTAAATTAAGTGCGAAGTTGCTTTTGAACCCTTTTGTAAACTGTTTTGGCACTTACTCGCTTAAAGTAGTTCAAACATAGTTTGTTTGGTAGGAAACTTGGCACACAACACTATTTGATATATGTTAATGTTTTGAAATGGTTAGAATTGAAAACAATAGTCATATGCTTGAAATCACAAGCTAAGTTCTGTTTTTTAAGGTATTTTAATTTTTTTTTCAGCATTTAATCGCTTAAAGTTGTTCAAACTTGGTTTTTATGGCATGAAACTTGACAAAAAACACTTTTTGGTAGATATTATTGTGTTGAAATGGTTAGATTAGAAAACCATAGTCGTATGCTTTAAATTACATGCTAATTAAGTTGCTTTTTAAGCGTTTTTAAAGCTTTTTTGGAACTTACTCGCTTAAAGTCTTCCAAACTTAGTTTGATTGCTATGAACCTTGGCACACAACACTATTTGTAATATATTATTGTGTTGAAGTAGTTATAATTGAAAAAAAATAGTCATATGCTTTAAATTACGTGCTATGTTCCATTTTTACGGTTTTTTATGCTTTTTCTTCAGTTACTCACTTAAAGTCGTTCAAACTTGTTTGTTTGGCATGGAAATTCACATACAAGACTAGTTGGTATATATTATTTTGTTGTACTGGTTAGAATTGAAAACACTAGTCATATGCTTTATATTACGTGCTATGTTCCATTTTTATGGATCTTTATGCTTTTTCTGCACTTACTCACTTAAAGTCGTTCAAACTTGGTTTTTTTGGCATGAAACTTCACACACAAGACAAGTTGGTATATATTATTTTGTTGTACTTGTTAAAATTGAAGACACTAGTTATATTCTTGAAATTACATGCGAAGTTGCGTTTTTTAGCATTTTTAAAGCTTTTTTTGCACTTACCCGCTTAATGTCGTTCAAATATGGTTTGTTTGGCATGAAACATGGCACACAACACTATTTGTTATATATTTTTATTTTGAAATGGTTAGACTTGAAAACAATGTCATATGCTTGAAATTACGTGCTAAGTTCTATTCCTAAGGTATTTTAAGCTTTTTCGGCACTTACTCGCTTATAAGTCGTTCAAACATGGTGTGTTTGGCATGAAACATGGCACACAACACTATTTCTTATATATTATTGTTTTGAAATAGTTAGAATTAAAAACAATGCCATATGCTTCAAATTACGTGCTAAGTTCTATTTTTAAGGTATTTTAAGCTTTTTCGACACTTACTCGCTTATAAGTCGTTCAAACCTGGTTTGTTTGGTATGAAACTTGAGACACAAAACTATTTGTAATATATTATTGTTTTGAAATGGTTAGAATTGAAAATTATTGTCATACGCTTTAAATTACTTGCCAAGTTGCTTTTCAAGCCTTTTTAAAGCTTTTTTGGCAGTTACTCGCTTAAAGTCGTTCAAATATAGTTTGTTTGGCAGGAAACTTGGCACACAACACTATTTGATAAATATTATAGTTTTGAAATGGTTAAAACTGAATACAATAGTCATATGCTTTAAATTACGTGCTAAGTTCCGTTTTAAGGTTTTTTAAGCTTTTTTGTCACTTACTCGCTTAAAGTCGTTCAAACTTGGTTTGCATGGCATAAAACTTTATACACAACCCAATTTGGTATATATTATTGTGTTAAAATGGTTAGAAGCGAAAACAATAGTCATACGCTTCAAATTATGTTCGAAGTTTCTTTTTGAGCTTTTTTCAGCTTTTTTTGCACTTACACACTTAAGTCGTTCAAACTACGTTTGTTTGGCATTAAACTTGGTACACAATTCTAATTACCATATACTATTGTGTAAAAATGGATAGAATTGAATACAATAGTCATATGCTTTAAATTACGTGCTAAGTTCTGTTTTTAAGGTATTTTAAGCTTTATTGGCACTTACTCGCTTAAAGTCGTTCAAACTTGGTTTGTTTGGCATGGAACTTGACGCACAACACCATTTTATTGTGTTGAAATGGTTAGAACTGAAAAATGTAGTCCTACGCTTTAAATTACGTGCGAAGTTGCTTTTGAAGCCTTTTTTAAGCTTTTTTTGCACTTACTCGCTTAAAGTCGTTTAAACATACTTTATTTGGCAGGAAACTTGGCACACAACACTATTTGGTATATATTATTGTTTTGAAATTGTTAGAATTGATAATAATAGTCACATGCTTGAAATTACAAGCTAAGTTCTGGTTTTAAGGTATTTTAAAGCTTTATTGGCATTTCCTCGCTTTTAGTAATTCAAACAGGTTTGTTTGGCATGAAACTTGACATACAACACATTTTGGTAGATATTATTGTGTTGAAATGGTTAGAACTGAAATCCATAGTCGTATGCTTTAAGTTACGTGCGAAGTTGCTTTTTAAGCCTTTTAAAAACTTTTTTGGAACTTGCTCCCGTAAAGTCATTTAGACTTAGTTTTTTTGCTATGAAACATGGCACACAATCCTATTTGCTATATTTTATTGGGTTGAAGTGGTTAGAATTGAAAACAATAGTCATATGCTTTAAATTACGTGCTAAGTTCTGTTCTTAAAGTTTTTTAAGCTTTTTCGGCACTTACTCGCTTAAAGTCGTTCAAACCTAGTATGTTTGGCATGAAACTTGACACACAACACTATTTGGAATATATTATTGTTTTGAAATAGATAGAATGGAAAATTATTGTCATATGCTTTAAATTACGTGCCAAGTTGCTTTTTATGCTGTTTTAAGCTTTTTAGGCACTTACTCGCTTAAAGTTGCTCAAACATAGTTTGTTTGGCCGGAAACATGGCAGACAACACTATTTGGTATGTAGTATTGTTTTGAAATGTTTAGAATTGAACACAACAGTCATATGCTTTAAATTACGTGCTAAGTTTAGTTTTAATTTTTTTTAACTTTTTTGTCACTTACTCGCTTAAAGTCGTTATAACTTCATTTGTATGGCATGAAACTTGATACACAAGCCGATTTAGTATATATTATTGTGTTATAATGGTTAGAACCAAAAACAATCGTCATACACTTCAAATTATGTGCGAAGTTTCTTTTTGAGCTTTTTAAAGATTTTTGACACTTACACACTTAAATCATTCAAACTTCATTCGTTTGGCATGAAACTTGGCACACAATAATAACTACCATATGCTATTGTGTTGAAATGCTTAGAATTGAATACAATAGTCATATGCTTTAAATAACGTGTTAAGTTCTGTTTTTAAGGTATATTAAGCTTTATTGGCACTTACTTGCTTAAAGTCGTTTAAACTTGGTTTGTTTGGCATGAAACTTGACACACACCACTATTTGGTAGATATTATTGTGTTAAAATGGTTAGAACGGAAACATATAGTCATATGCTTTAAATTACGTGCGAAGTTGCTTTTGAAGCCTTTTTTAAGTTTTTTGGGCACTTACTCTCTTAAAGTCGTGTAAACATAGTTTGTTTGGCTGGAAACTTGGCACACAATAAGATTTGGTATATATTATTGTATTCAAATGGTTAGAATTGAAAACAATAGTCATATGCTTGAAATCACAAGCTAAGATCTGTTTTTAAGGTATTTTAAAATTTTTCGGCATTTGCTCGCTTAAAGACGTTCAAACTTTGTTTGTATGACATGAAACTTGACACACAACACTTTTTGGTAGTTATTATTGTATTGAAAAGGCTAGAACTGAAAACCATAGTCGTATGCTTTAAATTACGTGCCAAGTTGCTTTTTAAGCCCCTTTTTAAAGCTTTTTTGGAACTTACTCGCTTAAAGTCGTTATAACTTTGTTTCATGTCTATGAATTTTTTTACTAGACAACCAACCCTATTTGCTATATATTATTATGTTGAAATGGTTAGAATTGAAAACAATAGTCATATGCTTGAAATTACGTGCTAAATTCTATTTTTTAAGGTATTTTAAGCTTTTTCCACACTTACTAGCTTATATGTCGTTCAAACTTGGTTTGTTTGGCATGAAACTTGGCACACAATACTATTTGGTATATATTATTTTTTTGAAATGGTTAAAATTGAAAACAATATTCATATGCTTTAAATTACGTGGTAAAATCCGTTCATAGAGTATTTTAAGCTTTTTCGGCACTTACTTGCTTAAAGTCGTTCAAACCTGGTTGTTTGGCATGAAACATGACATACAACACTATTTGTTAAATATTATTGTTTTTAAATGGTTAGAATTCAAAACTATTGTCATATACTTTAAATTAAGTGCCAAGTTGCTTTTTAAGCCTTTTTAAGCTTTTTTGACACTTACTCGCATAAATTCGTTCAAACATACTTTGTTTGGGAGGAAACTTGGCACACAACACTATTTGATATATATATTATTGATGTGAAATGGTTAAAATTGAATATAATAGTCCTATGCTTTAAATTACGTGCTAAGTTCCATTTTAAAGTTTTTTAAGCTTTTATGTCACTTACTCGCTTAAAGTTGTTCAAACTTGGTTTGTATGGCATGACACTTTACACACAACCCGATTTAGTATATATTATTGTGTTAAAATGGTTAGAACCAAAAACACTAGTCATACGTTTCAAATTAAATGCGAAATTTCTTTTTGAACTTTTTAAAGCTTTATTGGCACTTACGCGCGTAAGTCGTTCCAACTTTGTTTGTTTGGCATGAAAGTTCGCACACAATTCTTATCACCAGATACTATTGTGTTGAAATGGTTAGATTTGAATACAATAGTCATATGCTTTAAATTACGTGCTATGTTCTGTTTTTAAGGTATTTTAAGCTTAATTGGCACTTAGTTGCTTAAAGTCGTTTAAACTTGGTTTGTTTTTGCATCAAACTTGACACACAACACTCTTTGGTAAATTTTGTTGTGTTGAAATGGTTAGAACTGAAAACAACTGTAATATGCTTTGAATTACGTGCGATGTTGCTTTTGAAGCCTTTTTGAAGCTTTTTTGGCACTTACTCACTTAAACTCGTTCAAACATAGTTTGTTTGGCAGGAAACTTGGCACACAAGACTATTTGGTATATATTATTTTTTTGAAATGGTTAGAATTGAAAACAATAGTCATATGCTTGAAATTACAAGTTAAGTTCTGTTTTTAAGGTATTTAAAGCTTTTTCGGCACCTATTCGCTTAAAGTCGTACAAACTTGGTTTGTTTGGCATTAAAGTTGACACACAACACTTTTTGGTAGATATTATTGTGTTGAAATATTAGAACTGAAAACCATAGTCGTATGCCTTAAATTACGTGCAAAGTTGCTTTTTAAGCCTTTTTTAAAGCTGTTTTGGAACTTACTCGCTTAAAGTCGAACAAACTTAGTTTTCTTTGCTACGAAACTTCGCACACAACCCTATTTACTATATATTATTGTGTTAAAGTGGTTAGAATTGAAAACAATAGTCATATGCTTTAAATTACGTGCTATGTTCCATTTTTACATTTATTTATGCTTTTTTGCAGTTACTCGCTTAAAGTTGTTTAAACTTGGTTTGTTAGGCATAAAACTTGACAAACAACACTATTTGGTAAACATTATTTTGTTGTAATGGTTAGAATTGAAAACACTAGTCATATGGTTGAAATTAGCCTTTTTAAAACTTTTTTGGCACTAACCCGTTTAAAGTCGTTCAAACATGGTGTGTTTGGCATGAAACATGGCACACAACATTATTTGTTATATATTATTTTTTTGAAATGGTTGGAATTTAAAACATTGTCATATGCTTGAAATTACGTGTTAAGTTTTGTTTTTAAGGTATTTTAATCTTTTTCGGCACTTACTCGCTTAAAGTCGTACAAACTTGGTTTATTTGGCATGAAACTTGACACACAACACTATTTGCTATATATTATTGTATTGAAATGGTTAGAACTTAAAACCATACTCATTGGAAAAAATTACGTGCGAAGTTGCGTTTTTTGGCCGTTTTTAAGCTTTTTTAGCACTTACTAGCTTTGAAGTCGTTCATACTTGGTTTGTTTGACATAAAAATTGGCACGCAATACTATTTTGTATATATTTTTGTTTTGAAATGGTTAGAATTGAAAACAATTTTCATATGCTTTAAAATACATGCTAAGTTCCTTTTTTAAGGTATTTTTAGCTTTTTCGGCACTTGGTTTGTTTTGAAATCGTTTAAAGTCGTACAAACTTAGTTTGTTTCGCATGAAACTTGACACACAACACAGTTTGGCATTTGATATTGTGTTGAAATGGTTAAAACTGAAAACAATAGTTATCTGATTTAAATTACGTGCAAAGTTGTGTTTTATATTCTTTTTTAAGCGTTTTTTTCAGTTACTCGCTTAAAGTCGTTCGAACTTTGTTTGTTCGGCATTAAACATGGCACACACCACTATTTGGTATATATTATTGTTTTGAAATGGTTAGAATTGAATACAATATTCATATGCTTTAAATTACGTGCTAAGTTCCGTTTTAATGTTGTTTAAGCTTTTTTGTCACTTACTCGCTTAAAGTCGTTCAAACTTGGTTTGTTTGGCATGAAACTTGATACACAACCCGATTTGGTATATATTATTGTGTTGAAATGGTTTGAACTTAAAAAAATAGCCATACGCTTCAAATTATGTGCGAATTTTGAATTTTTTGCCTTTTTGAAGACTTTTATGGCATTTACTCGCTTAAAGTTGTTCAAACTTGGTTTGTGTGGCATGAAACTTGGCACACAATTCTAATTACCATATATTATTGTGTTCAAATGGTTAGAATTTAATACAATAGTCATATGCTTGACATTATATTCGAAGTTGTGATTTTATGGTTTTTAAAATTTTATTTTCACTTACTCACTTAAAGTCGTTCAAACGTGGTTTGTTTGGCATGAAACTTGATACACAACCCGATTTGGTATATATATTGTGATGAAATGGTTAGAACTTAAAAAAATAGCCATACGCTTCAAATTATGTGCAAATTTTGAATTTTTTTCCTTTTTGAAGACTTTTTTGGCATTTACTCGCTTAAAGTCGTTCAAACTTGGTTTGTTTGGCATGAAACTTGGCACAGAACACTATTTGGTTGATATTATTTTTGAAATTTTTAAAATTGAAAACAATCGTCATATGCGTGAAATTACATGCAAAAGTCAATTTTTATGGTATTTTAAGCTTTCTCGGCACTTACTCGCTTAAAGTTGTTCAAACTTGCTTTGTTTGGCATGAAACTTGACACACAACACTATTTGGTAGATATTTTTGTGTCGTTAGAACTAAAAACCACAATAATAGGTTTAAGTTACGTGCGAAGTTGTATTTTTTAGCCGTTTTTATGCTTTTTTGGCACTTACTAGCTTAGAAGTCGTTCAAACTTGGTTTAATTGCATGAAACATGGCACACAACACTATTCGGTATATATTACTTTTTAAAAATGGTTAGAATTAAAAACAATGGTAATATGCTTGAAATAACATGTTAAGTTCCGTTTTTAATGTATTTTATGCTTATTGGGCACTTACCCGCTTAAAGTCGTTCAAACATGGTGTGTTTGGCATGAAACGAGGCACACAATACTATTTGTTTTATATCATTGTTTTGAAATGGTTAGAATGGAAAACTATAGTTGTATGCTTGAAATTACGTGCTAAGTTTTGTTTTTAACGTATTTCAACATTTTTCGGCACTTACTCGCTTAATGTCTTTCAAAATTTGTTTGTTTGGCATGAAACTTGACACACAAGACTATTTGGTAGTATTATTGTGTTGAAATGGTTAGAACTGAAAACTATAGTCATATGCTTTAAATTACATGCGAAGTTGCTTTTTAAGCTTTTTTGGCACTTACTCGCTTAAAGTCGTTCAAACTTAGTTTCTTTGGCATGAAACTTGGCACACAACCCTATTTGGTATATGTTATTGTGTTGAAGTGGTTAGAATTGAAAATAATAGTCATATGCTTTAAATTACATGCTATGTTCTATTTTTACAGTTTTTTAAGCTTTTTTTGCACTTACTTGCTTAAAGTCGTTCAAACTTCGTTTGTTTGGCATGGAACTTGACTCACAACACTATTTGGTATATATTATTTTGTTGTAATGGTTAGAATCGAAAACACTAGTCATATGCTTTAAATTACGTAAGAAGTTGCGTTTTTCGCCTTTTTAAAGTTTCTTTACACTTACTCGCTTAAATTCGTTCAAACATGGTTTGTATGGGATGAAACTTGGCACACAATACTATTTGGTATCTATTATTGTTTTGAAATGGTTAGAATTGATAACAATAGTCAAATTCTTCAAATTACGTGCTAAATTCCGTTTTTAAGGTTTTTAAAGCCTTTTTTGCACTTACTCGCTTAAATTCATTAAAACTTAGGTTTTTTGGCATTAAACCTGACACACAATTCAAATTACTATATATTAGTGTTGAAATAGTTTGAATTGAAAGCAATACTCATATGCTTGAAATAACGTTCGAAATTTCGTTTTTAAGGTTTCTTGGTACATTTAATTGTGTTTAAATGGTTACAACTTAAAACAATAGTCATATACATGAAATTACGTGCGAAGTTACTTTTTTAGTCGTTCTAAAACATTTTTGACACTCATTCGCCTAATGTAGTTCAAACATAGCTTGTTTTGCGTGAAACTTCGCACACAACATTATTTGGTATATATTATTGTTTTGAATGGTTAGAATTGATAAAAACAAAAGTCTTATGCTTGAAATTATGTGCAAAGTTCCGTTTTTAAGATTTTTAAAGCTTTTTTTGGTATTTACTCACTTAAAGTCGTTCAAACTTGGTTTCTTTGGCATGAAACTAAACACACAACACTATTTGGTAGATATTGTTATTTGAAATGGTTAGAATAAAAGTCGTAGTCATATGTTTTAAATTACGTGCGCAGTTCCTTTACAATCCTTTTTTTATGCTTTTTTGGCACTTACTCACTTAAAGTCATTCACACTTGGTTTTCTTCGCATGAAACTTGGCACATAATAATAATTAATATATATTAGTGTTGAAATAGCTTGAATTGAAAACAATAGTCATATGCTTGAAATTACGTTCGTATTTGGGTTTTTAAGGTTTTTAAAGCTTTTTTGCCATTTACTCGCTTCAAGTCATTCAAACTTAGTTTGTTTGGTATGCACTTGGCACACAACAATATTGGGCATATATTATTGTTTTAAAAAGGTTAGAATCGAAAGCAATAGTCATATGCTTGAAATTACGTGCTAAGTTCAATTTTTAAAGATTTTTTAAGCTTCTTTGGCACAAACTCGCTTAAGCTCTTTTAAGCTTTTTTGGCACTTACCCGCTTAAAGTTGTTCAAACATTGTTTGTTTGGCATGAAACATGGCACTCAACACTATTTGTTATATATTATTGTGTTGAAATGGTTAGAATTGAAAACAATAGTCATATGCTTGAAATTACGTGCTAAGTTCTGTTTTTAAGGTATTTTAAACTTTTTCGGCACTTAATCACTTAATGTCATTCAAACTTGGTTTGTTTGGCATGAAACTTGACACAAAACTCTTTTTTGTAGATATTATTTTGTTGAAATGGTTAGAACTGATAACCATAGTCATAGGTTTAAATTACATGCGATGTTGCGTTTTTTAGCCGTTTTTAAGCTTTTTTGGCACTTACTCGCTAAGAGTCATTCAAACTTGGTTTTTTTGGCATAAAACTTGGCACAAAATACTATTTGGTTGATATTATTTTTTAAAATGGTTAGAATTGAAAACAATAGTAATATGCTTGAAATTACGTGCGAAATTCTATC
>NC_080052.1:15091914-15096914 GCF_026212465.1 Amaranthus tricolor
CAGAGGATCAAACAACCATTTTCCAAAGGAGAATTTCAGAGAAAATCTGTGCATTGTGCATTGGGAGTTATATGCACATCTGGTAAATTCGTTCCAATTTCTTTCTGTAGAATCATTATTAGAAATCTGTAGAACAAGTAGAGGGATTCTTGATTAAACTTGTTAGACGTGCCCTAAAGTGTTTCACAAAATTCTGAGAAAATCTCTGAAACAATCTTGAAAAAGTTATAAGTTTTCTGAATTTGTTTGGATTCTGTTTTGTGTCTTTGATTTGTTATTTCTTTTGCATTTGCTAAGTTTTCTTTTACATTATGGATGCTAGGTTTGAGGCTATAGAAGAAGCCTTACAGAGGGTGACACAGATACTAGCCACTGCTGGTTTAGTTAATCCAGATAGACCTGCACAGAATGTCATGCACAATGTACAAAGAAATCAGGAGGATAGGACCATTAGGATTGATTTACATGAGTTTGATGGTAAGTCTGATGATCTTGAAGTTTACATATAATGGGAAGCCAGTCTAGATAGATATTTTGACTTTAAAGAGACCTCCCCTGAAAGACAATATAAATTAGCCAAGATAAAACTCACTAAATTGGTTGATGTTTGGTTGGAAAGCATTCAGAAACAGAGAAGAAGAGATGATAGGACTAGCATAACCACTTAGGAAAAATTGAAGAAACATTTGAGGAGGAAATATGCCCCATCCAATTATAAGCAACAATTATATGTGCAGTGGAATACCTTGAATCAAGGGAACAGGATTGTGTCTGAGTATATCCAAGAATGGGAAAGATTATCTGTGCTATGTGAGGTGAATGAGACTGATGAAATGAGAGTGGGGAAGTTTCTGGCAGGGCTTAAGGAGGAGATCAGAAAGAAGCTTATACTAACCCCAAATTTGACCTTACCTATGGCTTGTAATCTAGCTCTAAGTCTAGAGAAGTTTGTCACCAAGAAGAGAAGCACCAGCAACTATAATTATACTAGGACTCCTAAGAATTTACCCCCAAGGACACCTACCAACTCAGTTAGTGCACCAAAAAGGGATAACCAGGACAGAGGGGTAAAGAATAAGGCAACCTTACCCTTAAAAAATGTGGTGTGTTTCAAGTGTCATGGTCATAGGTACTATAATAATGACTGTCCCAATGCTAAAGCTTTCACCATTCAGGAGTGGACTGAGATACAAGAGGATACTAAGCCTAAGGTGATGTTGGTTTCCAAGAATGGGAAGGAGGAAGAGTGCTGGCCTTCAGTTTCAGATGAGGAGCCTGAAGGGTCTTACATAGTGAATGAGGCTGGTAGTTTACAGAGATATGAGAGTAGTATGGAAGAGAGTGAATCAGAGGAAGAAAGAGAGAAGGTGCTGCCTGAGGATGATCATTATAACCTAGTTGTGAGGAGGAACTTTCACACTACACCCCAAGTTAAGAGCTCAGATCAGAGGGAGAACATATTCCAAACCAAATGCAGAGTTAAAGATAAAATTTGTGATTTGATTATAGATGGGGGAAGTGAATCAAACTATGTTAGCATGGACCTAGTGACTAAATTGAATTTAAAGACCAAGGCCCATCCTCATCCATATAAGCTTAATTGGTTAGGCAGTAAGGCAAGTGGATCAGTAACCAAGCAATGTTTCATAGGGTTTAATATAGGAACATATAAGGATAAGGTGATGTGTGATGTGTTAGATATGAGTGCATGCCACATTTTGCTGGGCAGATCATGGCAGTATGACAGAAAGACCACCCATGATGGATTTTCCAACATATACACCATAAAACTTGAAGGAAAAATGAAGGAATTAATCCCTTTACCACCACCTACTAGGAAAGCCATACACCTAATCAGTAGGAAAAGCTGTGAGAAAGAGGTAAGGAACAGAACCACAGTTTACTTGTTATTCACTAAGGAGGTATGTAGGACACTTGATGCTCCTTTTGAGGTTAGACAGTTACTAGAGCAATACAAGGGTGTTTTTGCTGATGACTTACCAAGAGGATTACCACCTATTAGGGGCATAGAGCACCAGATTAATGATACCAGGGGCTGCTTTGCCTAACAAGCCAGCATATAGGACAAACCCCCACAGAAACCAAAGAGTTGCAGAGGCAAGTTGAGGAGCTAGTTTAGAGGGGTTATGTGAGAGAGAGCCTAAGTCCTTGTGTTGTTCCCACACTTTTGGTTCCAAAGAAGGATGGGACATACAGGATGTGCATTAATACTAGGGGTGTAAATAACATCACTATCAAATATAGGTTTCCCATACCTAGAATAGATGACATGCTTGATGAACTAGCAGGAGCTCAGTGGTTTAGCAAGGAGGATTTGAGGAGTGGTTACCACCAAATTAGGATGAAGAAAGGTGATGAATGGAAAACAGCCTTCAAAACCAAATATGGCTTGTATGAATGGATGGTCATGCCTTTTGAGCTTACAGGTGCACCAAGCACATTCATGAGACTCATGAATGAGATTTTGAGACCCTTCCTAGGTAAATTTATAGTAGTGTATTTGGATGATATTCTGATATATAGCAAACAAGTAGATGAACACTTAGGACACTTAGAGCAATTGCTTAAGGTGTTAAGGCAGCAACAGCTTTATGAAAAACTAAAAAAGTGTAGTTTTTTGATGCAAGAGATTGGATTTCTAGGCTTCATCATAGGCAAAGATGGGATAAGAGCATATCCTTCAAAAATAGAAGCCATACAAACTTGGCCTACACCTATTACCATCACCCAAGCAAGATCTTTTCATAGCTTAGCTTCCTTTTACAGGAGATTTATTAAAAACTTTAGCTCCATAATGTCCCCTATCACATAGTGTACCAAGAAGGGAACCTTCACTTGGACCACAGAAGCACAGCAGGCATTTGAGCTAATTAAGGATATCATGTGTTAGGCCCCTGTGTTAAAGCTGCCTGATTTTTCAAAGCCATTTTAGGTAGACTGTGATGCTTGTGGCACTGGTATAGGAGCAATTCTAATCCGAGAAGGTAGACCAGTGGCTTTCTTTAGTGAAAAGCTAAGTAAGTGCAAACTCAACTACTCAACCGATGACAAGGAGTTTTATGCAATGATTAGAGCTTTAGAACATTGGTCACATTATCTTAAGGTGCAACCCTTCATCCTGTATACTGACCATGAATCTCCTAAAAACATACATCGACAACAGAAACTTAACCTAAGACATGCTAGGTGGGTGGAATTTTTGCAAACTTTCAATTTTTTAGCCAAGTATAAGACTGGGAAGACTAATGTGATTGCAGATGCTTTGAGTAGAAGGCATAACCTGTTAGCCATCTTAGATGCTAGGGTATTAGGGTTTGAAATGATCAAAGAACAATATGTTGAGGATCCTGACTTTAGTGAACTCTATGCAGCCTGCAAGAAGGAACCTCAGGGTCTGTTTTACATACAGCAAGGTTTCCTCTTCAAAGGCAATAGGTTGTGCATACCTAAGACACCCCTAAGGATGTTGCTAGTAAAAGAAGTGCATAAAGGAGGGTTAGGAGGACAAATTGGGATCCAGAAAACCTTAGATATGGTCAGCCAACACTTCTTTTGGCCAAAAATGTTAGGAACTGTAGAGAAATATATACTAAGATGTGAAGCTTGCATAAAAGCTAAAAGCACTTTTCATAAAGGAGAGTACATACCCTTACTTGTGGCTAGCAAACCTTGGGAACACCTAAGTATGGACTTTGTTGTGGCTTTACCAAGAACTCAAAGAGGGAGAGATGTTATCATGGTAGTGGTTGATAGGTTCTCAAAGATGGCACACTTTGTTGCTTGCAATAAAGGGGATGATGCCGAACATATAGCTAGATTATACTTCGCAGAGATTGTAAGGTTGCATGGGGTACCTAGGACCATTATGTCTGATAGGGATAGTAAATTCCTAAGCTGTTTTTGGAGAACCCAATGGAGACTGTTGGGCACAAACCTTCTGTTCAATACAGCCCACCATCCTCAAATAGATGGGCAGACTGAGGTTACAAACAGAACCTTAGGATCCATTTTAAGGACTTTAGTAAGCAAGAACCTTAGAGAATGGGATCTTAAATTGTGCCAAGCAGAGTTTGCCTACAATAGAAGTACTAACTATAGCACTAAAACACACCCCTTTTGAGTGTGTGTATGGTTGCAACCCATTATTACCTTTATCTCTCACTTGTGCTAATGCTCATGACAGGGTTCATAAGGATGCTGTGGAACAAGCCAAGGAGCTGCTGAAAATGCACAAGACAGTCCAGGACAACATCCACAAAGCAAATGAAAAGTATAAGCAAAAAGCAGACAAAAGCAGTAAAGCAAGGAAGGAAATGAAGGTTGGAGATTCTGTGTGGTAACACTTAAGGAAAGCAAGGTTTCCAAAGCTGAGGAAAAACAAGCTAATGCCTAGAGCACTAGGCCCCTTCAAAATCAAAGAGAAAATTGGAGAGAATGCCTACAAAGTAGACCTACCTGAAGAGTACTATGTCTCGGATACTTTCAACATAGGTGATCTGTTACCATATGAAGGAAAATTAGAATTGAGGCCAATTCTCTCTGAAGAAGGAGGAGTTGAACCAAATGTGCATGGTTCAAGTTCTAAATTACTTCAAGATCAAAGAGAAGCCAAAACAAGTTAAGAGAAACCAGGCAAAGGAAACAACATTGGTCCAGAAACAGAACAGAAACCCAGCCATCAGGGCCATCAGAGAAACTTGCCTGCCAGCAGACCTTGGTGGACATATTAAACGAAGGCCAGTGCGACATAGACCTAAAGGAGCCCAAGGATGTCATCAATATACATGGGCCAAGCAGTCAAGGCCCCAGGACCACCCTGATAGTACACGTGGAATCATAGAAACCCTCCAAAAGGTCGGGTGGCAGCCTGATGTATAGTCAGCAGCATAGTCTAATTTTTGTTTTGTTTTAATGTGCACATGTTTTTGGCACGTGACCGTTTATGAGCTAAGATAGATTGTAAGGCTAGAAATAGCCGT